>NC_092760.1:14123969-14431978 GCF_047496795.1 Chiloscyllium punctatum
TCACGGACATCCTTCCTGCTCTAACCTGTCTAGTCCTGTTAGAATTTTACTGATTTCTATAAGAGTTGCCCCTTATTCTTCCTAACTCCAGCAAATATAATTCTAACCAACTCAATCTCCCCCCTCATATGTTGATACTGCCATCCCAGGAATAAATTTGGTAAACTCTAGAGCAAGAACATCCTGCCTCAGATACAGAGACCAAAACTACACACAAAGTTCCTTGGTCTCACTAAGGTCCTGTACAATTGCAGCAAGGCATCCTTTTTCCTATACTCAAATCCTCTCACTATGAAGGCCGACATACAGTTTACCTTCTTTACAGCCTGATGCATCTGCACACTTACTTACAGCAACTGGTGCACGAGGACACCCAGGTCATTCCCCTCTCTCCAGTTACAGTCTTTCAAACAATAATCTGCGCTCCTATTTTTACTATCAAAATGGATAAACTCACATTTATCCACATTATACTGCAGCTGCCATGCATTCACCCACTCACTCAGCTTGTCCAAATGACACTGCAACATTCCTGCTTCCTCCTTATAGCTTACCTTTCCATCCAGCTTTTTGTATATTTCATTCCCTCATCTTAATCATAACATATATTGTGAATAGTTGTTGGAGCCTCAGTACTGACCCCTGTGGTACCCCCTGTCTCAAGACATCACCCCAATGCCATGTAGTTTAATTTTACCCATTAATCCCTTATGTGGAGTTTGTTGAAAGCCTTCTGTAAGTCCACATAAAACCACTTAGAGTCATAGAGATGTACAGCATGGGAACAGACCCTTCAGTCCAAACCGGCCATGCCGACCAGATATCCCAACCCAATCTAGTCCCACCTGCCAGCACCCAGCCCATATCCCTCCAAACCCTTCCTATTCATATACCCATCCAAATGCCTCTTAAATGTTGTAATTGTACCAGCCTCCACCACTTCCTCTGGCAGCTCATTCCACACACGTACCACCCTCTGGGTGAAAACGTTGCCCCTTAGGTTTCTTTTATATCTTTCCCCTCTCACCCTAAACCTATGCCCTCTAGTTCTGGACTCCCCGACCCCAGGGAAAAGACTTTGCCTATTTACCCTATCCATGCCCCTCATAATTTTGTAAACCTCTATAAGGTCACTCCTCAGCCTCCGACGCTTCAGGGAAAATAGCCCCAGCCTGTTCAGCCTCTC
Organism: Chiloscyllium punctatum; assembly: GCF_047496795.1. Taxonomy (NCBI): domain Eukaryota; kingdom Metazoa; phylum Chordata; class Chondrichthyes; order Orectolobiformes; family Hemiscylliidae; genus Chiloscyllium; species Chiloscyllium punctatum. The sequence goes on from NC_092760.1 coordinate 14,125,156, forward strand.
CCTGTAGCTCAGATCCTCCAACCCTGGCAACATCCTTGTAAATCTTTTCTGAACTCTTTCAAGTTTCACAACATCTTTCCAATAGGAAGGAGACCAGAATTGCATGCAATATTCAAACAGTGGCCTAGCCAATGTCCTGTACAGTCACAACATGACCTCCCAATTCCTGTACTCAATACTCTGACACATCTACTGGCTCTCCCGTTCAACTCTACTAGTTACATCCTCAAACAATTCCAGCAGATTTGTCAAGCATGATTTCACTTTTGTAAATCCGTGCTCACTCTTTTCTAAGTGTTCTGCTATAAAACCCTTGATGATTGGGCTCTAGCTCTTTTCCATGACCGATGTTCAACTTACTGGTCTATAATTCTGTTTTCTCTCGACCTCCGTTTTTAATAGTGGGGTTGGATTCACTACCATTCAATCTGTAGGAACTATTTCAGAGTCTAAAGAATCTTGGAAGATAAACACCACTATTTCCAAGGCCACTTCCTGAAGTACTTTGGGATATAGATTATCAGACCCTGGGTATTTATTAGCTTTCCATTTTATCAATTTTTCCAGCACCATTTTTTTGCTAAAGGAAGAATGAATGCGAGATCACTGCAGTAAAAGGTTAAAGGCATGTTGTCTGAATAGAGAAACGACTGGTGGTGATTTATCCTGAGGGGTCACCATACCTCTGGCGATGGGAGAGGCTAAGAAGGAGAGTCCTTCAGTGGTAAACTCAGCCAGTGTGCGTATTGAACCCACACTGTTATATCCAGCCAATTGAGTTAACTGACCCCCAACTAATGCAATGGAATCTCCTTACAACACTGGCTTGTCAGCCAAGATAGCAACCACCCAATATTTCATGGCAGTAATATATGCTGCCAGGGAAATAGACTGACCTGTCAGCAATAGCTGTATTAGGGTGTGCATAAGTCTTTTCATTTTGGACAATAGAATGTACATGGTTTATGTGAAATTCCCAGTATGCTAGGTTTAAACATCTCTATGGTCTGAACCATTGTGCACAATTTCACTGGAAGGCTTTGCTTTAAAAAAAATTAATGATAAATGGATATTATAGCATTTGTTGCTTATCCCTAACTATCTTTGAGAAGATGGTTGAGGCACCTGAATGGCTTGTTCAGCTGTTTCTGGTGCAGTTAAGAGTCAACTACATTGCTGTGGGTCTGGAGTAATATTTAGGATGAACTAAATGAGAACAGCACAGATTTTCTTCATTAAAGAACATCAATGAACTAAATGCATTTTTCTAACTATCCAGTTATTACATAAACACAGTTACTCAAATAGCATTATATTTCCAGTTTTACATAAATTCTCCAGGTGTAACATGGATATTCCAGAAGTGATGCAGCTGGTCAAACCACCTTAGTTTTAAACAAAACAAAATTTATTTCCAAGATTACGGAATGAAACACAAAGAGAACAGAATGCAGAATAACTTAAATATCCAAAAACCCTATCTGCTGGGTATTTGGATGTGCTTATTAGAGGCATGGCATTCATCCACAGATTCAATCAATAAGCACATCGACCTGGACCCAATATACCGGCCACTGCAGCGGACAGCTGGAACTGACAACCGGAAGCGGCAGGTACAAACCACTATAAATGCTGGAGGAAACAACACAGAAGCGCTTCACAGGAGGCTCCCAAACACTGAGGATGTCACCTAGACAGGGGACGAAACGTCTGCTACACAAATTCCCAGCTCGGCGAACACAACCACAACATGTACATGGTACCAACATCACAGCTTCTGCTTGCAAGGTTCAGAGATAGTAACTTACTTCTTCATGAAGACCGGCCTCCTCTTCTGATTTCGCAGATGGAAATTTAAGAGAACACAAGAGCTCCAAGGAGCTTCCTCCAAAGATTTAACAGATTTCCATTTGTAACTCTGCATAAAATATCTAGCTCACCCATTTTGTTCATTGAACCAGGAAAGACTGAAATGGCATAATGTGGGACCCTTAGAACTGAGAAGTAACGCCACATCTCACTATCTTCTGAGTGGTTCCTTAAGGTGTCAATTAGCTCTGGGCCAATCCTCTTCATTATTGTCTGTTATTGTTACTTTTATGACTGTTTGCTAAGAAGAAGATGCTTTATTTGCTGATTTGATTAGGTTAAGGATATATATATTGTCAGGCCCCCTCCCCCCGTGACTGATACTCTTGAGCTCATCGTTTCAGTTTTCACTTAATTGGTGCAGGTTACTCATTAAATCAAACATTGATTATTTGTTCTTTTGAAGGGGCTGTTCATCAGATGTTTTTGTCTCTGTGGTTTTTGGTGCCTTTTTTGAAGTAAAGATGTAATGGAAACGTTGTTTATAACTTCAGAACTATAGAAAACTAAGAGAGAAGATCACTGATTGAAATAAATTGTCAGACAGGGTGTGTATAACGAGTGAAGTAATGAGATATCCTTATACATTCAATCAGTACATAGTCTTAAGTAAGAAATTCTCAAGGATTTTACAGTTACAAACTTAAACACGCATTGTTACAAAAATAATTCGAACATAAAGATTATGTTCAGTTGACTCTAATTGCTTCTTTTAGAGGAGAGAGGATGGCAGGGGTGGGAATGGAGGATAAGAAGGAAGGGAAGAGAGGACATGGGATGGGAGGGAAGAGAGAAAAGATGTGGGATGGGAGGGAAAAGGAGAGAAGAACGGGCAAGGGGAGAGAGGATGGGGGTGGAAAGGAGGAACAACATGTGTCAGCAACATCAGCAAACGCAGCCAAACTTAAAAGCAAAGGCAGCTAAAGAAGAGGTGAAAATACAAAACATTCAAAGAAACTTGTAATTGAGAAACGGAACTAATGCTAAATACTGCAACTGTGGCTCATTTGGTTGCAATCTTATCCGAGTCAAAAAGTTTTGAGTGGAAGTCCTACTCCAGAGACTTCAAAACAAATATATTGGCTGATAAACTAGAGCAGTTCTGAGGGAATACTGTACTGGGACTCAGTGTTTCAGATTATAAGTTAAATTGAGTTGCTGCTTGCAGCATAAAGTGATTGTAAAAGATCCCATGGCACTATTTTGAATAGATCAGGCCACTTATCTGTTGTATGCTGACCAACACTTATCCTTTCAACAAAATCACAAAAGAAATTACCTTGTCATCATCATACATTTTTTTGGGGGAACACGTTGTGTAAACATTGGCTGCTGTATTTTCCACACAAGTTTGTCTTGGGGCTGATTGTTACCAGAAAATAAAAGGAAGGGACAAGTGTGACTGCTTTCTTGTACCAATGAACAATAGGGTAATTTGATAATAGAACAAACTTCAAGGCTTTGTATGCTAATGCATGAAGCATTTGGAATAAGGTAGATGCAGTGATGATGCAATTTGAAGTAAATTAATATGATCTCATAACCATTCTGGAAATATGGTTACAAGGATGCATAAATGTGGATAAATCCCTTGGACCCAATCAGGTGTACCCAAGAACTCTGTAGGAAACTAGGGAAGTGATTGCTGGGCCCCTTGCTAAGAATTTTGGATGACACAACTGGAGGTTGGCTAATGTGGTGCCTCTATTTATAGGAAAGGTGGTAAGGAAAAGCCAGGGAACTATGGACCGATGAGTCTGACATCAATGGTGGGCAAGTTGTTGGAGGGGATCCTGAAGGACTGGATTTACCAGCGTTTGGACGGGCAAGGACTGATTCAAGATAGTCAACATAGCTTTGTGCATGGGAAATCATGTCTTGCTAACTTCATTGAGTTTTTTTGAAGAAGTAACAAAGAGGATTGATGAGGGCAGGGTGATTAATGTAACCTATATGGACTTCAGTAAGGCAAGGTTCCTCCTGGTAGACTGGCTAGCAAGGTTAGACCACAAGGAATAAAGGGAGAACTAGCCATTTGGATACATAACTGGCTTGAAAGTAGAAGACAGAGGGTTGCTTTTCATACTGGATGTCTGTGACTAGTAGTGTACCACAGGATCAGTGCCAGGCCCACTGCTTTTCATCATTTATATAAATGATTTGGATGTGAACATAGGATGTATGGTTAGTAAGTTTGTAGATGACACCAAAATTGGAGATGAAGTGGGCAGTGAGGAAGGTTACCTCAGAGCACAACGGGATCTTAAGTAGATGGGCCAATGGGCTGAGGAGTGGCAGATGGAGTTTAATTTAAATAAATGTGAGGTGTTGCATTTTGGAAAGGCAAATCAGGATTTATACACTTCATGGTGAGGTCAGGGAAGTGTTGCTGAACATAGACATTGGAGTGCAGGTTCATAGCTCCTTGAAAGTGGAGTCTCAGGTAGATAACATAGTGAAGAAGGTATTTAGTATGCTTTCCTTTATTGGTCAGGGCATTGAGTATAGAAGTTTGGAGGTTGTGTTGCAGCCGTACAGGACATTGGTTATGGCACTTTTGGAATATTGTGCGCATTTCTGGTCTCCCTCCAATAGGAAGGATGTTGTGAAACTTGAAAGGGTTCAGAAAAGATAAACAAGGATGTTACCAGGGTTGGAGGGTTTGTTGCCAGGATTGGAGGGTTTGACCTATAGGGAGAGGCTGAATAGCCTGGGGCTGTTTTCCCTTGAGACTTATAGAGGTTTACAAAATCATGAGGGGAGTGGAAAGGGTAAATAGACAAGTTTTTTTTTTTGGGGGGGTGCTGTGTGTCCACAACTAGAGGCATAGGTTTAAGATGAGAGGAGAAAACTTTAAAAGGGCCTTCAAGGGCCAAGTTTTTCATGCAAAGGGTGGTGTACATATGGAATGAGTGTCAGAGAGGGTGATGGAGGCTGGTACAATTACAACATTTAAAAGGCATATGAGTAGGAAGTGGTTACAGAAATAAGGGCCAAGTGCTGGCAATTTGGTTCATTTGGGATATCTGGTCAGCATGGACAAGTTGGACTGAAGCATCTGTTTCTATGCAGTACATCTCTATCAAGATCAAAACTGAACATTCAGGGATAACTGACCTTTTGGAGAGATACAGGAAATAGAAAAGGTGGTGAGCTAGCACTGTTCATAAGAGATTAAATGAGGCCAGATGGGAGAGATGATCTAGACTTAGATGATGCAAGAGAAAGAAGACATTGGAAGCAGTAGTAGGCAGACTCGCAAAACAGTAGCAATTCAATAGGAAATCTCTAAATTAGCAAATACTATTATCATGCAAAAAAGGATAGAGCAATAGTTATGGGTAACTAGTCATTGTGTCAATTGGGTTAATCAAATTGGAAAGGGTAGCTACAATAATAAATTCATAGAGTGCATTTGGGATAGTTTCCCAGAGCAATATATCAGGGAATCAATCAGAGCAGGCTGTCTTCGATCTGGCAATGTATAATGGGGTATGTTTAATAGATATCCTCAGAATGAATGATCCCCTAAGAAGTAGTAATCAAAATGTAATGGATTTTAATATTCAGATCAAGACTGAGAAACTTGGGTCAGAAACAATTCTACTTTACTTATATAAAGTGCCTTCCAATGAAATGAGGATAGAGTTAACTAAAATGAACTGTGCAGATAGATTTGCAGGAATAACAGTAGCAGGCAGGGTCAGATATTTAAGGAGGTAATGTGTGATTCTTAAATAAATGTATCCCAGTTATGAGAAAAGATTTTAAAACAGGGTTAAACCCACCCTGGGCTAACCAAAGAAGTTAAGGAGTATAAAGTTGAAAAGAGCGGCATCTGTTCAAGAAGGGGAGTAGAGACAATCCTGGTAATTATAGACCGTGAGCCTTACTTCAGCTGTTGGAAAAGTTTATAAGAGATAGGATTTATAATCATCTAGAAAAGAATAAGTTGATTAGGGATAGTCAGCATGGTTTTGTGAAGGGTAGGTTGTGCCTCACAAACCTTATTGAGTTCTTTGAGCAGGTGACCAAACAGGTAGATGAGAGTAAACCAGTTGATGTGGTGTATATGGATTTCAGCAAGGCATTCGATAAGGTTCCCCACAGTAGGCTATTGTACAAAATGCGCAGTAATGGGATTATGGGAAATATAGCAGTTTGGATCAGTAATTGGCTTGCTGAAAGAAGACAGAGGGTGGTAGTTGATGGGAAATATTCATCCTGGAGTCCAGTTACCAGTGGTGTACCACAAGGGTTGGTGTTGGGTCCACTGCTGTTCGTCATTTTTATAAACAACCTGGATGAGGGCGTAGAAGGGTGCGTTAGTAAATTTGCAGATGACACTAAGATTGGTGGAATTGTGGATAGTGACGAAGGATATTGTAGGTTACAGAGAGACATAGATAAGCTGCAGAGCTGGGCTGAGAGGTGGCAAATGGAGTTTAATGCGGACAAGTGTGAGGTGATTCACTTTGGTCGGAGTAACCGGAATGCAAAGTACTGGGCTAATGGTAAGATTCTTGGTAGTGTAGATGAGTAGAGAGATCTCAGTGTCCAGGTACACAGATCCTTGAAAGTTGCTACCCAGTTTGACAGGGTTGTTAAGAAGGCATACAGTGTTTTAGCTTTTATTAATAGAGGGATCGAGTTCCGGAACCATGAGGTTATGCTACAGCTGTACAAAACTCTGGTGCGGCCGCAATTGGAGTATTGTGTACAGTTCTGGTCACTGCATTATAAGAAGGATGTGGAAGCTTTGGAAAGGGTGCAGAGGAGATTTACTAGGATGTTGCCTGGTATGGAGGGAAGGTCTTATGAGGAAAGGCTGAGGGACTTGAGGCTGTTTTTGTTAGAGAGAAGAAGGTTGAGAGGTGACTTAATAGAAACATATATGATAATCAAAGGGTTGGATAGGATGGACAGGGAGAGCCTTTTTCCAGGAATGGTGACGGTGAGCACGAGGGGGCATAGCTTTAAATTGAGGGGTGATAGATATAGGACAGATGTCAGAGGTAGTTTCTTTACTCAGAGTAGTAAGGGTATGGAATGCTTTGCCTGCAACGGTAGTAGATTCGGCAACTTTAAGTACATTTAAGTCGTCATTGGACAAGCATATGGACGTACATGGAATAGTGTAGGTTAGATGGGCTTCAGATTGGTATGACAGGTTGGCGCAACATCAAGGGCTGAAGGGCCTGTACTGCGCTGTAATGTTCTATGTTCTACGTACCAGGAGGCCAAAGGCATGACAGCCCAAGAGACTGGGATAAAGTTCAGAATCTAGAAGAGGAGGACTAAAATGATAATGAAAACAGAGAAAATAAGTTATGAGGGCAAACTAGCGAGCAATATAAAAACTAACAATGAGAATTTCATTAAGTTTATAAAAAGGAAGCGAGAGATCAATGTGAACATCAGCTCCTTAGAAAATGAATCTAGGGAGACAGTATTGAGAACAATAAAATGACTGAGGAGTTAAACAGATTATTTTGCATCAGTCTTTAAAATAGAAGATACATCAAACACCCCATTAATTCTAAAGAATATAGAGAAGGAATTAATCACCATCACTCAAAGTACTATTACACAAACTAATGGGGCAAAAGGCAGGTAAGTCCCCTGGTCCTGATGGCTTGCATTCTAGGATCCTAAAAGAGGTAACTGTATGGATAGTGGATGCATTGGTTGTAAATTTCCAAAATTCTTGGGTTTCTGGAGAAGTACCAGAGGATTGGAAAACTGCCATTGTGACACCGCTAATCAAAGAGAACAGGCAGCAAAAAGTGGGTGACTATAGGCCGATTAGCCTAACTCATTTGTTGGAAAAGTGTTGGATACAATTATTAAGAAAGTAACAAGAGAACATTTAGAAAATCATAATCTAATCAAGCAGAGTCAGCATGGATTTATGAAATGGAAATTGTGTCTGACTAATTTATGGAGGTTTTCAAGAAAGTCTTAACCAGAATGGATAGAGGGGAATCAGTAGGTGTGTTGTATTGGGACTTCCAGAAGACATTCAAAGTACCCCACAAAGAGTTAAGACATAAGAGCCATGGTATTGGAGGTAGTATATTGACATGGTCAGAGTATCGGCTTATGGGCAGGAATTAATGAGTGGGGATAAGGAGTTCTCTTTTCTATTGGCAATCTGTGACATGTGGGGTTCAACAGGGGTCAGTGCCTGAACCACAAATGTTTACAATATATATTAATGACTTGGAGGAAGGATGTGCATGTACTGTAGCCAGATTTACAAACAACACAAAATAGGTGGAATGACATGTTTTACAAATAGATAGATGGGCATAACTTGACAATTGAAGTAAAATGTGGAAAAATGTGAAGTTGTTCATTTGGGAAGGAAGAACAAAGGCATATTATTTATTTGGAGAAAAGGTGCAGTAAACTGCCATGCAAACGGAATTGGGGATACTTTGACATGAAACAGAAAGCTAGCACTCAGGTGCAACAGGTAATCAGGAAGGCTAATGGAATGTTGGTCCTTATTTCAAGGGAGTTGGGGTGTAAAAGTAGATAAAACTGAAACTGTATCAGGTGCTGGTGAGACCACATCTGGAGTACTGTGAGCAGTTTTGGAGCCCTTATTTTAGGATAGATATCATTTCATGAAAAGAAGTTTGGCTAGAATGATCCCCAAAAATGTCTTCACATGTCTCACCGGCACAGTTGAAGCCTTTTGAGACCAGTGGGCGCTACAGGGGCTGGAGTGTATCATTGGCCTAGACTATGCCATTTTGATTTAATAAGATTCTGTATGTTTCATTCTACTTTTTTATTTGTTTTTGATTTTGATATGGTGCCCATCTTGTTGGGGGGGGGGAGGGATCATTGTTATTTACTTTTGGACTCCCTGAAAGAATCGAGGGAGATTTTTTCTGTGTTTTCACCTCTTTTGTTAACAGGTTAACAGCTAAACAGCTTGGGATAGTACTCACTGGAGTTTAGAAGAATGAGAGGTGATTTCATTGAAGCATACAATTCTTAAGGGGCTTAACAAGGTCAATGCTGAAAGGATGTTCGCCCTGAAGGGAGAGTAAAGGACCAGAGGGTATAGTCTCAGAATAAAAGGGTGCAATTTAAGACTGAGATGAGGAGGAATTTCTTCTCTTCGGGTCGTGAGCTTTTGGTACTCCTTGCCACAGAGAATGGTGGGGGCAGAATCCTTGTGTATTTATAAGGTTGGGGTAGATAGATTCTTGATCAATCTGGGAATCAAGGATTACAGGGAAAATAGATGCAAAGAATGTTGGATCAACCAGGATCCTATTGAATTGTGGAGCAGACTCAACGTACCAACTGGCCTATTCCTGTTCCTATTTCTTATGTCTTAGGGAGATCTGCTGACATGTTTGTGCCTTGTGCATCCTTATACATTCATTGTGATCCATCTGTAACCACTGTAATGTCCTTTGTTCAACTACACTTAGATATGTCCCTCTTTCTGTTACCCTCTATAAAAAGATCTCTGCAGTTTACTTTTGCTATGATCCAATGATTGAAATAATGACTTTTTTTCTGGGAATTACATTTTGGGTGTTATTTTTGCTCTTGCAAATTCAAGCACATGTTTATTTCTCTGATAATGAATTTAGCAGCATTGTGGACCATATATGCCATGGTACAAATCATGAAGCCTCCCCAAATAGTACCAAAGCTACAATCTCTGTCACCAAAAGGACAAGTGCAAAAGCATGAGAACAACCAGTGGTTGCAAGTTTCCCTCCAAGTCACTTATCATCCTGACATGGAACTAGGTTATTGTTCTTTGACGGCAACTGCTCAGAATTCTGGAAGCCCCCTGTCAGCTTCATAGATGTATTTATACCAGATAGTCTGCAGCAGTCCCTGCTACCTTCTGAAAGATGGTTAGGGATAAGCAACAAATACTGGCCTTCCCAGGGTGCTCAAATCCCTAGTTCAAATAAATTAGAATTGATGGCAACAAAGTCCAGAATGACAAAAGGAATGGGCTTTTATTTTAATGCGTGGCATTTTAGTTTGATAAAGCCTTCCAATATCTTAATACAATAATTCAGACATCCTTAAAAACATATTAACAAAATATAAGGTGCATTAGAGAAATGTTGTACAATTGTGAATAATAAACAAAGTTTCACTTTTCCACTGACATCAAATGGCCACTGCAGAAATTTAAATAAAAGTTATACATTGCCACAGACTTCAAATATAAATGGCTTCTCATTAAAGAAAGGGCTTGGTGCTGAGTGGTGTGCAGATAGTAAAAGATGTCATATGTCAGCTACACATTGCGGAACCACCACATTCTGAGTCTGTGTAAAGTGACCTGGAGACTTCAAGATTGAAGTGGTAGCTATTCAATTGTTGGAGAAGGACTTTCAACAATCAACATGCATTGGTGACATCTGAGCACTATTTTGAGTAAAATTATAAAGATTACAATTTAATATTATTTCACCAGAAATAACAAACATAAAAAAAACTTTCCATAATGTTCATGATGTCGCTAACATTGTGACCACAGAAAATCCTCCTAAAGTGAGATGACACTTTTAGATCTAGTTTGGAGTAACCATGAGGTGAAGTAGACCTTAGGAATGTTTCAAGACAGTAAACACTGTCACCCAGAGAAGGGCCATACATTTGATTCCTAGTGCTGGAGGATTTGATTACCAAGAACTAGAGAAACCTATATTCTTCAATCTTCAGGAAATGCCCTGGAATTGTGAAAGACTGAAAATAGCATCGTGGTATAATGACTGAAATATCAATTCTAGATGAGCCGTGGAAGTAGGACAGGGAAATACAGTTTTAAGCTATTGATTGTAGAAGATTCTCCATTCAAAGACTGAAGAATATCTGGAATGGATGTTTGGCAAGATGTGATGAAAAGGAACTGAATTGATGAAGCCTTCCATATTGCATCCATCTTGCACTGTGCAGGCGCCTATTCTGCAATAAATCAGTAGGGGATAGAATTGGTGCAGTCATACGCTGTGCTAACAATACATTACCACCAGAGGAACAAAAACCAAATGTATATTCTAGAACCAATATGCGTTTTCAAATTCCTAATAGATTCTTCCAATAAATTAAAATAAATGGTTTCCACTCTGTGGCTAAGTACACGAGACAAACTCCTCGGCTGTTGACTCACAACTTACTCCTTGCCATAGCAGAGTCAGATTGAATTGGAATCTGACCCCATTTTTAAATATGTCTTCAAAAAAGTAATTGATATGAGTTGCGATTCCAGAGGTTTCACCACAGAAAATTTCAGGCTTAGGTCTGCAACCAACACATCAGCTTTTTTGATAATCAAGCGAAAGATTTTCTTTTTAATCAGTAACTGTCACACTTTAAATATGTGAGCAAAAACAATACTACAGAGTTTTTCAAGAAAATAAAAGAGCGAGTCAAGCAGATGTCATTGATTGGCAGTGCCACAGAAAGTATCCATTACAAAATCATATCCCATCCCTTCACCCATAATCATTCTTAAATATATCCACACCACAGATAACCAGTTGCATTTCTGCAAACTGAATAAAGGAGAGACATTTATGATTTATTTATATACATTATATGCAAAGCATAATCACAGATATAGACCATTCAAAGTCTTTTTTATGCTGAAAATTCCATTTAGTATGTAATTCTTAGTGTGTGCTCTGCTTATATTCTTTCATCTGCTCCATAATGTAATCCTCCCACCACTGCACTGTGCGTGTAATTACAGGAAGGATGTATGGATACAGTAAAGTACATTAGACCACCCATCTGTCCTCTGAATTAGTTGTGAGGACTGGCAGGGTGGGGGCACAATCTACACCCAGTTAATGTCACAAGATCCCAGATCTCATCCACGTGCCCACACGTAGTGCTCCCAAGCAACTAATTTTTCATATTCTTTCTTACCACTTTCACTTGCTTTCTCCTTTCACGATACAGAAGAGGGACAAAGAAAACATTTTTATTTTTCTTATGCTTTTCACCTGGAGAGAGCTAATTATACCTTGCATGGACAGTTTTATGTGACAGTATGTGTGTGAGCAGAGGTTAGAGGGCGGGCAGGTAGGAAGTAATGAACAGCAACCATTAAATGTTTTTAAAGGGGAAGCATGTATGACAACATCCTTAGAACTCATTTGTCCTCCCACATTTTCTGCCCTTGCCTATTCTGCCTATCTGGAGATGACAGGTACATTGAGTACGGTTTAACCAAGAGCACTGTTTACCTTGTTGGAATGCTGTGCAAAGATTCATTTTATAGTCCTTGCACTTTACTTGGAAATTATATTAAATTTTAAAAGACACTCATGCTTGTGCCAAATCTGGCCAAGGCTATGGGAAGGTATGTTTAAAAATATCCATGAAACTGATAATTCAGCACAGGTCGAACACTGAATTATCGACACTGGTATGTATCATTAGTACCACACAAGGTAATTTGTTTACTTATTGTTCCACCTGAGAAACTTCCTGAATATTTTTTAAGAGATGATAAAATTGTAATATGAATGGAGCAGTTACGAAGCTATCATGTCAATTATCAACCAACTTGTCCATGAGGTTACAGAGTGTACTGCAGTTTTAATGAATATGTTACAGATTTTAAAATGGAGACACCCACCCGTGCTTCCTCACTCCCAATCATTCATACCCATTGATTTTGATGGAAGCTCAGTCTAAACACGAAGTTTAATGGAGAACTCTGACCTACAAAATGACCATAAAATTGTCACTGCTGTCTGCTCAAGTATTGGTATTTCAGTCTATTTTGCTCTGTACTTCACAGGGTTATGACTGGATCTGTTCAGGGTGCCACTTAAGATGAGGAACTTGCTACACAAATCATCTCCACTCAGATCGTTTCTGACAGCAATTCTAAAACAAAAATTGCTTAATCAAGTGTTGCCTGCGAGATATGAGGAAATGTACAGATAACATCTTCTATTTAACAGTTTGGATTGGATGGTTTTTGAAAAGATGAAGAGTATTTTTCTTTATGGATGACAATAAATCTACAACAGTAAATAGCAGATTAATGGTTCGCTATTCGCTTCAAAATCTCATTTTCATTTAGATATGTTGCTTTACAGCCTCATTATTCCTCAACTGCTCGTGTCTAACCAGTAGAAATAGCAGATTTAATTAAAATAGCTGGATTATGATTAAAATATAAAACATTAATTTATTAAAATGACTTGCATTTTGCCTCTAACCTATATGCTTTACAATGTCTTCTTAGAGAAGCAGCATCAATGTGCAACAGACGGCTTTCATTTTAGACACAGGTGGTATATAGCCATTTCCTTGGAACTTCGCTGCCTTGAATGTCAACACAAAAAAACATGCAACATGCTGTCAGGCATTTGCTTTGAAACCAGAAGGTTCCTCATTTTATATTAAGACCATAATCTAGCATGTGGCAACCTTTCCAGTCACATTCAATCACCCTTCCCTGAACAAAAAAAAAATCACAAGACTATCAGCACAGTTACAAGCAAGAGGCTTGACCCTGTCATTAGTCATTTCTAATATATTTAAAATACCAATGTAGAATGATTAGCTGAATAGTCTGTTTCTGTATGTGGTATGTAAGCCTATGTAAACACCTTATACACACTGTAACAACTCAATTCGTATACTGAGATGAGCAGGTCAAATTACTGAAGGCTCAAAGCAGCAGTTAATACTTATTCATTCTAAACCAAATGTTTTCATTGTAACATCGTAAATCTGGTCAACACTGTAAGCATTTAAAAACTGCTTTAGGTTTAGATTGCTTTGTCTGAACTAATAAGCACCACATGTATATAGACAGCAAACTGCAACTTCTGAACTCTTTACAGAACTCACTTGCCTGCTTGCATGATTCTGGTACATTCAAGCTTTCAAAGTTTCCAATAGTTAAGTAAATCCTACACGTCTGTATATTTCACAAATTGATCAATTAATTTCTCTGAGCATTTCAAAGATACTCAATTAAGATTCACAGGTCACAAGAAGCCATCACAAGCCTGAACTTCAGTTACAACATGTCTGATTGTTTATCAGCTCCCTTTAGATAGTACTGGATCCGAATCACAGTTAGAAACAAAACTAACTCCATATCATAGATTCATACAGCGTAGAAGAACCATGTGGGGTTTTTGTTAAAAAATAAAAATGCTGTAAAATTTGGTCCCAAATCCCAACTTTTTCCCATAATGTTGAAAATTAGTCTCTAAGTGCATGGTTAATTACCTTTTGATAGCTCCTACTGTATTTACTTCCAACACTCCATTACATATTACAAAAAAATTAACAACCCTCTTTGAAAAACAATTCTCATTTTCCACTATTTCTTGTGCCAATGCTTTAAAATATTAATCCCTGCTTACCAATGTATTTGTCTCATTTCCAAACTGGACCTAACCTGTGTCAGGCAGATGCTGACTGCATTAGTGCTTGGTCACATTTCCAAATAGAAATTAGTCGGTTTGAGAGACAAGCCTGGTTACAGTTATAACCAAAGTCAATTCTGTTTGACTAGACTAAGCTTCACATTCAAAAAGTTAGAATATTATTATGATTCATATACTCTCCAAACTCGAAATTGTTGCAATCTTTTGGATGGATTTAATTATTGGTGATCTAGTGACACCCACAAAAATAACTATTTACACATCATTGCTGCAAGATTCTGAAGGGAAATGTATATTTTCCTATTTTAAATTCCCAATTTATTTCCCGTGTTGTTCCATTACTTCTTGGTTAGGTTTTTAAAAAATATAACATGTATCAAAAATCAAACTAGTGGTAAATATGGAATTTTCATTTCATTCCGCCGATGCATCTGAGATGGGCAACTTTTTCTTTGAGTTTGTAAGACAGTCCCCTTTAATCTGGCACTTTAATATTCCAGTGCCTGGAACAGATTCACTGTTTCACGACATGACCCAGGCACGAGCAATTATTTCTACTATGTGGCACAGATGAGCCAAGAGCAATTGTTTCTTGTCTGTCAAGTTGAGAGAGAGAAAAGTGGGCTTCAATTGGACTGAATGAAACTAGAACTGATAGTGTTATGTTCATATAATAACTGAATATTCCAATGGTGAACCCAGGCTACTCAATCAAGCTTCAAATATGCAGTAACAATTCTTAACATTATTTAGGATTGCTGGCAAATAATGATTAATGTTGGAATTCAGAATAAGGGGCCTGTAATTTTAAGATAAGAACTAATACATTTCGCAGGAAAATCAGGAAGCACATTTCTTTACAATGTTTCGTACAAAGTTGAACTCTTCCCCCAAAAGACTGAGCCAATGAAAATCTAACAAGATTAGCCTTTTTTGTTAAAGGTAAAAACAATGACTGCAGATGCTGGAAACCAGATTCTGGATTAATGGTGCTGGAAGAGCACAGCAGTTCAGGCAGCATCAAAGTAGCTTCGAAATCGATGTTTCGGGCATCAAAGGACATGGAGCAAAGGCTGGGATATGGAATTAATATGCCGATTTGCCCTAATCTTACTGAATGGCAAACAAGCTTAAGATACTAAATGGACTATTCCTACTTATAAGATTCTACCATCAACAATTTGTAATGCAATATGTATTATATTTTAACTTTAAAATGTGTGACTCCTTACACAATAGTGGACATGCAACTATCTGGATTGTCTTAATGAATCAGGCAAGAGAAAGGTGAGAACTGCATTGAGATAATCATGTCACTTTATATGCTAGGCATGTGGTAGAACCTGATGGGAAGCAGCTACGTTGCAGAAACTAAAAGGAAACAGAGTCTTATTTTGTTTAGAGTAATTCCAGAACAACAAATTCATGGTGTATACTCAGCTTAAAACTGTGCAAGGAAGAATTAAATTTGCAAGTGGGCGACACAAGCAACTTGGCAACTCAAAGTTGAGATTGAGTTTAAAATTGGCAGCTGTTTTAAGTTACGAATTTGACTTCCAAGATGTTACAATAAAACCAAGTTACAATAAGAATGTTTATGTGTACACAATTTGAATGAGAATCTCCCAATGCCTTCTCTGATTTACGTTGTCACTGCTTCATCATGCCAGGCCCAGCTAGCCCACATCCACAACCAGCTTCTGCTCAACACATTGCTCCCAGCCCTCTGCAACATACAAATTTAGATTTCCCTTCCTTCAGGCCAGGAGTTTATCAATTGCCCATAGAATTAGTCAGAGACATCTCTCATAATTTTTATCAAGAGCACCTCCTTGTGGTCTATTGGTTAATATCACCCATATGGCTGGAGTACGATTTCCTTGTAATCAAAAACATAGGGTAGGGGTGGTGTCGGAGGAGGGGGTTAACTGTAGAACAAGACCTAAAATTTAAACAGCCATGAAAACTTATTTACTATATTTAGCTTTACATTGCAGTATGTGTTCATACAAACGGTCAGTCCTATTTTGCAACATCTGAGCATGTTCCTCAGACAGGAATCCCATTTGGGAGGCCAGGGGTTCATTTACCCTGTACAGATCCAATAATTGCTGGGCAACATTCTGGGACTTGTGCAGCTCGGCGATTTTCCTGGCGGTTTCCTTCCGGAAGATGCAGATTGTCTTCAGGAGTGATTCGTGGTACCGGTCCCACATGGGCAGCACCCGGTAACCGTGGACGAGTCCCGCCTCATTGTCGATAAAAACCAAAGCCCCCTTCGCCGTCCGGTGGAGGTTATTGGTCGACCTCTCCATTACCCTGGGGTCCCACTGCAGGTTCAGGAGATTGCTGGCCAGTCTGTCGAAGTTGGCGGTCACGTAATCGAAAAGGATGAGGTCTGACCATTGCACCAGCTCTCGGTCGGTCACATCATCGAGGTCTTCCAGGCTGGGGTACAGCGTCCTCCCTTCTGTCCGAAGGGATGGCGGGGTCACCACCTCGCTGAGGTTGCTGATCCACTCGCTAAGACTGACGATGGGTTTATCCGCCCACTGAGAGTCTTGAACATCGCGTCTGACCCCCAGCCACTGCTCGGTGTTGGTGTTGACCCTGGACAGAGCCAGGGCCGGCACATTGCGAATACCCAGGAGCCTGGAGAGATAGAAGGAGAGAGTCTCGCCAAGCAC
Organism: Chiloscyllium punctatum; assembly: GCF_047496795.1. Lineage (NCBI taxonomy): Eukaryota > Metazoa > Chordata > Chondrichthyes > Orectolobiformes > Hemiscylliidae > Chiloscyllium > Chiloscyllium punctatum. Next base: position 14,142,128 of record NC_092760.1, read on the forward strand.
CTGGTCGGGGTTGATGCCATACCTGAGGCAGGCTCTGGTGCCATCCGAGAAGCTGGCCAGCCTGTTGGACAACCTCCCGCAGCCTGGCTCCAGGGAGACCAGGCGGGAGGAGCGGGCTTTCAGCTGCCAGCGCTTGACGTGCAACTCGGAGAAACCGGCGGCCGGAGAGCGGTCCAGGCCGTGGGTCCGGGGAGGGACCCCTCCGGCTGGGGGCCCCCGGCTCGGCACCGCGGGGGCGGCGAGCAGAGTTCGCAAACTTTTCGCTCGGCTCGGCGCGCTGGAGGCGGACTCGCCCAGCACAGCCGGGGGAAGGAGGAGAGCCAGGGCGGCCAGCAGCAACCTCATCCCGGCCCGGCCAGTCAAAGGAGGGCGGTTCATGGTGCCGTCTCCCTGACCCTCCTCAATCCCCAAGAGCTCGGTCCCTCTTCAGCCTGGAAGCTGGGCTCCCAGCTCCGGCTGACCGGCCAGCCACCCTCTCGCATCTCCGCCGCCGTCCGACACACGAAGAGGCGAGGGGACCGTGGGGGTGGTGGGGACAGGGGGGGGGGGGTTCTGAGCTCAGTGCCCGAGCCTCGTCCTCTTCTCTCTCACACCGATACACACTCCAGGCGCTCGCAAAGACGGCAACTCAGTTCCCGGGCACCGACTGCTCTCACTCTGTTGTTGAAGCAGTCCCCATGTGATCAGAGGCTGGGATCGTCCAACTCCTTTTTAAAAAAGAGCAGCCCTTCGGGTCGGCGGATATTCGCCACAACAATGAAGTGCTCGCGTTCAACCCAGTGCTCCCGGCCCTCCCCTCCTCACTGGCGTAACCCCTCCCTCCTGCTCAGTGGGTTAAACCCCTCCCTCAGTTTAACCCCTTCCTGCTCAAAAGGTAAGCACTCAATGCGTCGCCCAGCTCTCCGTCTCGGCGGATTAAACCCCCCCCCCCAGAATTAAGCCTCTCAGAATCCCTACAGTGTCGAGCAGGTCTTTCAGCCCTTCGAGTTCACACCTTCCCTCCTATGTGCGTCCTACCCTTCATCCCTAGCCCTGTCACCCTGTATTTCCTACGGCCAATCCACCTAACCTGCGCGTCTCTGCACTGTGGGAGGAAACCGAAGCACCCAGTGGAAACCCACGCAGTCACGGGGAGAATGTGCAAACTCCACATAGACATCTAGAGGGTGAAATCGAACCGGGGTCCATGGTATTAGGAGGCAGCAGTGCTAACCAGTGAGCCACCTCACTGCCCATCTCTTTCTCCTCAGGATTAACACCCTCTTCTTCCCGTAATTAACCCTCACTCTCCTCCCTCTCATCGAATAAATTCCCCCTTCCCTCTTTACTTTTCTCCCCACATTCTATTCTCATTTCCCCAATTTTTCTTCTCTCCCATTCTGAGGAAGGGTCAATGGGCCCAAACGTTAGGTCTGCTTTCTCTCCACAGATGCTGCTGGACCTGCTGGGTTTTACCAGCAATTTCTGATTTTGTTTCTTCTTTCCTCTTTCCATATCTCTCATTTCCGATCCCAAGTTTCCCCTTCCCTGTCTCCCTTTTCCACTCACTCGCTGGGCAATTTAACGCCCTCATCCCTCCTCTCGGTGATCCCCTTCTGTGATGTAAGATCATCTATCTCAGGAACGTAATTTCCTTTTCTGTTCACCAATTCCTATCTGCCCTGTGCATTATTAAGCTGACAACGGCTGACAACGGAGCAATGATCAAACTTGTAACCAAACCAGATAACGAGGAAGGAAAGTCCCAATTTGGTTCGTAGAACCTGGAGGTGGCAATGTTTGTTTTAGCTTTATCTATTTCGGATGTCTTCTGCCGCCCCGAATCTAACGAAGTCCTTCGGCAAATTCCACAGCGCAGACAGTCCTCGACCACACACAGACACACAAAGACACAGGCACTCTCATTGTTAACCACACTCAACTGATACGAATAACACACACTTTTCCACACATTCACACGCACGCATACAAACCTGCTCGTATACAAAATTTATACGCGCTATTCTCAAGCAGCACAAACAAGAGTTCGTTGCTGACTTGTATAAAGTGGTTCTCTACATATACAAATTATTGTTTCAACTGTAAATGCCAATGAGAGACCATGTCTGGGTGCCCTGTAAAATTGGAGAAAATTTAGGAATGTTTCATTCCAGCAACAACCTGCTTAAAGGGTACCCAGTAAAGACAGCGGGAAGAGATCTGGTCTGCCCAGGCTTGTTTTGCTTTTGATGAAGTGTTGATAATTCCAGGTTGCAGTTTGATTTGCGGGGAAGATGTCTGTGGAAAGTAGATATCCTCCAGTTTCACTGTTAACACGCTCAGTGCTAACTTTCGTCAGCCGGATCGAACACATTTTATTTGAGTTGAGGCAGCATAAACCTTGTCACTGCCAGTGTCAGAATTAGACAGTCTCATCCGGATCATTTCCGATCAGAGTAACGCACCTAATTTCCCCTCTCCAAAGTGTTTTAACTCGAAACCCAGACTAGCGCCGTCTTTTGTACACAGCTGACATTTCCAATTTACAAGGTAAAAACAATGGCTGCAGATGCTGGAAACCAGACTCTGGATTAGTGGTGCTGGAAGAGCACAGCAGTTCAGGCAGCATCCAAGGAGCTTCGAAATCGACGTTTCGGGCAAAAGCCCTTCATCAGGAATAAAGGCAGAGACTCCTACTGCCAGGGAGGTTTGCCAAGCACTGACAACTTGCACACACATCCTCCCTAACACTCACTCAGCAACCCTTCTTCCCAATCTCCCCCAACTCACGCTGAGGAGCCCTCTTTCCAACACCCCATAGCCCCCCCATTCACTCAATTAGCAGCCCCTCTCCATGGCACCCACTGACTCAGTTGGCATCCTGGACTTTCTCGGAACTTCACAGAAACACTCAGGTGGCCTGCTACACCTCCCTCACTGAGGACGAACGTTTAGTCCTCAGTAAAGGCCTTACCTTGATCCCTCTACAGTCCCAGGTTAATGAGTTCCGACACACACTGCAACCTTGAACATTTCTTCCGCTGCCTCCATGCCTACTTTTTCAACCAAGCCACCCGCCCACCTACCTAGGACCCCTTCTACCATCTCCAACACACTTCATCCACCTATACACCCCATGCCCCGGACTGTTACCCACACTTGACCTCTTCATTTCAAACTGTTACTGTGACATCGACCGTGTCAACCTCTCCAACCTCCCTCCCTCATGATGTGCAGCCCCCCCACTCCCTTTGCTCCAACCCCAATCTCGCCATCAAACCCACAATCGGGGGAGGAGTGGTGGGAGGAGTGGCAGAGGTGTAGTAGTCGTGTGGCATACCAACCTCTGCACTGCTGAAGCCAGGCACCAACTCGCAGGCACCTCCTCCTACTGCCCCCTCACCTTTCATCACCAAACCATCATCTCCCAGACCATCCAAAACCCCATCACCTCTGGGGAACTCCCATCCACAGCCTCCAACTACATTGTCCATGAACCCTGCACTGCCGATTCTACCTCCTTCCTAATATTCACAAACCTGACTGCCCATTGTCTCAGCCTGCGCCGGTCCTACCGAACTCATCTCTTCCTACCTTGTCCTCTCCCCCTTAGTCCAGGAACTCCCAACCTCTGCTCACGACACCACCCATGCCCTTCACCTTCTCCAAGATTTTCATTTCCCTGGCCCCCAACGCCTCATCTTCACCATGGATATCCAGTCCCTGTACACATCGATGCGTCATGATGAAGGTCTCCAATTCCTCTGTTTCTTCCTCTCACACTGTCCCAACCAGTACCCTTCCACTGACAACCTCATCCGCCTGGCTGAACTGGTCCTCACCTTCAACAACTTCTCCTTCCAATCCTCCCACTTCCTCCAAAACAAAGGGGTAGCCATGGGCACCCGCATGGGACCCAGCTATGCCTGCCTTTTTGTCGGATATGTGGAACAATCCATCTTCCACAGTTACACTGGCACCACCCCCCAACTGTTCCTCCATGACATCAATGACTGTATCAGTGCCGTCTTGTGCTCCCATGAGGAGGTTGAACTTTACCAACACCTTTCACCCTGACCTCAAATTCACCTGGTCCATCTCAGAAACCTCCATCCCCTTCTTGGACCTCTCCATCACTGTCTCTGGCGACCGACTAGCCACAGACATATTCTACAAGCCCACCAACTCCCACAGCTACCTAGACTACACCTCCTTCTGCCCTACCTCATGTAAAAGTATCATCCTTTATTCCTAATTCCTCCGCCTTCACTGCATCTGTTCCCAGGGTGACCAATTCCACCTCAGAATGTCCCAGATGGCCTCCTTCTTCCACGACTGTAACTTCCCTTCCCATGTGATCAACGATGCCCTCCAGCGCATCTCCTCCACTTCATGCACCACCGCCCTTGAACCCCACCCCTCCCAATGCAACAAGGACAGAACCGACCCCCACCCCTGGTCCTCACCTTCTACCCCACCAACCTTCGCATACAGCACATCATCCTCCATCAGCTTCAAATGGACCCCACTACCAGAGATATATTTCCCTTCCCACCCCTATCAACATTCCAAAAAGACTACTCCCTCCATGATTCCCTCATCAGTTCCACACCCTCCAACAGCCCAAACCCCACTCCTGGCACCTTTCCCTGCCACCACAGGAAGTGCAAACCCTGCACCCACACACTCCTCTCACCTCTGTCCAAGGCCCCAAGGGATCCTTCCACATGTCAGAAATTTACCTGTACCCCTACCAATGTTGTCTATTGCATCCGTTGCACCTGGTGTGGTCTCCTCTACATCAGGGAGATAGGATTCCTTCTTGCAGATCATTTCAGAGAAAATCTCTGGGACACCCACACTCATCAACCCCACTGCCCCGTGGCTGAACACTTCAACTCCCCCTCCCACTCCGTCAAGGACATACAGGTCCTCGCTCTCCACCACTGCCAAATGCCTGGAGGAGCAATGCTTCATATTCCATCTTGGGACCCTGCAACCACACGGGATAAATGTGGATTTCAACAGCTTCCTCATTTCCCTTCCCCCCACATTATCCCAGTCCCAAGCCTCCAATTTGGCACAGCCCTCCGGACCCGTCCATCACTCCCCCCTCTGAACTATAATGTTCTCCCTCACCTTCATCCACCTGTCACTTTCTCAGCTACCTTTCCCTAAACCCCACCCCCGCCCATTTATCTATCAGCCCCAAACCACAAGCCTCATTCCTGATGAAGGGCTTATACCTGAAACATCGATTCTCCTGCTTTCCAGATGCTGCCTGACGTACTGTGCTTTTCCAGCAGTACACTCTTGACTCTGATCTCCAGCATCTGCAGTCCTTACTTTCTCCTATGTATCATATGTAAGTATGACCTGTAATTAAATAGGTATGTGGATAATATTGGTCTATTTCAGGAAAGAGGGATTGTAAATGTGTAGGGAGTGGGGTTAAGAGAAAGGTCTCTTTGTTTAGCAACACTCCCCAGGACCTTGCCATTAAGTGTATAAGTCCTGCCTTGATTTGCCTTTCCAAAGTACAGCACCTCACAGTGCAGCACCTCTAAATTAAACTCCATCTGCCACTCTTCGACCCATAGGCCCATCTGATCAAGATCCCATTGTGCTCTGAGGGAACCTTCTTCGCTGTGAACTATACCTCCAATTTTGGTGTCATCTGCAAGCTTACTAACTATACCTTCGATGTTCATATCCAAATCATTTATATAAATAATGGAAAGTGGTGGACCCATTACCGATCCTTTTGGTACACCACTTATCACAGGCCACCAGTCTGAAAGGCAACCATCCACCACCACCCTCTGTATTCTACGTTCGAGCTAGTTCTGTACCCAAATGGCTGGTTTTCTCTGTATTCTATGTGATCTAACCTTGCTAATCAGTCTACCATGAGGAACCTTGCTGAATGCCTTACTGAAGTCCATATAGATTACGTCACCACTCTGCCCTCATCAATCCTCTTTGTTACTTCTTCAAAAACTCAAATGAGTGAGACATGATTTCCCATACACAAGGATGATTAAGATTCAAACATATGATTTTTCTTCTAATTCATCCAGAATTCAGTGGCTTCAAAAAAACTCAAATACTGGAAATAGAGTTTTAGAAAACACAATTTCCTTTGGTGTCAGTACTGAGCAAAAGAAAATGTAATAGAAACAAGTGCCCATGCAAATATGCCTTGAGGAAGAGAACAGAAGGTGTGATTGATCTGTCAAAACCAATCTTCAAATTGAAAAATTCTCACACAAGGGGTAACCATCTTTCATTGCGAAGATCAATCATGAAATGTCTTCAGATCTATCAGCACAACATTTTCATGCAAAAGTATGGCTGCTGACACAAGAGTTCCAACCCTCTGCCATAAAGGCTTTTTTGAACTGGCATTCATAAGTAAATGGAATATAGCTAGACTTCATTAAGATGAATTTGAGAAGTATGTTAAGTCATACCACAGATATTTTCAATATTTGTATTGTGTTATAATAAACACACTTGCTGGGTTTCTTGCAGAATGTGTTATATTTAGGATCAGTGCTGGGTCCACTACTTTTCACCATTTATATAAATGATTTGGATGTGAACATAGGAGGTATATAGTTAGTAAGTTTGCACATGACACCCAAATTGGAGGTGTAGTGGACAGCAGAGAAGGTTCCTTCAGAGTACAACGAGATCTTGATCAGACGGGTCAGTTAGCGGACGAGTGTAAGGTGGAGTTTAATTCAAATAAATGCAAGGTGCTGCATTTTTGAAAAGCAAATCAGAGCAGGACTTATACACTTAATGGTAAGTTCCTGGGGAGTGTTGCTGAACAAAGAGATCTTGGAGTGCAGATTCATAGTTCCTTGAAAGTACAGTCGCAGGTAGATAGGATAGTGAAGAAGGCATTTCCTTTATTGGTCAGAGCATTGAGTACAGGGGTTGGGAGGTCATGTTGCAACTGTAAAGGACATTGGTTAGGGTTTAGAAGGTTATGGGCCAAGTGCTGGCAAATGGGACTAGATTAGATTAGGATATCTGGTCGGCATGGACGTTGGACTGAAGGGTCTGTTTCCAAGCTGGAAATTTCTGTGACTCTATAAATGGAGGTCATTATTCTGTCACTAATCTTAACAATATTGATGAGAGTAAAAGCAATTAGAAATCTGCCATTATATTTCTCCTTATTGAATGTAGTCTGAACCCTTTAGTGTTTTGAATGTTATATATCCTCCCTTAAGATTGATCCTCAAGAAATGCCAATGATCATTCAAAATCCTCCCTCCCCACAAACATGATTGAACACTCTAATCCATATAATAATAAACTGAAGCATGTGATTGTGAGTGTTTGATTTAACATTACTGAACTTCAATTTATAATTTAAAATTGCACTTCCTGAGTCTGTGGGAAGGTAGGGAAGTGATTGCTGGGCCCTTTAATGAGATATTTAGATCATTGATAGTCACAGGTGAGGTGCCGGAAGACTGGAGGTTGGCTAATGTGGTGCCACTATTTAAGAAAGGTGGTAAGGAAAAGCAAAGGAAGTATAGACCGGTGAGCCTGACATTGGTGGTAGGCAAATTGTTGGAGTCAATCCTGAAGGACAGAATTTATATGCATTTGGAAAGGTAAGGTCTGATTAGGGATTGTCAACATGGCTTTGTGCGTGAAAAATCATGTCTCACGAACTCGATTGAGTTTTTTGAAAAAGTAAAAAATAGGATCGATTAGGGCAGAGTGGTGGATGTGATCCATATGGACTTCATCAAGACGTTCGACAGGTAAGCAAGGCTAGATTACATGAAATAAAGGGAGAACTAGCTAGTTGGATACAGAACTGGCTTGAAGGTCGAAGACAGAGGTGGAGGGTTGCTTTTCAGACTGGAGGCCTATGACCAGTGGTGTGCCACAAGTATCGGTGCTGGATCGACTGCTTTTTGTCATTTATATAAATGATTTGGATATGAACAGAGGAGGTATAGTTAGTAAGTTTGCAGATGACACCAAAATTGGAGATGTAGTGGACAGCAAAGAAGTCTACCTCAGAGTACAATGGGATCTTGATTAGATGGCCCCATGAGCTGAAGAGTGGCAGGTGGAGTTTAATTTAGATAAACAGAAGATGCTGCAATTTGGAAAGACAAATCAGGGCAGAACTTATACACATAATATTAAGGTCCTGGGGAGTGTTTCTGAGCAAAGAGACCTTGGTGTGCAGGTTAGTTCCTTGACAATGGAATCTCAGCTAGATAGGATAGTGATTTGACATGCTTTCCTTTATAGGATAGTGCATTGAGTATAGGAGTTGGGAGGTCATATCGCGGCTGTATAGGACATTGGTTAGGCCACGTTTGGAATATTGTGTGCAATTCTGGTCTCCCTCCTATTGGAAGCATGTTGTGAAACTTGAAAGGGTTCAGAAAAGATTTACAAGGATGTTGCCAAGGTTGGAGAATTTGAGCTACAGTGAGTGCTGAATAAGCTGGGGCTGTTTTCCCTGGAACGTTGGAGGCTGAGGGGTGACCTTATAGAGGTTTATAAAATCATGAGGGGCATAGATAGGGTAAATAGAGATGGTCTTTTCCTTGGGATGGGGAAGTCTTGAACTATAGAGCATAGGTTTATGGTGTGAGGGGAAAAGTTTAAAAGGGACCTAAAGGGCAATTTTTTCATGCAGAGGCTGGTGCGAGTATGGAATGAGTTACCAGAGAAAGTGATGGAGATTGGTATAATTACAACATTTAAAAGGCATCTGGATGGGTATATGAATAGGAAGGGTTTAGAGGGAGATGGGCTAAGTGCTGGCAAATGGGACTAGATTAGGTTAGGATATCTGGCCAGCATGGATGAGTTTGACCGAAGAGTCTGTTTCTGTGCTGTACATCTCTATGATTAAGAATGTGCAGACATACAAAACCAAGGAACTAGAATGGACCACTTGACCCTTTGAGCCTGTTCTGCTCTTCACTTTACATTCCTGCATATTCCGATAATATAACGTTAAGACAAAGGTAGTAGGTCATTCAGCCTATCGAGTATGCTCCATCATTCAAGGAGAATTATCTCACCATCCCCCACTCCACTTTCCTCCTTCTTCCACATCACCTTTGATCCTGATTAAAATGTGTCTACCTCAATCTTGCATATACATAATGTCAGAGTCTCAACAGCCCACTGTGCTAAAGAATTCCATAGATTCACAACCCTGAGAAAATAAATCCCTCATCACCTCAGTCTTAAAATATACAACCCCTTCTTTTGAGATTACACCCTCTGGTCCTAGACCCTCCACAAGGGGAAACAACCATTCCATATCTGCCCTGTTAAGTCCTCTAAGAATCTTATATGCTTAATAAGGTCACCACTTATCGTTTTAAATTCCATTGAGTAAAAGTGTGTTACTGAGGATTATATCTGCAATAAATGCGGTTGGTTGCAAATCCTATCAGTCCGAATGGATCGGTTGGAGAGACAGTTCGAGGCAATGAGGAATTTACAAGAGCAAGGGGATGTGATGGATGGCAGTTATAGGAAGGGAGAAAAGTTGCAGATACAGTCACATAGATGGGTTAACTCCAGGCAAGGTAAGAGAGGTAGGCAGGTAGTGCAGGAGTCTTCTGTGGCTATTCCATTTCAAACAAGTATGCTGTTTTGGAAAATGTTGGGGGTGATGGATTCACAGGGGAACATAGCACAAAGGTATTGAGATTGGCTCTAATGCAACGAGGGGTATGTCGGGTTCTAAGAGATTGATTGTGTTAAAGGACTCTCTAATCCGAGGTACAGACAGACGTTTCTGTGGCCAGCAGTGAAAAATCAGAGTGGTGTCAGGATCAAGGATGTCTCAGAGAGTGCAGAATGTTCTCAAGGGGGAGAGGGGCCAGCAGGAGGTCATTGTATGCATTCGAACCAATGACAAGAGGAAGGGAAAAGCTTGAGATTCTTAAGAGGGATTACAGAGAGTTAGGCAGGAAGTTAAAAAGGAGGTCCTCGAGAGTAGTAATATCTGGATTACACCCAGTGCTACGAGCTAGTGAGGGCAAGAATAGGAGATAGAGTAGATGAATGCATGGCTGAGGAGCTGGTGTATGGGAGAAGGATTCACATTATTGGATCATTAGAATCTCGTTTGGGATAGAAGTGACCTGTTCAAGAAGGGCAGATTGCACCTAAATTGGAGGGGGCCTAATACACTGGCAGGGAGATTTGCTAGAGCTACTCGGGAGGATTTAAACCAGGGGGATAGTGAGGAAAGAGATCAATCTGAGGCTGGTATAGTTGAGAAAGTAAGCAAGTCAAGCACTCAGGACAGGCAGGGACAAAGCAGAGAACAAGATAGCACTGATAAATTAAACTGCATTTATTTCAATGCAAAGGCCTAACAGGGAAGGCAGATGAACTCAGGGCATGGTTTCGAACATGGGACTGGGATATCATAGCAATTACAGAAACATGGCTCAGGATAGGATTGGCTGCTTAGTGTTCTAGTATACAAATACTGCAGGAAGGACAGAAAGGGAGGCAAGAGAGGAGAGGGAGTGATGTTTTTGATAAGGGATAGCATTACAGCTGTACTGAGGGAGGATATTCCTGGAAATAAATCCAGGGAAGTTATTCAGGTGGAACTGAGAAATAAGAAAGGAATGATCACCTTATTGGCATTGTATTATAGACCCCTAATAGTCAGAGGGAAATTGAGAAACAAATTTCAAAGCAGATCTCAGTTATCTGTAAGAATAATAGGGTAGTTATGGTAGGAGATTTTAACTTTCCAAACATAATCCTGGGACTGCCATAGTGTTAAGAGTTTAAATGGAGAGGAACTTGTTAAATGTGCACAAGAAACACTTCTGATTCAGTATGTGGATGAACCTACGAGACAAGGTGCAAAACTTGACCTACTCTTGGGAAATAAGGCAGGGCAGGTGACTGAGGTATCAGTGGGGGAGCACTTTGGGGCCAGTGACCATAATTCTATTAGTTTTAAAGTAGTGATGGAAAAGGATAGACCAGATCTAAAAGTTGAAGTTCTAAATTGGAGAAAGGCCAATTTTGATGGTATTAGGCAAGAACTTTCAAAAGCTGATTGGGGGCAGATGTTCGCAGGTAAAGGGACGGCTGCAAAATGGGAAGCCTTCAGAAATGAGATCATGAGAGTCCAGAGAAAGTATATTCCTGTCAGGGTGAAAGGGAAGGCTGGTAGGTATAGGGAATACTGGATGACTAAAGAAATTGAGGGCTTGGTTAAGAAAAAGGAAGCATATGACAGGAGAGATCAAGTGAATCCTTAGAAGAGTATAAAGGCAGCAGGAGTATACCTAAGAGGGAAATCAGGAGGGCAAAAAGGGGACATGCAAATAGAGTTAAGGAGAATCCAAAGGGATTTTACAAATACCTTAAGGACAAAAGGGTATTTAGGGAGAAATTAGGGCCCCTCAAAGATTATCGAGGAGGAAGTGAGGACTGCAGATGCTGGAGATCAGAGCTGAAAATGTGTTGCTGGAAAAGTGCAGCAGGTCAGGCAGCATCCAAGGAACAGGAGAATCGACGTTTCGGGCATCAGCCCTTCTTCAGGAATCCAAGGAACAGGAGAATTGACGTTTTGGGCATCAGCCCTGAAGAAGGGCTGATGCCTGAAACGTTGATTCTCCTGTTCCTTGGATGCTGCCTGACCTGCTGCGCTTTTCCAGCAACACATTTTCACCCCTCAAAGATCAGCAAGGCAGTCTTTCTGTGGAGCCGCAGGAGATGGGGGAGATACTAAAAGAGTATTTTGTAGCAGTATTTACCGTGGAAAAGGACAGGGAGGATATAGAATGTAGGGAAATAGATGGTGACATCTTGAAAAATGTCCATATTACAAAGGAGGAAGTGCTGGATTTCTTGAGACGCATAAAAGTGGATAAATCCCCAGGACCTGATCAGGTGTACCCTAGAACTCTGTGGGAAGCTAGGGAAGTGATTGCTGGGCATCTTGCTGAGATATTTGTATCATTGATAGTCGCAGGTGAGGTGCCAGAAGACTGGAGATTGGTAAACGTGGTGCCACTGTTTAAGAAGGGTGGTAAGGACAAGCCAGGGAACTATAGACCGGTGAGCCTGACCTCGGTGGTGGACAAGTTGTTGAAGGGAATCCTGAGGGACAGGATGTACATGTATTTGGAAAGCCAAGGACTGATTAGGGATAGTCAACATGGCTTTGTGCATGGGAAATCATGTCTCACAAACTTGATTGAGTTTTTTGAAGAAGTAACAAAGAGGATTGATGAGGGCAATGTGGCAGACGTGATTTGTATGGACTTCAGTAAGGCATCCAATAAGGTTCCCCTTGGGAGACTGGTTAGCAACGTTAGATCTCTTGGAATACAGAAAGAACTAGCCAATTGGATACAGAACTGGCTCAAAGGTAGAAGACAGAGGGTGTTGGTAAAGGGTTGTTTTTCAGACTGGAGGCCTGTGACCAATGGAGTGCTATAAGGATCAGTGCTGGGTCCACTACTTTTCATTATTTATATAAATAATTTGGATTTGAGCACAAGAGGTATCGCTAGTAAGTTTGCAGATGACACTAAAATTGGAGGTGTAGTGGACAGTGAAGAAGATTATCTCAGATTACAACGGGATCTTATTCAGATGGGCCAATGGGCTGAGAAGTGGCAGATGGAGTTTAATTTAGATAAATACATGGTGCTGCATTTTGAGAAAGCAAATCTTAGCAGGATTTATACACTAAATGGTAAGGTCCTAGGGAGTGTTGCTGAACAAAGAGACCTAGGAGTGCTTTAAAGTAGAGTCGCAGGTAGATAGGATAGTGAAGATGTTGTTTGGTGTGCTTTCCTTTATTGGTCAGAGTATTGAGTACAGGAGTTGGGAGGTCATGTTGCGGCTGTACAGGACATTGGTTAGGCCATTTTTGGAATATTGCGTGCAATTCTGGTCTGCATTCTATCAGAAAGATGTTGTGAAACTTGAAAGGGTTCAGAAAAGATTTACAAGGATGTTGCCAGGGTTGGAGGATTTGAGCTATAGGGAGAGGTCATACAGGCTGGGGCTATTTTCCCTGGAGCATCGGAGGCTGAGGGGTGACCTTATAGAGATTTATAAAATTATGAGGGGCATGGATAGGATAAATAGACAAAGTCTCTTTCCTGGGGTGGGGGAGCCCAGAACTGGAGGGCATAGGTTTAGGGTGAGAGGGGAAAGATATAAAAGAGACCTAAGGGGCAACTTTATCATGCAGAAGGTGGTACGTGTATGGAATGAGCTGCCAGATGAAGTGGTGGAGGCTGGTGCAATTGCAACATTTAAGAGGCATCTGGATAGGTATATGAATAGGAAGTGTCTGGAGGGATTATGGGCTGGGTGCTGGCAGGTGGGACTAGATTGAGTTGGGATATTTGGTTGTCATGGACGGGTTGGACCGAAGGGTCTGTTTCCATGCTGTACATCTCTTTGACTCTATGACATCTTGATGGAGCACCTTTCTGACCAAATGGGCTTATTTACCTTAGGACTGCTTACAACTAAACAAGGTAAACTATTTTGCATCAAGGTTTCTGTTAGAAATTCTGGAAATAAGATAAGTACCTGCAGCTTGGAAAAAAGATTTTTTTTCCAGTTTGAGAGCAGTTTTGTGAAGTTCTTGCAGAAGATGTATGTATAAAGAAGTACTCCAGAGAAGGGGAGAAGATAGTAAAACTAAATTAGGACACTAAGTTCAGTGACAATCCTAGACATAAGTGTTTGGATTAAACTCTGATGAGGCTGGTACAATTGCAGCATTTAAAAGGCATTTGGATGGGTATATTAATAGGAAGGATTTGGAGGGATATGGGCCGGGTGCTGACAGGTGGGACTAGATTGGTTTGGGATATGTGGTCAACATGGACAAGTTGGACCGAAGGATCTGTTTTGGTGCTATACATCTCTATGACTCTACTCTCATGTCAAGACAACTGCCATCCCATTCCTGGTACCAGCCTAATGAACCTTATCTGAACTGCCTCCAATGTCAGTACATCTTTCCTTAGATAAGGGATCCAAAACTATTCATAGCGTTCCAGCTAGTACCTGTACATATGTAACAAACCTTCTCTACTTACATAGTCCCTTCCCTTTAAAATAAGGACCAATATTCTTTCCTAGTATTCATCCAACATGGATGCTAGTTTTGATGTGATTTGTGTATGAGGACTTCCAAGTCTCTCTGTTCTATTGAATTTTACAGTTTTCTTCCATTTGAATAATACTCAACTCCTCTATTTTTCCTGCCAAAGTGCATAACCTCACAATATATTCTATCTGCCACGATTTTGCCCTCTCGCTTAACCTGTCTATCTATCCCTCTGCAGACTCTTTGTGTCATTCTCATCACTTATCTTCCCATCTACTGTAAACCTGGCTATAGTACATTCACTTTTCGCATCCAAATAAAGTATATAAATCGTAATAAATTGTGACACTAGCACTATTGCTGTGGCACACCGGTAGTTACAAATTGACATCCTGAAAATGCCCCCTTTATCCCAACTCTCTGTCTTTATTAACTTACCAATCCTCTATCCATACTGATATACTACCTCCAACCTGATGCACTCATCTTATTAAGTTGTCAAATGTCATGCCAGTCGTTATTAATTACCAACTGCATTCTGAAAATCCAAATATATACATCCACTGTTTCCCCTTCATCTAGCCTACTTGTTACTTCCTCAAAAAATTCTGGTAAACTTGTCAGACATGATTTCCCTTTCATAAAACCATGCTGACACTTTTTCATCGTGTTATGCATTTGTAAATGCTCTGCTGTTACATCCTTTAGGATAGACTGACATTTTCCCAATAACAGATGTTAAGCTAACTGGCTTATCGTTACCTGTTTTTGCCTCCTTCCCTTTTTAAAATAATCTTTCATCCCCTTGGTAATCAAGAATCTATCTATCTCTTCCTTAAATATTATAAAAAAAAACTAGTATAATAAAAATATTTAAACATTCTGCATCAACTGCCTTTTGAGGAATGGAACTCCAAAGACTCAAAACACACAGAAAAAATATGTTCTTTCGTCTCTGTTTTTAAATAGGTGTTCTTTTTCCTTAAACAATTACCTCTGGTTCCAGATGCTTCCAATCCAAGGTTAACTAATCTAATTACTGTTTACCACATTTTCTACAGTCTTTTAGATACTTTCTTTCTTAATTTAGTTGTTGGGTTGAGGAGGAATTTGCATTTTGTGCTCATTAACATGTGGCTTAGATAATGATGCATTTTTTTTCATTTTTGTTCCTAATGTCTCTGTCAAGCTGTCAGTAACTTGAGTCACACAGTGTGGTGCTGGAAAAGCACAGCAGGTCAGGCAGTATCTGAGGAGCAGAAGAGTTGACGTTTTGGGCATCAAGTCTCAGGAACTTGTTCAGGCATGTAATACTTCAAGCTCTTAATATTCAAAAAGTGATCAAAAGATTTAGAACATATAACATGCAGCACAGTACAGGTCCTTTGGCCCTCGATGTTGTGCCAACTTTTTTATCCTACTCTAAGATCAAACTAACCAACATACCCAACATTTTACTACCATCCATGTGCCTATCCAAAAGTTGCTTAAATGTCTCAAATGTATCTGAGTCTACTACCACTGAGTGCATTCCACGCACTCACCACTCTCTGTGTAAAGAACATACCTCTAACAACTGGTCATATGTCCAAATGTGCTTTAAAAAGATTTTCACAATAAATATCTGTCACATGGATTAAAATGATCTTGTGTGGAACAATAATGTAAAGAGGTAATTGCATATCATATAGAATGATTTGGAGATGCTGGTGTTGCACTGGGGTGTACAAAGTTAAAAATCACACAACACCAGGTTATAGTCCAACAGGTTTAATTGGAAGCACACTAGCATTCGGAGCGACGCTTCTTCATCAGGTGCCACTACCAACTGATGATGGAGTGTCGCTCCGAAAGCTAGTGTGCTTCCAATTAAACCTGTTGCACTATAACCTGATGTTGTGTAATTTTTATCATATAGAAGTTATACTGGCATGTTATGCTGCATACAATATCTGAATTCCCTTTCTTCACCGAACCAAGTTCTAAACTGGTGTTTTATATTGAAAGTACATTTCAGATAATGAATGGAAAGCTGTAGAGATGCATTAATAAATTGTATTGATAAGTCAGGGTAGTAAGGTAAGCATTAGATTGATTGTGTACCATCAAGGAAATGCATTCACACTTATCCAATTTACTTCAATGCTTAATAGTTACATCAGACTTGCAACGTGAATAACAGAATGCAACAAAGAGACGTCAGAATACATTTTCAAAATACTTCCTACAGCAATGATTGCCCAAAACAAATCATGTGCTTTGCTTGCAGTTTTCGCAAATTCTTAATTTTTGGATTCAACCAAGCACAATTAGTATTTATTTGACCCTTTCTGTACTCAGGCTAATTTGTCAACATTAGGAATAAAATAAATTTTGTTGACAGGATAAAATGAATAACAAAAATTTTTACACTGTTTTACATTGTGTCTGACTTGATGTTTAATTGAAGTCAATAGAAAATAAAAGAAAATTGGGTTTGGGATAAAACGGTAACCAAAGAGATAATAACAAGACCAAATTCACTCCATAATGTAAAAGAATAATTATAATTGATTTGTCCAACATACGCATTATGAACTGGGATACAATCCCTTTGTTTGTTGCCATTGCAGTGCGTTACATTTTACAGGGCGAGAGTCTGGGGTTCTTGCAAACATATATTTTCCACTGATGGAATAAATGTGATAGCAACATCCAATGGTTACAGCATGGAATAATTTGGAGGTGCCAGTGTTGGACTGGGGTGTACAAAGTTAAAATCATGCAACACCAGATTATAGACCAACAGGTTTATTTGGAACCACTAGTTTTGGGAGCACTGCTCCTTCCTCAGGTGGTTGTGGTACTCCAAGGAAGGATGCTATATGGCCTGTCATTTCTGTGCTGGCCCTCTGAAGGAGCATTTCAACTAGTGTCACTCCCCAGCTTCTCTCTGTGAACATTTCATTTTCAGACAGTGATTCAATTCCCTTTTGAAATCCTAAACTAATTCTGCTTTCACCATGTCCTCAGGCAATACATTCCACATCTTAACCAAGTGAAGAAATTATTCCTCATGTCATTAATATTTGTTTTGACAATGCCTTAAATCTATGCATACTGGCTCTTGATCCTTCCATCACTGAGTTTACATATTTACTGTTTATAGTCTAGTCAACACATGCTTTTGAATTCTTCTCAAACCCTCTCTCATCCCTCTCTTCTTCAAATTGAACAGTTCCAATCTTTCGACATAATGAAAGTTCCTCATCTTGGAACTATTCTCAGTGATTTGTTCCTTACTCTTTTTTAATGAATTCACATTTTTCTTTAAGTGTGAATGCTTAGAACTGGACTATTGTGGAGGCCGAACCAAGTGTTTTATAAGTAACTCTGTAACATAACTTCTTTGCTTTTATACTGTATTCCCTTATGAATAAAGTTTAGGATGCTGTGTGTTTTATTAGCCACTCTCTCAACTTGTCCTGCCACTTTCAGTGGTTTATGCATATTTTCACCTCGGTACACCTGCTCCTGCACTCTAGTTAGAAGTGCACATTTTATTTCTACTGCTTTTCAGTGGTTTTCCTATGAAAATGAAGCAGTCTACAATTCTCTGCATTAAATTTCTCCTGCGTCTTGTCTGGTCATTCCATCAATCTGTCACTGCCCATTTTAAGTGCTCGGCAATCTTCTTCATGGTTAACGAGAGCTCCTAGTTTTATATCATTCACAAATTTTGATATTTTTCTCTTTTCACCAAGGTGTAGTTGACTATTATATATCACGAAGAGAAGACTTCACACTGATCCCTAGTGAATTTCACAATAAACCTTCATCAAATCCAAAAATAAAAACTGTAAACCATTACTCTTTGTTTCCTGTCACTCAATTTTATACCCAAGTTGCTGTTGATCCTCTTATTCCATTAGTTCTCACTTTGCTCTAAAGTCTGTTCTGTAGCATTGTATCAGATGAGTTTTGGAAATCCATGTACACCATACCAACAGCATTGCCCTAATTAACTCCCTCTTACTTCATCAAAATATACAAGCAAATTAATCAGACATGATTTGTCATTACCATATTAATTATGACTTTCCTTAATTCATCTGCATTTAATTTTGTCCTAAATTAGCATTTCCAAAAAGTTAAACAGAGGTTAAACTGACACTCCTGCACAAATATATAACATTTGTAGTTGTCCATTCTTCTGTGTCTGAAGAAGATTTGCAAACTGTAACCAATTTCAAATTTTCACTTATTACTTTCTATATCCTTGGATGTATCTTATCTGGTTCTCGTGTCTTATCAACTTTAAATTCAGACAATTTATCCAATACCCTCTCATTATCAATTTTAAACCCTTTAAGTTTCTGAACTAACATCTCTTTCACTATCAACAAGACAATATCACCTCCCCTGGTAAAGACTGATAAAAATCATTTAACAAAAACTAAAAGAACTGTGGATGCTGGAAATCAGAAACAAAAACAGAAATTGCTGGAAAAGCTCAGCAGGTCTGGCAGCATCTGTGCAGAAAAAGCACTGTTAATGCTTCAGCTTCCGTGACCCTTCTTTAGAACAGTATTTAACATCCTGGGGATGGGCAAGAGGGAGGCCATAAGGAAGAGAGAACCCACCAACAATTAAATATGCAGTCACCTAGGAGCCAAGATAACTTGAAGCCACTGAGGTAATAAATTCCTTGAAACTGAATGTAGAATTTCTATCTAAAGGATGCAAAAGTTCAGATATCATTTGGGAAAATTCTAGTGGATGCTATTGTAATTAACACTGTGTCAACTCTAAATTGGTCTGAGATTAAGATCTGAGATGAAATAAAAAGAGCAATAACTGCCAAGTTAAATACGCAATGGGAGTGCTTTAGCTGTGACCTCACCTGTCTGTGGAAAATGTGTCTGGGTTGATGGCTTTTTGTGTGCAGAAATTTATGTCAGTTATTTCTAAAGATAAGTTAGCTTATCCCTGTTGTCTTGTATCATTTCGAATACTGTGGTATCTAGGAAATTAATGCTTTTCTGTGTGTGTGGTTAAAGTTTGATAGGAGTTGACAATTATTAACAATATTGATGAATTACTCCAATTTTGCCTCTGTGAGAATCCAAACATACTGTATGTCAATACAAATACAGAATTGTTACTATGTGTCAGTATCAGTTAATAAATGAGATAATGAGAATGAAAAGAGGAGCCTCTGAAAGCCAAAAAGTAGCCCCTGAAGATCAAAACGTAGCTCTTCAAAAATCTCAAGAAGAATCCTGAAAAAGAATTGTTCTGTTTAACAGTGATCCCAATTTGCTTCATATCCCTCTTGGTCTGCTTCATTGATCCTAACATTTTTCACATACATTTTTGTCTGATTCACAGTGACACTAACTTACGTGTATACATACTTATGAATTAAGAACAGGAGTAAGCCATTTCGTCCTCTCAGCCTATGCCATCATTTGATAAAATCATAGCTGAACTGAATGTGGTCTCAACTCCAATTCCCTCTCTGCTCATAGCACTTGACTCTCCTGTCAATTAAGAATTTGTCTAACCCAGCCTTGAACATATTCAATGACCCACCTCCAGTACTTTCTGTGGAAGAAACAAGCTAATAACCACTTGAGCGAAAAGAACAATCCTCTCACCTCCTTCCTAAATGGGTAACCTCTTATTTTTAAACTGTGTCCTAGTTCTATTTTGACCCTTTGGCAAGAGTACCGAGTCTACACCCTGCTCCTGACATGCTTCACCTGCACTTTTGATTGAACCAGAGTTGATCCTCTGCCTTTATAGTAATGGGAGAATGGGGGATGTCCCAGATTGATGGTATAGATTATACTGGACTGCAATTTTGCTGTTACTGATGGCCCATGGCACTTCATGGATGCCCAATCTTGGATTGTTAGGTCTGTTTGTGTATAGCAAGCACAGGACCAGACATACCAAAAAATGAGGTATCAATCTTGTGAAGCTACAAAACAGAATTATTTGCACGCCAAACTGTATAAGGAGCAAATGATAGACTGAGCTCTGCGGTTTCATAACTAAAAGATCAGATCTAAGCTCTGCAGTCCTGCAACGTCGAGTTGTGAATGTTGATGGACAATTAAACAACCATTGGAGGAGGAAGCTTCACAAATATCCCCATCCCTAATAATGGGGAAGCGTAACATATCAGTACAAAGGAGAAGGCTGAAGGTTTCACAAAAATCTTCAGCCAGAAGTGTCATTTCAATCACTTCTCAAGAAACCCAACATCACAGATGCCAGTCTTCAACTAATTAAATTCACTCCACAAAGATATCAAAAACTGCTGGAGGTGCAAATTATTCTAAGTATTGGGTCGTGCCAAAATTCAGGCAATCATACTGAAGATGTGTAATCCAGAACTTGCTATTCTCCTTGCCAAGCCGTTTCAGTACAGCTCCATCTACATTCACTGGCAACGTGGAAAATCACCAGGAATGTCCTGCACACAAAAGAAAAAGAGGACAAATCCAACCCGACCAATTAATGCGTCATCAGTCTACTCTCAACCAGCATCAAGTGATGGAAGGTGTCATCGATACCGCAATCAAGTAGCACTTATTTTACAATAACTTGCTATCTGATGCCCTGTGTCAGTTCCACCAGGGCAACTAAGCTTGTTGCTTAATTACAGGCTTGGTTGAAATATGGCAAGCAAGCTGAATTCCAGACGTGAGGTGACAATGATTGCCCTCTTCGTCAAGGCCATGTTTTATTGAGTATGGTATCAAGGAGCCTTGCAAAACTGGAAGTATTAGGAATCAAGGGTAAATTCTCAAAAACTCAAATTGCTGCAGAAGCATCAGCAGGTGTGACAGTATCTGTAGTGAGAAAGCAGAGTTAACACAATAGGTTCTAAAGAATGATCACTGGATCTGAAACATTACCTCCACATTTTTGCCACAGATGCTACCAGACATACTCGGTTTCCCCAAGGAGAAACTGAGTACTGCAGATGCTGGAGATCAGAGTCCATAGTGTGGTGCTGGAAAGGTACAGCAGGTCAGGCAGCATCCAAGGACCAGGAGAATCGTCGTTTTGGGTATAAGCCTTTCCTGATCTGCTGTGCTTTGCCAGCACCACACTCTTGACTCACACTGAGTTTCTCCAGCAATTTCTGTTTTTCATAGAAATTATAGAATCCCTACAGTGTGGAAGCAGGCCATTCAGCCCACCAAGTCCGCATTGACCTACCAAAGAGATCCCACCCCCCCCACACCCTATCGCTATAACCCTGCATTTCCTGACGAACCCACCTAGCTTGCACATCCCTGGACACTATAGCAATTTAGTATAGTCAATCCACCTAAACTGCACATCCTAGGGCCAGCTATTTAGCGCTGCCCCATTAGCAAGTTACAAGTATGTTTGCTGATGATTGTGCAATGTTTAGCACCTTTCGTGACTCCTTGGATACTGAAGGGATGGCAAGTGGTTAGCATTGCAACCTCATAAAGCCCGGGATGCAAGTTTAATTCCAGCCTTGGGTGATTGTGTGGAGTTTGCATATTCATCCTGTGTCTATGTGGCATTCTGCCAGATGCTTCAGTTTCCTCCCACAGTTCAAAGATGTGCAGGTTAGGTGGATTGGCTATGCTAAAATGCCCCATAGTGTTCAGGATTGTATAGGCTGGGTGGATTAGCCATGGTGTATGCGGGGTTACGGGAATGGGCTGGGGCTAGATGGGATGCTTTTCAGAGGGTCAGTGCACACCCGATGGTCTGAATGGCATCCATCTGAACTGTAGGGATTCTATGAAGCAGTCAATGTCCAAATGCAGACTTGGACAACATCTAGGTTTGGGAATGACAACGGACAAGTAACTTTCACACCACAGGCAATGGCTATATGTCTGCTTCATACTTGTTCAGGTCTGATGAAAGAATGTTATGTCGGAATTTATTCAGTGGTTATTCCTATGAATTATTCCTAGTCCACCTTTCACTACTAAAGAAGTAAAGGTATAGTCACAGTAATCTTGACATTTGAGAGGGGTGGTGGTTTAATCTGAAGATCATCACACCTAAGGTGCAGGGAGAATTCTTCATAGTCGCTTCAACCAGTGTAAGAATTGAACCCAAATTATTGGGATTACCTGGTAATATAAACTAGCCAGCCAGACTACTGAGCTAAATCAACATCAGTGTCAGCAGTAAAACATAATCCAATTCAGATTCTTGTCAACCTCAGGCTATCTATTGTAAACTGGGCTGCTCTTTTAAACAGTTATATATTGCCCCCTAGAGGTTAGAAAGTTGGGAGTGTCAAACTCATTTTCTGTGGTGGGCCTATTCTGATTTCCGGCCCGTGAATGCAAGAAGATAACGTAATTAGAAATGATGAAGATAAATTGCATTGGTCCTTACATTCATTTAAATTTTATTTACTCTTACTGTTGCTTCCCAATAGCTAGCAACTCTTCGCCTGAACAATTGCATCACCATTCAAAAACAAGATGAGGCTGTGGATTTGACAAAAATGAGAAGCATTTGTTGCCACAGAACTTTGTGTCTGAAACGTTGACATTGGCAGTAAATTCCCCACCCTCATAATTCTGTACAATGGAACTCATCTTCACCATTATCTCAGAGCATAGAACAGAAAACACTACAGTGGAGTACAGGTCCTTCGGCCCTCGATGTGGCGCTGACCTGTGAAACCAATCTGAAGCCCATCTAACCGACACTATTTCATTATCATCCATATATTTATCCAATGACCATTTAAATGCCCTTAAATTTGGCGAGTCTATTACTGTTGCAGGCAGGGCGTACCATGCCCTTACTACTCTCTGAGTAAAGAACTTACCTCTGACATCTGTCCTATATCTATCACCCCTCAATTTAAAGCTATGTCCCCTCATGCTAGCAATCACCATCCATGGAAAAAGGTTCTCACTGTCCACCCTATCTAATCCTCTACCCTCTGCTCACCTTGTAATGATCTAATGAAAATCTAATCATCTAATGAAAACAGCCTCAAGTCCCTCAGCCTTTCCTCATAAGATCTTCCCTCCATACCAGGCAATGTTCTAGTAAATCTCCTCTGCACGCTTTCCAAAGCTTCCACATCCTTCCTAAAATGCGACAACCAGAACTGTACGCAACACTCCAAGTGCAGCCACACCGGAGTTTGTGCAGCTGCAACATGACCTCATTGCTCTAAAAGTCAATCCCACTACCAATAAAAGTTAACATATCGTATGCCTTCTTAACAACCCTATCAACCTGGGTGGCAACTTTCAGGGATCGAGGCACATGGACACCAAGATCTCTCTGCTCATCCACACGACCAAGAATCTTACCATTAGCCTAATACTCTGTATTCCTGTTACTCCTTTCAAAGTGAATCACCTCACACTTTTCCGCATTAAACTCCATTTGCCACCACTCAGCCCACCTCTGCAGCTGATCTCTGTCCCTCTGTAACCTGCAATATCCTACTACACTATCTAGAACTTCACCGACTTTAGTGTCATCCACCACAAATTTACTAACCCATCCTTCTATGCCCTCATCCAAGTCATTTATAGTGGCCCCAAAAGAGATCCTTGCAGTACCCCACTAGTAACTGAACTCCAGGATGAACATTTCCCATCAACCACCGCCCTCTGTCTTCTTTCAGCGAGCCAATTTCTGATCCAAACCACTAAATCACCCTCAATCCCATGCCTCCATATTTTCTGCAACTGCCTACCGTGAGGAACCTTATTAAACACCCTGCTGAAATCCAAATGCACCGCATCGACAGCTTTACCCTCATCCACCTGTTTGATCACCTTCTCAAAGAACTCAATAAGGTTTGTGAGGTGCAACCTACCCTTCACAAAACCGTGTTGACTATCCCTAATCAACTTTTTCCTTTCTAGATGATTATAAATCCTACCTCTTATAATCCTTCCAACACTTTACCCACAATCGAAGTAAGGCTCACTGTTCTATACTTACCAGGGTTGTCTCTACTCCCCTTTTTGAACAAGGGGACATTTGCTATCCTCCAGTCTTCTGGCACTATTCCTGTAGACAATGATGACATAAAGATCAAAGCCAAAGGCTCTACAATCTCCTCCCT
Organism: Chiloscyllium punctatum; assembly: GCF_047496795.1. NCBI lineage: Eukaryota > Metazoa > Chordata > Chondrichthyes > Orectolobiformes > Hemiscylliidae > Chiloscyllium > Chiloscyllium punctatum. Next base: position 14,166,319 of record NC_092760.1, read on the forward strand.
AGCTTCCCAGAGAATCCTAGGATAAATCCCATTCAGCCCGGGGGAGTTATCTATTTTCACACTTTCCAGAACTTCAATCCCATCTAGTCAAATCACCTGTATCTCAGTATTCTCCTTGACAATATTGTTTTTTTCCTGTGTGAATACTGACAAAAAATATTCATTTAGCGCCTCTGCTATCTCGTTGGACTCCACACACAACTTCCCATGACTGTCCATGACAGGCCCTAATCCTACTCTAGTCATTCTTTTATTCCTGACGTACTTATAGAAAGCTTTAGAGTTTTCCTTGATCCTACCTGCCAAAGACTCTCATGTCCCCTACTGGCTCTTCTTAGCTCTCTATTTAGGTCCTTCCCGACTAACTTGTAACTCTAAAGCGTTCTAACTGAACCTTCACATCTCATCTTTACATAAGCCTCCTTGTTCCTTTGTAAACCATGGTTCCCTCGCTTGACCACTTTCTTCCTGCCTGACAGGTACATACTTATCAAGGACACGCTGTAGCTGTTGCTTGAACAAGCTTCACATTTCAACTGTGCCCATCCCCTGCAGTCTCCTTCCCCATCCTACGCAACCTAAATCTTGCCTAATCACGTCATAATTGCCTTTACCCCAGCTATAACTCTTGCCCAGCAGTGTATACCTATCCCATTCCATCACTAAATTGAACATAACCAAATTGTGGTCACTATCACCAAAGTGCTCAATTACCTCTAAATCTAACACCTAGCCCGGTTCATTACCTCGTATCAAATCCAATGTGGCCTCGCCTCTTGTTGGCCTGTCCATATACTGTGTCAGGAAATCCTCCTGCACACATTTGACATAAACTGATCCATCTAAGGTACTCGAACCAAAGCATTTCCAGTTAATATTTGGAAAGTTAAAGACCCCCACAATAATTACTCTGTTACATTCGCTCCCATCCAGAATCAGCTTTGCAATCCTTTCCTCTACATCTCTAGAACTTTTCAGAGGGCTATAGAAAACTCCTAACATGGTGACCTCTTCTTTCCTGTTTCTAACTGCAGCCAATACCACCTCAGTAGACGGGTCCTCATCAAATGTCCTTTCTGCCACCGTAATACTGTCCTTGACTAAAAATGCCACACCTCCCCCTCTTTTACCACCTTCCCTGTTCTTATTGAAATATCTAAACCCTGGAACCTGTAACAACCATTCCTGTCTCTGGTCTATCCATGTATCCGAAATGGCCACAACATCGAAGTCAGGTATACTGCATGTGCACCAAAATGCTGCATGTTCACCAATCTTATTCTGGGTGCTCCTGGTGTTGAAGTAGACACACTTCAAACCACCTTCCTGCCTGCCAGTACACTCCTACGACCTTGAAACCTTATTCATGACCTCACTATTCTCAACCTCTTGAACACTGGAGCTATAATTCAGATTCCCTCCCCCTGCTGAATTAGTTTAAATCCTCCCGAAGAGCATTAGCAAACCTCCCCCCGAGGATATTGGTACCCCTCTGGTTCAGGTGTACACTATCCTGTTTGTAGAGATCCCATCTACCCCAGAATGAGCCCCAGTTATCCAGGTATCTGACTCCCCCCCCCACCCCCCTCTGGCACCATCCCTGTAGCTATGTGTTCAACTGCTCTCTTTCTCCCTATTCCTCACGTCACTAGCACGTGGCATGGCTAACAAACCAGAGGTAACAACTCTGATTGTTCTAGCTCTAAGCTTCCAACCTAGCTCCTTGAATTTCTGCCTTATATCCTCATCCTTTTTCTTACCTAATGTTGTTGGTGCTTATGTGGACCACAACTTGCGGCTGCTTCCCCTCCCCCTTAAGTATCCCAAACAAACGATCCGAAATATCATGAAAGCTGGCACCTGGAAGGCAATACACCAACCGTGAGTCTCTTGTTCCCATAGAATCTCCTATCTGTCTCCCTAACTATGGAGTCCCGAGTGACTAATGCTCTACTCATCTCCCCCTTCCCTTCTGAGCAACAGGGACAGACTCTGTGCCAGAGATCTGTACCCCATGGTTTACCCCTGGTAAGTCGTTCCCCTCAACAATATCCGAAACGATATACTTGTTATTGAGGGGAACGGCCTCTTCCCTTTCTGTCCTCTGACTGTAACCCATTTACCTTTTTCCTGTACCAGAGGTGTGACTACCTCCCTGTAACTCCTCTCAATTACCCCTTCGGTCTTCCGAATGATCTGAAGTTCATCCAGCTCCAGTTCCCTAACGCAGTTTCCAAGGAGCTCGAGTTGGGTGCACTTCCCGCAGATGAAGTCAGCAGGGACACTAGTGGTGACCCTTACCTCCCAATATTCTACAGGAGAAGCATTCAACTGCCCTAACATCCATTCCCACTGTTCTGAACTCCCAAAGAGACTATTGAAAAAAAAACTAGTAACCTTATCAAATCGGCACATAGAACCTTTTTTTTTGGTTACAGGAGAAGGATGGGTGGGAGCACTACCTAAATAGTGTTTTGGGTAAAGCAACTGCCCAAAATATATGTTTTGTTTAATCTTATGTCTCCAAACTGCTGGAGACAGCTTATTTCTATCTACCCATTGTGTTTTGTCATTTAAAACATTTTTATCATATCAACTTGAATATATATTGAACATGAGAAAAAAACATGTCCTAAAAGAAAGAATGCACTAGGTTAGAAATAACTTTAATGAATTTCGTGATGAGTTATTAATATATGATTGATTGGGTTATCACAGTTGCTGTATTTGATATTGACCTCTTCCAAAAGATGCCACATACTAGCTAGTCAGTAAAGTTAAAGTGCATGAATAAAAGAAAGTGGGAGGTGTTTAATGGGGTTCCCCAGAGTTCAGTAGTGTTACCACTGTTTTTCTTGATTTCTTTTTTGTAAGGGCCTAGGTTTGGGTGTGCAGCACACAATTTCCAAGTGTGGAGATAACATAGATAACTTGTGAAGATAGTGATAAACTTCAAGAAGTGGGAGGTGGTAATTTTAGTAGGAGCAATAAGGTGAGAAATATAAAATAAAGAATACAATTCTAAAGGTGGGCACCTTTCTAAACTTCTAAAGGTTGACAACCACCTGGTGAAGGAGCAGCGCTCCGAAAGCTAGTGCTTCCAAATAAACCTGTTAGACTATAACCTGGTTTGTGTGACTTTTTAACAAAATTCTAAAGGGGTTATAGGAGCACAGAGAACTGGGGGAACATTTGCACAAATCATTTAAGACAGCAAGGCTGTTTGAGAAATTTGATTTAAAAACAGGCAATATCCAAGGCTTTATGAATATGGTGGTATGTACAAAAGCAAGGAAATAATGATGAATCTTTATAATTTTTGGCTTGGTATCAACTGTGTATATTTCTGAACATTGTACACCCGGACAAATGAAGGCATAACAGTAAGTACAGAAAATAGTTACACGAATTTAGAGGGCTACAGAATTCGGGCTGGTGATTGGCACTAGCTGGTTAGCTCTCTTAGCAGCCAGTGCAGGCACAATGGATCGAATGGCCTCCTTCTGCACTGTAAAATTCTACGGTGCTAATGGTTATTGCACAGATTGGAGAAGGTAGTACAGCTGTAATGTTAGTGAAGCAGTAATTTAGTAGCCTACTGTGGCAAGTGCCACACTGACACAATCTCTGCTACTGAACCATCTTCCACCAAGGCTCACGATCTTCCACTTCTACTAGTGAATGCAATACCCTCCCTCACTTGCTCTCACCCGCCAACCTTTCACACAACTAAACTGCCATGCTACCTCTCAATCCTTCAAAACACCTCACTGTCTTTCCCTCAATGCACCAGCACTAACAGTTGTGCCACCCAATATTATCTCACTCATTCCCCCTCTTTTCAGTTGGTACAGTGAAGCCATGAGTGGGCAGAGGTCAGCACATAAAGATGGGAGAGTTTGTCTACTAACCATGTCTTCACCCCTTTATGAGCAGAGAATCCTGTCCTTGCTGGAGAAGACTGGGGTCACTCGTGTGTGAATGTCTAATAGAGTGAGTACATTGTTTCATTCCACTGCCATTCTCCCATTAATTGTGCTGTTAGTCTCAAACATTGCATACTAAATCTAACCTTGGACAAAACACCTTCTCTATAATGTTTTGCAGGTTCCACAACCTCTGCAGAGAAATACCTTGCTCGAACCAAAGTACCCTCCTGGACCTCTGAAGATAAGAGTGCTGATACCTCAGAGAAAGCATCCTGCATCAGCCCAGATACTGACACTCAGGGGAAGCCTTAGGTTTGGACAGTGTAGGTATACATTCTGCTAATGATCTCACATTGACTTCTCTGCAATTGCCTGAAAAACAAAAACAGCCCAGGCTGCTGGCACTCAGATAACCACCAAAGAGCAGGTACCTGCTCAGCCCCAGGCAGGCAATGACCTTGTGATGTTAGCAATAAGAGATTTCATCAAAATGAATAGAGGTAGAGCAACAGCAGCAGACAGGCAAATTGGATGCAATGGCCTTCATTGCCTAGAAGATGTATCAGTCCATTGAGTCATTAGCTTACTGTCTAATTAACTCCTCTGACAAGTTAGCAATTGCCTTGGAGAACTAGGCTTTCAGGGCTGCTGGAGAGGCTGTGGTTGTTGCTGGCTCCTCCTTCACAGGTTCAGTCACTTAACCCTGTGACTCCTACTTTTGTCCCCACTGGGCACTTTCAAATTGCATCCCAATGGAATGCAACAGTGAGAACTCATCTTTCACTGGTTTTCAGTTGCAACCGGAACAAACCAGTGAATCTCAAAAATCTACATCCTCTTTCTAATTGCCCATTCTGTAAACACTTCAGCCTTCACAATTCCCCAAGTTCCCATCTAACCTGTCTACATGTACCTCAATCTGACTACCTATCCTACACCCAGTCTCTGCCATACAAAGTAATCCAGCCTGGTCATAACATGCACCGCTCGTCCCCCCCAACCCTTGAGGCCAGAGTGTCCCTGACCATGGAAGACCTCTCTCTCTCTCCTGCAGGATATCCTTGCCAGCTATGCTTTATTCCAACCCTCTTATGGAAATCTTGCTGCTCCTTTTTACAACTGTACTGTGCTAGTCCCCAGAGAAAGGGCCCCAGTGTTAGAAGAGTAACCTGCAGAGGCACAGTCACATGGTAATGGTTGCACTTGCTACCTCTATTCCACTTCCTCCTTAACATCACCCTTCCCCCTGTGGACATACATAACAGACTGACTATGGCATACCCCCTCAATTGGCATGATGACAGCCCTGGAAAAGATGTGCCTAAACATCTCCCAGACTGAGTTAGTTCTACGCCTACCCCTTGCATCCTCACTAGGGAGCCAATAGATTGACCATGACTTAATCTGTGCATAACTGAGCCACTAATACCCTGACTGATAAACGTCAAACTGGACACCTAACCACGGTCAATGCCCGTGACTTATTTGCCTAGATCTACTGACAGTTCCCTCCCTGACTTCATTGACGACAACTCCTCTAAGAGTCGGATACATGGCTGCCTCATTGCAGCACATGTAATGTGTTTGCCACATAGGATGCTGATATGGGACAGATATGAGATTGATGTGACACATTGCTGACCTACAAGATGTCCCTCTCTTAAACTGAAGACTGTTTAGCAGCAGGCAAGATGCCTGTTTTTGTGACCACTCAAATTGGCATGGCAAGGCAAGGGAAGACAGGAATGCTGTGAGCATGCAGATTGGCTATGAGTGAATGAGTGCTAAGACAGCAAGTCAGCAGCCCTAAGATGCAGCTTTGTCCAGTCTTCAAGCTGGGTAGCATGCCTATGTGCAAAGTGTCCCTGCTGTAGCCTTTCACTTCTAATTGTCCTTGCAACTTGCAGTGCAAGGGGTTGGCAGGTGCTAGGTGTCAATACTGTGGCCAAAGAGAATGTGTGGCTGACGCTCATGGATCCTGCTGTGAGCCGCAGTTTGGCTGTAGGGATAATGGATGTCATTAGAAGCAAGTGGTGAATTGAATTCACCAGGTACCCACTGGGTTAACTATCAAAGTGAAGAACGGGAACAACCATCACTTTGTATGCAATGACACTGGAACTGCGGCAAACAATTTAACCCAGCCTTGTGATCTGATGTTTTGATCTTCAGAATTTTGTCCATTTATTTTTTCCACCCATAATATGTATCAAACCCATCTGTCTTTTGTCTGTATTAATTGTGAATAACTTTTGTGCATATTTAGGAGTTTTAAAAGGTTATAATTTAAGTAAGTTAGAATACTTTATTTTCTCGACCATTTGTTGTAGTTAAGTGTGTTACAAGAAATAAAGCTGTTTACTATTCATTTTTTTTTCTTTTTTTTCTAGTCCAGGGACAGTCCCCTTCAAGGAGGAGAGTCCTTACACGTGCACACACACAGTCACACTGATCCAATTCTCAAAAGGGAAAACACCTGAGTGGCCAGTGACCCAACTCCTGTTTTTTTTTTCTCTGTTTTTTTTATTAACCCCCACACTACCGCCTAACTGCGGTAGTGCTTATTTTTTCCCCAGCACCCATGGTGTGTGTGTGCAGGTGTGAGACACAGTGAGAGACACAAGGTGTATGAATCTTTATTCAATTTCCACCACCAGGAAGATAAGAAAACACCCGAGTGACCAGTGACAAGCAGTGCCCTTCACATTAAAGGGCAATGCTGTGTGATCAAAACAGTGAAGGGGAGGGTAGGGACTAAATCAAAATAGAGTTGGAGGGAGAAATAATGCACTCCACTCCCTGCGGCACCCACCTCTCCCTGAACGACTCCAGGGTGTTGGTGGACACCGCGTGCTCCTTCTCCAAGGACACCCGGGCTCTAACGTAACCCCAGAAGAGGGGCAGGCAGTCGGCCCTAACGACCCCCTCCACGGCCCGCTGCCTGGACCTGTTGATGGCCAGTTTGGCCAGGCCCAGGAGAAGACCCACGAGGAGGTCTTCAGACCTGCCCTCCCTCCTCCGTACCGGGTGCCCGAAGATCAGGAGCGTGGGACTGAAGTGCAACCAAACGCAGAGGAGGAGGTTTTTGAGAAAATCAAAAAGGGAGTGCAAACGCCCACACCCAATATATACATGGTCCACGGACTCCACAGCGCCACAGAACAAGCAGTTGGGCTGGGAGTCCGTGAACCATCACAATCTGCGGTTGCAGGGGACTGCTGCGTGCAGCACCCTCCACCCCAGATCCCCGAGAGAAAGGGGGAGGACTCCCACGTAGAGAGCCCTCCACTGGGGATCCCCACCGCCCGGTGGCAAATGGGCACGCCAAGGCGTGTCCAGACGGTGGATGAGGGAGAAGAGGTGGACGGTGTGCAGCAGCAGTCTATATAGGGCCCGCCTTTATACCCCCTGGAAGGGAACAAAATTAAAATTCCGGAGGCGGCTCAGGTTGTGGGGTACAGGCTCCCGCGGGAAGTACGGGACCTTGGGGCCAATGTGAAATTCCGTCCGGGCCGGGGTGAGCGCGGACGGGATCCTACCGCACACCTGAGCATCCTCCAACTGGTGCACTACGTCGGGTCCAAGCATCGCCGTTTTAAGGCGTCAGATGGCGGTGGCCACGTACCGGACGTCTACCGCTGCCCTGCTCGCTATGTCCTGCGGCAGCGTCCAGCCCAGGCCCCCGGCACCCAGCACGTCCCCGACCCTGGTCGCCCTCGCCGCCACGGCCCTCCCCTCTGACAGCCACTCGAACCCGCGAGTACGGAGGTGCGGATTCCTGAGCAACGGCTCCCTGACGACAGCCGCTACTCCAGCCGGAGAGTAGGCGCGACGCGATTCGACCATGTTCCAGACAGTGATCAGGTCCTGGTAAAAGACAGGCAGCGTCTTGAGGGCGACCTCCAAACCGTCACGGTCGACGAACAGGAGCTGCGTGTCGTAGTTGAGGCTATGCACCTGGCGGAAAAAATACGTCGCCAGGGCGCACCACCTAGGAGGAGGCTCGACGTAAAGGTATCGCCGCAAGGTCTGAAGGCGGAACGTCGCGACCTGGGTGCGGACGCACACCAGCGACTGACCGCCCTCCTCAATAGGGAGACTCAGAACCTGCGCGGCGACCCAGTGCATCTTTTTGTCCCAGAAGAAGTCGACCAACGTTCTCTGGATGTCAGCGACAAAGCCAGGAGGAGGGACCAAAGTGACCAGCCGGTACCACAGCATGGCGGCCACCAGCTGGTTTATGACCAGCACTCGACTCCTGTAAGATAGCACTCGGAGCAGTCCTGTCCAGTGGCCTAGACGAGCCGAGATTTTGGCCTCCAACTCCTGCCAATTGGCCGGCCAGGATTCCTCAGCCGGGCTGAGGTAGACCCCAGGTAGAAGAGATGGGTGGTACTCCAGCTGAACCCCAGTAACTCCTCCGGCAGAGAGTCCACCCGCCACGGACCGACCAGTAGTCCGGAACATTTGGCCCAGTTGATCCTGGCGGAAGACGCTGCCGAGTACACGGCCTGGCACTCGCGCATCCTCCCCAGGTCAGCCGGGTCGGTGAAAGTGAGGAGCACGTCATCGGCGTAGGCCTTGACGCACTCTTCTCCTGAAGTGAAGGGGCGCTGTCAGGGACCCGTTAACTTTAACCAGACACTCTGCAGCGGCGTACAAAAGTCGGATCCGGGCGACGAACTGCATCCTGAACAAAAGCTATTTACTATTCATGATGAAACCTTTTGTTAATTGCTTTTGTCTTGAATACAAGTAAGTCAGACAAATTGGTCAATTTGGTGGTCTAATTGGGATTTTGTAAAGTTATACATATTTTGTGATGACTTCTGGATCAGTTGGTACTATTCCAAGTTAAGCCGATGACACTAGTTCCATAAGGTCTGTAGGAGAGCATAGTCAAGAAGTGTGGTGCTGGAAAAGCACAGAAGGTCAGGCGGCCTCCAAGGAACAGGAGAGTCGATGTTTCAGGGATAAGCCCTTCATCAGGAATTGCTGATGAAGGACTTATGCCCAAAACATCGACTCTCCTGTTCCTCAGATGGTGCCTGACCTGCTGTGCTTTTCCAGCACCACACTTTCCGACTCTTGATTTCTTCAGCATCTGCAGTCCTCACTTTCTCTCTGAAGGAGAGCATGGTCAAGCAGCAATTAGCATACCTAAAAATGAGGTCTCAATCTGATGAACCTGCAAAACAGCACAATATGCACACTGAACAGGAGAAGTGGAGAAAGAAACGGAGGCTAGAGAACATCGGGAAATGAATATTGACATCCCCACCAAGCACACTAACAATGCATGAGAATATTGCAACAGCCTTAAGACTGGTGCCAATAATGGTTATGTCTAGAGCTTCATAATGTGTGCTGAGTGATACACAGCGTAAGTCTGGTGCTGGCTAAAATATGTCTTGGAGATCCTGATTTGGAAATGAAAACTTTTGCACCATAGTCAATATGTCTTCTTGCATTGGGCAGCTGTCTGTATACTGATCTCTGATTACTGTCTCTGTGCTTTTGGTGGAGGCACAGAGCAAGGAGAGATTAATAAGCTTCCTCGAATGGAACCTAATATCAATACTTGTAATCATGACTCCCTTAAGCATTTCATGATGGAAGCTATTGAAGAGATGCCGAGCCATGACACAATCTTACTTTACTTTGCTTGTTACTGCAAAAGGTATTGATTATTACATCACAGATAAAAACATGTCCAAACACACAATCATGCAATAGGACCAGGATTTTAACAGACTGCCCTTTCAACCTACTCTCAATAATCAGCAAAACCTGGAAGGAAGACAGTTATTTTGCAGCATTTACTCAGAACAACCTGTTCACTGATGGTCAGTTTTGATTCTGTCAGGATCAATCATCATGACTCCTCATTACAATCTTCACTCAAACATGGATAAAAGATCTGAATTCTTGGGGTGAGGCAAAAGTGACTGACCTTGACATCAAGGCTACAATGTGGCAACAAAGATGGCTAGCAAAATTGAAGGCAATGGGAATCAGGGGGAATCATTCTCGCACAAAGGGAGATGGCAGTGGCTGTTGTGGACCAATCATTCTCAGTCACAGGACATCATTGCAGGCATTCCTCAGAGAAGTGTCCTATACTCAATCGTTTAACTTGTTCAGCCATGATCTTTGTTACCAAAATAGTCAAAGAGGGGATGTTTGGTGATGATTGCAGTTCAGAACCATTTGCAATGCATCAAGTACTGAAATGGTTTGCACCAACATACACAAAGGCTTGGTTAACATTCAGGCATAGGCTGAAGAATGGCAAGTAACATTTAAATCACAAAAATAACAAGCAATATAAAATTACAAGAACGCTGGGCATCAATTTTGGAGGCAATAAGATAACCAAGAAATTTGAAGAGGAAAAGGTGATTTGAGACAGGGCAGTCATTTACAAGGACTTAGGGTACAGCTGCAATGGAACAAGTTACAACAGTGAGAGATCTATACATGAAGAATGGGCAAGGATTTGCAATAGTATATTTTATAACAACATAGTCGACATCTAACGAGGTCAGAATTCACATGACACCAGGTTATCGTCCAACAGGTTTATGTGAAATCACCAGCTTTCGAAACGCTGCTCCTTCATCAGCTTCTTATTGGAGCTAGTTATCATATGGATTGAAGAACAAATTTCGCTATTTGTTGTGGCGGAAATTGAACCCAGGTCCCCAGAACATTACCTAAGTCTCTGGATTAACTGTCCAGTGATACTACCACTGACCCCTTGGAGGAAATTATTTTACCTTTTCGTAAGGAACAAGATATCAAATAAAGTAGCTCAACTTCAAACCGTTTCCGTGCTAGTGCTCTCAGTACTTATACAGTGTAAATATCTTCGTTCAGCTGAGTACTGTTACCTAAAAAAAAACATTTCCTGAATATTTGTTATTTTCATTTCAAAATCAAATACAGAAAGTTATTCATGGGATGATCCTCAAATTGTTTTGAGATGAACTTTGTTCGACATATGGACACCCTCTGTACCCAATCATTTTTGAAGTTGGGGAGATAGGTCTATTAACTACAAGTCAAGGCTTATCAGTAAAACAGCTTCTGTTATTTTGTTATTTGACATTATTAGGCAAGAACTTTCAAAAGCTGATTAAGGGCAGATATTCGCAGGTAAAGGGAGCCAGCTGGAAAGTGGGAAGCCATCAATATCTTCCTGTTAGGGTGAAGGGCAAGGCTGATAGGTGTAAGGAATGCTGAATGATAAGAGAAATGAGGTTTTGGTCAAGAAAAAGAAGGAAGTATATGTCAGGTATCGACGATAGGAATTGAGTGAATCCCTAGAGCAAGATAAAGGCAGTGGAAGTATACTTATGAGGAAATCTGGACAGCAAAAATGATAGGAGATAGCTTTGGCAAATAAGGTTCAGGACAATCCAAAGGGATTCTACAAATACATTAAGGACAGAGAATAGGCACCCTTAAAGATCGGCAAAAGTGCCTATGTGTGAAACCGCAGGAGATGAGGCAGATAATAAATGAGTATTTTGCATCAGTATTTATTGTGGAGAAAGATATGGAAGCTAGAGAACTTGGGGAAATAAATAGCAACATCTTGAAAAACGTCCATACAGGTAATTTGTTACAATGTGTGTTTCGTCAACATGAATTTGTTGTGACGTGATTGACAAATTGGGGACGCTGTTCCTACAGCACAAACTTCTAAAATGTGCATTGACTGTAACATGGTTACAGTGCCAACACCTTAAGCATTGATTCTAAAATGTCTTTTGCCTATAAGGCGGGTTTGCACACGAACGCAACCATCACGCCATCAAAGAACTGACTGCATTACAGAGGAGGTGGTACTGGGCATCTTAAAATGTATAAAGGTAGATAAATTCTCAGGACCTGATCAGGTGTAATCTAGAAAATAGGGCTCGATTGCTGGACCTTTGCTGAGATATTTGGATCATTTATAGCCACAGGTGTGTGCAGGAAAACTGAAGAGTGGTGCCACTATTTAAGAAAGATAATAAGGAAATGCTAGGGAACTATAGTCCGGTGATCCTGACATCAGTGGTGGGCAAATCATTGGAGGAGATCCCGAGGGATAGGATTTACATGTGTTTGGAAAGGCAAGAACTGATTAGGGATAGTTAACATAGCTTTGTGTTTGGGAAATCATATCTCACGAACTTAATTGAGTTTTCTGAAAAAATACTGAAGAGGATTGATGGAGGCAGAGTGGGGGACGTGATCGAAATGGACTTCAATAAGATGTTCGACTAGGTTCCACATAGTAAACTGGTTAGCAAGGTTAGATCACATAATACAGGAAGAACTAGCCATTTGGATATGGAACTGGCATGAAGGTAGAAGACAGGGGGTAGTGTTGGAGGGTTGCTTTTCAGACTGGAAGCCTGTGAACAGCAGTATGCCACAAGGTTCAGTGCTGGATTCATTGCTTTTCATTACTTATATAAATCATTTGGATTTGAACATAGGAAGCATAGTTAGTAAATTTGCAGGTGACACCAAAATAGATGGTGTCATGGAAAGCCAAGGAAGTTATCTTAAGAGTACAACATGACCTTGATCAGATGGCCAATGGGCCGAGTGGCAGAGGGAGTTTGATTTAGATAAATGTGAGGTGCTGTATTTTGGTAGGACAGGACTTATACACTTAATGGTAAGGTCCTGGGGAGTGTTGCTGAACAAAAAGAATTTGGAGTGCAGGTTTATAGTTTCTTGAAAGTGGAGACCCAAGTAGATAGGATTGTGAAGAAGCGTTTGGTATGCTTGCCTGTATTGGTCAGTGCATTGAGTATAGAAGTTGGGACATCATATTGCAGCTGTACAGGACATTTGTTAGGCTAATTTTGAAATACTGCATTCAATTCTGGTCTCCCTGCTTTAGGAAGGATGTTGTGAAACTTGAAAGGGTTCAGAAAAGATTCACAAGGATGTTGCCAGGGTTGGTGGGTTTGAGCTATAGGGAGAGGTTGAATAGGCTGGGGCTATTTTCTTTGGCATGTCGGAGCTGAGGGGTGACCTTTCAGAAGTTGCTTTTATTTCAAAATATTTTGATGATCTGTACAATTGGTCATGCCATACATACGTAAACATTCCATTTCTTTGCATATAGAGATCGAGTAATCATTCATATATACAGGTCTGTACATTGACCATCCATATATTTAAGGTAAAAACAATGACTGCAGATGCTGAAAATCAAATACTGGATTAGTGGTGCTGGAAGAGCACAGCAGTTCAGGCAGCATCCAACGAGCAGCGAAATCAACGTTTCGGGCAAAAGAAGGGCTTTTGCCCGAAACGTTGATTTCGCTGCTCGTTGGATGCTGCCTGAACTGCTGTGCTCTTCCAGCACCACTAATCCAGCATCCATATATTTAGCTGAGGCGTCAGCGTGGGCCCCCTGTTCTTTAGCAGGCAGACATTACACGGTGGTCTTTCTCCACCGCACCTTGGCAGCAGCTGCGCCAAGCTTCAGCGCGTCCCTCAACACGTAGTCCTGGACCTTGGAAGGTGCCAGTCCATAACATTCAGTTGGGGTCAGCTCCTTCAGCTGGAAGATCAACAGGTTTCGGACAGACCAAAGAGCATCCTTCACTGAGTTGATGATCCTCCAGGCACAGTTGATGTTCGTCTCGGTGTGCGTCCCGGGGAACAGGCCGTAGAGCACGGAGTCCCGCGTCACGGAGCTGCTCGGGACGAACCTCGACAAGCACCACTGCATTCCTCTCCAGACTTCTTCTGCATAGGCACGTTCCAGAAGGAGGTGTGTGACAGTCTCGTCCCCTCTGCAGCCGCTTTGAGGGCAGCGTGTGGTGCGGCTGAGAGTCCGGGCGTGCATAAAGGATCTCACAGGCAGAGCCCTTCTCACCACCAGCCAAGCCAGGTCTTGGTGCTTGTTGGAAAGTTCTGGCGATGAGGCATTCTGCCAAATGGCTTTGACAGTCTGCCCAGGGAACTGCTTGACACGATCTGCCCTCTCCTTTTCCCCGAAGGGTCTCAATGCCCTCTCCTTTTCCCGAAGGGTCTCAAGGACACTACGTGCTGACCACTCCCTGATGGACTTGTGGTCAAAGGTGTTTTTCTTCATAAATTTCTCCATGAAGGACAGGTGAAACGGAACGGTCCAACTACTTGGAATGTTCTGTGACAGTGAGGCCAGGCCCATCCTTCGCAATACCTGGGACAGGTAGAACCCCAGTACATAGTGATACTTGGTGTTTGCGTACTGGGGATCTACGCACAGCTTGATGCAGACACACAAAATGGCCATCAGGGTGAGGGTGGCATTTGGTGTGTTTTTTCCCCTGTTGCCCAGAGCTTCGCACATCGAGTTCCTTCGGACCTTGGCCATCTTTGATCTCCATACAAAATGGAAGATGGCCTGGGTGACTGCGACGGCACAGGTTCTGGGAATAGGCCAGACCTGTGCCACATATAACAATAAAATCATGAGGGGCATAGATAAGGTGAATAGTCAAGGTTTTTCCCCCAGGGTAGAGGAGTCCAAATCTTGAAGGCATAGCTTTAAGGTAAGAGAGGAAAGATTTGAAAAGGGACCTAAGGGGCAACTTTTTCACACAGAGGGTGGTGTGTGTATGGAATGAGCTGCTAGAAGTGGTCGAAGCTGGCACAATTACAACATTTAAGAGGCATCTAGGTGGGTATATGAATAGGAAGGGTCTAAAGGGATATGGGCCAAATGCTGGCAAATAGAACTAGAGTATGAGTTTGACCGAAGGAGTTTAATTTAGATGAATGTGAGGTGTTGCATTTTGGTAGGCCAAATCAAGGCAGGACTTACACACTGAAAACTAAGGTCTTGGGATGTGTTGCTTAACAAAGAGACTTTGGAGTGCAGGGTCATAGTTTCCATGCTATACACTTCAATGACTCGAGGAGTGATGTGTTGTTTTGAGAAAATGATCGATAACTACAGATTTAAAGGGGAAAGGGACAGTTCCCGAGGATGGTGAACTATTAACAATATCAGTTAGCACAGGGACCAGAAGGGAAGGTAAATGGAGGTTTAGTGGGAATAGGGTGAGAACAGAAGGTGGTCTCCTGGGAAAGTTGAGCTCAGAGAGGGCTTGAGGAGAGTTGAAGAAAAACGAGAAAAAGATTCAAGTTCAGGCTAGGGCAACGAGGAATGTAAAAGTCATAGATTCATATAGCTCGGAGACAGACCCTTTGGTCAAAATTGGTCCATCCTGACCAAAATGTCCATAAATGCTAACTCCATTTCCCCTTCACTTGGCCCATATCCTTCAAAACCTTTCATATCCATGTATCTGTCCAAATACTTTTTAAGTGTTGCCAATGTACCTGCCTCAACCACTTCCACTGGCAGCTCATTCCAATTTATAGCACCTTCTGTGTAAAAAAGTTGCCCCTCAGGTTCTCTTTTATTCTTTCCCCTATAACATAAACTGATGCCCTCTAATCCTCGACTTCCCAACCTTGGGAAAAAGACTGAGTGCATTCACCCTATCCATGCCTCTCATGATCTTAGACACTTCTATTAGATCCCCCCTTCAGTCTCCTATGCTCTAAATAAGAAAGTCCTAACTTGGTCTATCTCTCCCTATAACTCAGAGCCTCCCTATAACCGAGTCCTGGCAACCCTTGTAAATTTCTTCTGCACCCTTTCTAGTTTAATAACATCCTTCCTATAACAAGGTGACCAAAACTGAACACAATACTCCAAGTGCGGCCTCACCAATGTCCTGTACAACTGCAATATAACTTCCTAATTTCTATACTCAATGCCCTGACTGATGAAGGCCAGTGTGCCAAAAGCCTTCTTTACTGCCCTGTCTATCTGTGACACCATTTTCAGAGAACCGTGCACCTCAACTCCAAAGTCCTTCTGTTCCAATACACTCCTTAAGGCCCTAACATTCACCATGAAACTCCTACCTTGATTTGACTTTCTAAAATACAAAACCTCACACTTATCTATATTAAACTCCATTTGCCAGTTCTTGGTCCACTTCCCCATCTGATCAAGGCTCTGCTGCAATTTCTGATAACTTTCTTCACTGTCCACAATACCACCTATTTTAGTGTCATTTGCAAACTTACTAATCACACCTTGTACATTCCCATCCAAATCATTGATATAGATAACAAACAGCAATGGGCCCAGCACCAACCCCTGAGGCACTCCACTAGTCACAGGCCTCAAGTCCAACAAGCATCCTTCCACTATTACCCTCTGCTTCCTACCATCAAGCCAATTGTGTATCCAATTTGCCAGCTCCCACCGGATCTCCTGCTGCTGTACACATACATGTTCACTTTGGTCCTTGAAAGGTCCTATTCTCTCTCTCGTTATCCTTTTTCCTTTAATATATTTAAAGAATCTCTTTGGATTCACCCTAATCTTCTCAGCCATGAGTATTTTCTGCTCCCTTTAGCCCTCCTGATTTCCTTCTTAAGTATCCCCTCCAGGCAGTCCCTTGATCCCAGCTGCCTGTACCTGAGCCATACCTCCTTCCTTTTTTCTGGTCAAAGTCTCAATATCGCCACATCTTCTGCAGGATTGAATTACACAGAATCGCCACCCTCTGGCTGAAGAAATTCCTTATTTCAGTTCAAGAAGGTCATCCCTTCACCTTGAGGCTCTGTCCCTGGGTCCTAATTTCTCTTACTGGTGGAAATATCTTCTACACGTCCACTCTATCCAGGCCTCTCAGTATTTGTGCAAGTTTCAATCACACTCTCCCTCATCCTCCACTGAGTATTGACCCTGAGTCCTCAATTGCTCATCATGCAACAAACCTTTCATTCCCAAGATCATTCTTGTAAAGCTCCTCTGGACCCTTCTAACGCCAGCAAATATTTCCTTACGTTTGGGCCCAAAATTGCTCACAATATTCCGACATGTGGTCTGACCAGAGCCTTATACAGGCTCAGCAGTAGATCTCTGCTCTTATTTTCTAGCCTTCTTGAAATGAATGCCAATATTGTACGTTCCTTCCTAATTGCCAGTTAAACCTGCCTGTTAACCATAAGGAGAATTAAGAACTCCCAAGCTCTTAAGAACTAAGACTCCCAGGTTCCTCTGCACTTCAGAGTTCCGCAACCTTTTGCCCTTTTGAAATTATCTATGCATCTATTCTTCCTCCCAAAATGTATAACCTCACACTTTGTCACACTGTATTCCACCTGCCACTTCTTTGCCCACTCACCTAACATGTCCAATTCCCTCTTCAGCTCCCTGCTTCCTCATCATTACTTTCCCCCTAATACCATCTCTTACCTTATTGAACAGACTCCTGTGCAGAACCTTGTCAAAGGCTTCTGGCAAACCCAAATAGATCACGTCCACTATCTCTCCTTTGTTTAACTTGCCCGTTATCTCCTCAAAGAACTGTAAGATTTGTCAGGCTTGAGCTCCTCTTGAGAAAGCTGAGATGCCATTGCCCTATTTTACCAAACACTCGCAATTCTAAAATCTTACCAATGACCGAGGTCAGGCTGACTAGCCCATAGTTTCTTGTCTTTTGCCTGTCTCCCTTCTTAAATAGGAGTGTTTCATTAGCCATTTATCAGCTCTCTGACACCAGTGATTCTTGAAAGGTCACCACCAATGCTTCTACAATCTCCTCGCCTTTCTCCTTCAGAACTTTGTGGTGTAGTCCTTCTGATGTTTCAGCTTCCCCAGCACCTAGTCCTTAGTGATGGCCAATAAACACTCATCTCTGCCTCCTGACTCTCTAGGCTGTTGCTGGCATTTTCCACTGTGAAAAATAATGCAGGGTACCTATTCGGTTCCTCAGCCTTTTCTCTATTACTACTTCTCCACCTCATTGTCCAGCAGTCCAATAACTATTATTGTCTCTCTCTTGCTTTTTAGATATCTAAAAATAAACTCTTGCAATGCTTTTTTATTACTAGTTAGCTTACCCTTGTACTTCTTCTCTCTCCACTTATTGCTGTTTGAGTTATCCTCTGCTAATCTTTAAAGGCTTCCCTCTAATTTTTCTTTCCATTCACTCATGGGATGTGGACATTGCTGCTGGTCAGCATTTTATTGCCTGCTCCTCATTGCACTTGAGAGGTTGGTGGAGAGCTGCCTTCTTGAACCATTCCAGTTCACATTGGGAGGAAATTCCAGGATTTTAACCCAGCAATAGTAAACGAACCGCAAAATATTTCCAAGTTAGAATGGTGAGTGACTTGGAACAGAACTTGCAGTTGGTGGGATTCCAATGTATCTGCTGATATCGTCCTTCTGGATGGAGAGGATGATAGATTTAGAAGGTGCTGCCTAAGGATCTTCAGTGGATCTTGTAGATAGTACACATTGCTGCTAATGAGTGTCAGTGGTGGATGCTTGTGAATTTGTTGCCAATCAAGCAGGCTGCTTCATCCTGGATGGTGTCAGGTTTCTTGAGTGTTGTTGGAGCTGCATGCATCCATGGAGCATTTGGAGACTCAGGAAATGAGTTACTTGCCACAATGTTCCCCTTCTCTTCCCGAATACGTGCCGAATTCCTTTTGCTGACGGCTCATTCCCCTGCCCCCACCCCCGGTCCCCGCTGTAAACCGAACGAAGGAGAGCGTGTGAGCGTTAATTTTCCAATTGAACTGAAAGCTTCCATGGAGGTGGGAAAAAAGGAGAGCTGTGATGGGAAGGTGGGGGAGGATTGCGCGAGCTGCTGCCCGCTCTCTGCACTAGGAGCACGAGCCGCTGTTCAGGCAGTGAGTCAATTTTCACAGCCTGTCAGAAATTAAAAATGAACTCAAATACTGGCAAACGTGCCTCAAGCCGGGCAGCAGGCGTCAATGACCTTTCCCTATTTCAGGAATTGTAATCCTGTGGGAAAGCTTTTTTTAAAAGAAAAGAAATTCGGAAAGTTGCTGGCTGCCAAGCTATCAGGACCTCCCACCCTCCATTGCAGCTGCATTCCCGGCAAATCAATCCAAACCTATTTATTTCAGGTGAGGTCTATTGCCTTCCATAGCTTAGATATTTAACATTTTACATGGAATAAATAAAATCCTGAAATGTGTATGAATACGAAATTTAAGATCGTCAGAGATGACCGAGACTTGATTTCCCACAAAAAGTTATTGTATTGCCAACTTTCAATTCATATATTTTATATTTATGAGGAACAATTTTTATTTGGTTAGTTACCAGTCAACACGTTTAAGTATGATTGTGTGTTTGTGACTTTGTTTCCACTACTTGCACAACAAAACAAGAGCAAAGCATACTTTCTGGACTTATGAAGTTTTCCTTATAACTTTGCTGAGGTTATGCAGCAGGCTCTGCTTTTGATACTAAGGTTTATTTTCTATTCATCACTGGGTGTAAGGGGTAAGCCAGCATTTATTACCCATTCCTAATTGCCCAGAGGGCAGCTACGAGTCAACCGCATTGCTGTGGGTCGAGTCACACGAAGGCTCGACCAGGTAAGGATGGTAGTTGAGTGTGGTGCTAGAAAAGCATAGCAAGTCAGACAGCATCTGAGGAGCAGGAGAATCTGATGAAGGGCTTTTGCCCGAAACGTCGATTCTCCTACTCTTCAGATGCTGCATGACCTGCTGTGCTTTTCCAGCACCACATTTTTGACTCTAATCTCCAGCAGCTGCAGTCTTCATTTTTGCCCAGGTAAGGATGGCAGTTTCCTTCCCTGAAGGGTGTTAGTAAACCAGGTGGGTTTTCCCAACAGTTGACAATCATTTGACTCATAATTCCAGATAGTTATTCAAATTCCACTATCTGCCAGGATGGGATTCAAACCCAAGTTCCTAGAACATCAGATGGGTCTCCTGGTTAAGAGTCCAGTGAGTATACCACTAGGCCATTGCCAATTGAACTGAAAGCTTCCATGGAGGCGGGAAAAAAGGAGAGCTGTGATTGGAAGGTGGGGGAGGATTGCACGAGCCGCTGCCCGCTCTCTGCACTAGGAGCACGAGCCCTTAAACTCTATAAAAGGTTAGTGGAAGCTCAGCAAAACTTTAGTAATGCACCTCCAGTCTCTTTTCAAATAAATTGAAAGAGCAAATAATCATAATTTGCTATAATCTAAGGAAATAAATTATATCGGCAAAGCTAATTGAACAATGCTGATGATCCTGGGAGTTTAGGTGCAGAGTACATGTTCAGATTATACATCACATATTTCAAACATCACAGCCACTGCTAGGCATAATAAGGAATCCATGAATACTTTAGTCGTCTGGCATTGGCACAGGAATAACAGGCAGATAGCATTTCTGACATGATTTTCTGTGAGCTGCTGCTGTCATGTCTGTGATATAATTGCCATGTCACTTCACTTAATAATTTAATAGTTTTGACAACATTTTAACTTCAAGTTCAAAGCTGTAGTTACAAATAAAAAGAACCAACAGGTCTAGAATTGAAAATAATGCTACTCTTTGCTGCATGGAAATACAGCCAATGTATTTCTGTCTTGATTCAAACATTGCCAGGTTTTATCTTTTTTGCCTTAGTTCCTTTGGGTTTCTAATTTCTCTGGAATGCCAACTTTGGCCCTTTCTTCCTCTTTCCCAGCATGTTTTACTTTGGCATGTTCTGGCAGGATTTAGTCTCCTGTCTTCTGGCCTCAACCCAATTAATTGTGTAGCATGAAGGACCACAGATGACTTTCTTGTCCTTCCCACGATCAATTAATATCCACTTCAGAGCTTCATTCAGCAATATTCATATCCCATGGAGTTAGAGAGTAACTTACCTGGGCCATATTGTTGGACAAGGAAAAGGGTTGTCAAGAACAGCGAAAGTGAAGGCTCTTATGGAATTCCTTGTTCCTAAAACTAAACAAGAAATCATGAACTTTTTTTTGGAATGAACTGATTTTACTGGAATTTTGGGAGTTATTTCAGTACGATAACTTTGCTTTTAACAAATATAATAACAAAATTAACAAAAGTAGACTGATCAGCATTGAGGAACTGAAGCCAATCTTATTAAATGATAAGTGTTGACCGCCTCTAATTTTTCCAGATCTTTAAAATGGCAGTTGATGTCAGTGAATTGCGAGTAGGTGCTATCTTGTTCCTGAAAGATAAGTCATGACTAGAGAGGCCAGTAGGTTACTTCTCTAAGAAATTAAATCAGTATTGGACAAATTACTCTGCTGTGGAAAAATGGAAGTCTGGGATGGTTGCAGCCATGTACCAATGCTTTGAAAGTCTATAGACAACGTAATAACAGGGAAATGCTAGTTTGCACTGATTATACTCCATTAGCCTTCACTGAAAAGTTTAAAACTCTGAATATGAGACAGTTTAGATGGTGTCTTTCATTGCAACCATTTAATGTAAAAATTATTCTTTTTAAGGAAAAGAGAATATAATTGTGGATGCTTTGTTCCAAATTTAAAATATTGGCCTGTGAAATATTTAATAAATATTGAGATTGTTTATTGTTGCCTAAGTTGAGAGGAAAGTTGAATGGATGCTATTCTTGTGTTTCATTGTTTGTATATCCCATGTTTTGTAATAAAATGCATTGAATGGTATTTCATATTCTTTAGGGTGGAGGCATCTAAAAACAGTGCCTTTTATTTTGTTTTTTCAACATACTGTGCTGAAATGAGAAAGAACTGTTTTGAAACAGTATTTACAAGGATGCTGACATGTTTCAAAAGGAAAAAAGTTGATACTTATTATAAACCCAGTTTGTATCGGAATGTGCATAGGAACCGGAGCTGAGGGCTTATTAACATATGTAGCTGATTAGTTTGCAGATTAACAACCAGCTATTATTGACAGTGGTTCTCCATCTGTCAACCACTATGAGACTGATAGATAGCTGAATAGCTTGGAATGTCAGCAAGACAGTGAGGAGATAGTCAGACCCAAAGAGAAACCAGCAGGTCTGTAGCAGCCAAAAACACTCAGTTCTCTTCAACAAACCTGAAGAAAACCAACTCACCTTTCCTTCAGCACTTAATTCAACCCGGGACTTTAAATATGAGAAGTAAACGACTTGCAAACTATTGAAAGCATTTGAAAGAAGTAAGACATAGCAGGAACGTTTGGATCAGCAAGAACCATCCAAAGGGTCAAGACTCCAGAACTGTTTTCCCTCTATCCATGTCATTGTTTTTCACTCACGTGCTTGTGTGTGTGTGTGTCTGTGTATAGAAGGGGGCATTTATTTGTAGAGTTTACTTAATTGTTTACCTGTAGCTAGAAACTAATTACCTGTTTTAAATAGTAATTCTTGCTAAGTGCAAAAAACTGGTCCATGCTTTTTATTGACGTGGGTCAAAATTTTGTATTTTGAGAATTTTGCATGTTTGTTTTAAAAATGTTAACTTTTGTGATTACTTCAGTAATAGTGGGTCTTGTTTTCTAGTGCGTTACCCCAATGAATCATGACAGTGGGTAGGAGAATTTATGGTCAGAGAAAGTAAGCAGTTACGTTGCATCTGTCTTCATGGAAGAATGCACTGAAAATCTTCCAGAAATATTAGGCAGCTAAGGGTCTTGTGGACTGAGGAACGAAAAGAAATTAATGTTAGTAAAAAGATAGTACTTGAAAAATTTGCTTGACTGAGGGTTGGTAAATATCTAGGACCAGATGAGTTTTACTCCAGAGTGTTGAAGAAAGCAGCTGTAGAAGTGGATGCTTTGATGGATATCTAATTTTATAGTTTCTGCAAAGGGTTCTGTTGACTGGAAGGGAACAAATGTAACCTCACTTTTTTTTTAAAAGGGAGGTGTAGTAATTGGAACAAGGTGGATCTCACTGACTATGAAATCCTTGATTGGGATTAACCTGGGCTAATCAGGAAGCCCTGGCTGACACATAAACAGGAAATTTAGAGCGTCTCCCCACTCTAGGGACTGACCCTAAACTGGTTGGTCAGAGCTCATGTACTGTGAATGTGTAAATAAAGTGTGACTTAGTGATGGGATACTTCTGTGCAGTTATTTCAAAGGGGCAGCCAGAGGGGGAGGGGTGTTCTCTCCATGCATGGTGTGTAGTGATATGACAAAAGCATTCCTTGTAAATGATAGACAACTGGATATGAGTACACATAGAGAATTTTGAGAAGATTTATAGCTCATGTTGACGTTCTGAATGTAGGTTTGCTCACTGAGCTGGAAGGATTGTTTTCAGAAGTTTCGTTACCGTACTAGTTAACATCTTCAGTGAGCCTCCGGATGAAGCACTGAGAGTGTAGCCTGCTTTCTATTTATATGTTTGGGTTTCCTTGGGTTGGTGATATCATTTCATGTGGCGATATCATTTCCTGTTCTTTTTCTCAGGGGGTGGTAAATGGGATCCAAGTCAATGTGTTTGTTAATAGAGTTCCGGTTGGAATGCTGTGCTTCTAGGAATTCTTGTGCATGTCTCTGTTTGGCTTGTCCCAGGTTGGATGTGTTGTCCACAAGCAGACAAACACGTCCAGAGACCCTAGTGACTCTCCCCTACATCAAAGACATTTCGAAAATGACTGCCAGACTACTCAGCTCCTTGGCATCATAGTAGCTCACAAACTGACCAACACACTAAAACAGCAACGAATGAACTTGAAAAACCCTATACAGACAACACGCAAAACTAATGCCATTTACAAAATACCTTGGAAGAACCGTAACAAACACTACATTGGACAAACAGGCAGAAAACTAGCTACCTGGATACATGGACAGCAACTAGCCACAAAATGACACGACCCACTCTCACTAGTACCGATGAGGAAGGACACCACTTTGACTGGGACAACACGTCCATACTCAGACAAGGCAAACAGAGACATGCATGAGAATTAATAGAAACATATCATTCCAACCAGAACTCTTATCAACAAACACACTTACTTGGATCCCATTTACCACCCCCCGAGAGAAACAACAGGAAATGACATCACCAACCCAAGGAAACCCAAACACACAAATAGAAAGTTACCTAGTATGTTACCTAGTATGATGATGAAACGTCTGAAAACTAACCTTCCAGCTCACCTACATCCGTGAGTACACACTGTAAACATTGCCACATGAAATTTTAGGTAAATAGATTAGTATTAATACAGCAAAGGTATGTGGTCTGTTCGAGCTTAGATCCATTCGGACACTGCTTTTCTAGCATGTGTGATAAGCACGAAGTACAGAACTCCATGCACCGTCACATAAAAAGAAATAAAAAGGAGATTCAGAGAGTCACCTCATTCTAGTGACTAGCCCTGAGCTAGTTGGTCAGAGCCCATGTACTGTGCACACATAAATAAAGGGTGACTTGGTGACAGGATGCTGGCCTCTGTGCAATTATTTCTCTGTGGTGACAGGAGAAAACAGTATTATCTTTGAGAATTGGGGTAAACATTTCTGACATCACTACTTTACTTTGGAAGCTTGACTCTTTCGATCCTGCCATCAAAGGCTGGACCCAGTATGTGGAAATAATGCATTATTTTTCCAGGCAAATGACATTGGGACAGATGAAAAGCAACGAGTAATCCTTCTGACTGCTTGCGTACCCGCAACACGTTTGGTTATTAAGGAGCTCTGAGGCACCAAATACTAAAACTTTTCAAGAGTTGACAAGTGTAGTTAAGAAATATTACGAACCCAGGTCTCTTCTAATTCTGAGATGATATCAGTTTTATTCAACTGTTTGAGAATCAGTGGAATCGGTATCTGTATTTTTGAAGAGTTTAAGGTGACTGGCAGAGGCATGTGATTTTAGGTTAACCCTGAACGAGATGGCAAGAAACCATTTGGTATGTGAGCTTTAAGATGTAAGCATGCCAAAGCACCTACTAGCCGAAGCCCAAGTGGACCTCAAACAGGCATGACAATTGGCTTTGTCATTAGGAAACGTGGAAAGTGGAGCACGTGAGCAACAGGGCAAGTGGATACACTCACCTGTCCGACTGAGCTGGGGGAACATCACTTGAATGTAGGAAATTCAGAGCCTCATTCGGGGCATATTCTGAGCAGAAGGACCTAGGTCAGTGCACAGCAAAACCACAAAACAAAGCCGAGCCTTGGCCAAATGGAAAAAGTGTTCTTCAAAATCTAAGTGCCATTATAGGTGCTCGAGACAGCAAAGGAGTTCTGCAAAGTTTGACTTGAGTAAGAGAACTCATAAGCTGGTATCCAGGAGTGTACACACCCTGGAAAGTCCACCAATATATTTATGGACATAGATTTGTAATATTAACGCTCCGAAAATCCCTGCTAGAGCTACTCAAAAAAGACAAGATTGTGCCGTTAATAGCTTCTGAGGGTCCTTATTCAGCTGGGGGTCCTTATTCTCAATGTGTAGAATTACAAGTTGAAACACGGTCCAGGAGGCCAAGTGGCAAATGTGGATGCCTTGAGCCACCTCTCACTGGCAGATACACTACTGGTGGTGCCCCCCACCCCTAGAAGTGTCTGTTCCGGTTTTAAATTTTCTGGTCACCCTTCTGGTCATTGCTGACAATATCCAACTGTGGATAAGAAGATTGCATTTTAGCAAAACTAAAACAGCTGGTGGTGATGGAAACAAAAGGGCCTTCACAACCAGGTTTGAAACCTTTCCGGACCTGGCGAGACCAGTTCACTGTAGAGGACAGCATGTTACTATGGGGAGCAAGAGTGAGCATCCCGAGTAAAGGTCACCGCCAGATACTGACTAAACTTCACCAGAGTCATCCAGGGGTTTCCATAATGAAAGTGTTGGCAAGGAGTTATGTCTTTTGGCCAGGATTGGATGCCAACATAGCTGCATTGGTGGGCAGTGCCCAGAGTGCCTACAAATACAAGAATTATCTGCAGAAATGGGAATGGCCAGGTAAACACTGGACTCGGCTACACGACGACTCTGCCGGTTCTTTCGTGCTCTCAATGTTCTCGGTCTTTGTGGATGCCAATTCAAAGTGTTGGACATGCACAGAGTTCATTCAGCAAACTCAGGGACGATGATTGAAAAGCTGCGAGCACCATTCGTGATACATGGACGCCCAGACGGATTTCGAGAAGTTCCTATAGTTGAATGGCATTCTTCATATTTGGTAGCTCCGTACCATCTATTGTCCAGTGAGCTAGTCGAGAGCAGTCTGGTGGGAATGGCAGCTGGAATGCCAATGCCAACTACATGCTTCGCTTAAGCGAGAGAGACAGTTTACTTCAGGGGATGAAATTTGGTATCGAAACTACAGAAATGTTTCTGCATGAGTATGAGGCGAGATGGACACGTGGTCAGGTCCTTTGCCATAGGACGTTCTGGTAGATGAGGCAATCCTGAACAAACGTGGATCAAATGAAAGCTGCTACCTCTCAAACAGGACAGGAGCAAATCATAGCTGGCCCCTCAGAACAGTTTGGTTCTCTCCCTCCATAGGTCGGAAACAGTGGGTTCTCTCCCTCCATCGAACATTGAAGACACCTCAGAGACGCGACGGATACATCCTTGATACCATTACTGCCTAAAGAAGAGGAGGAGACTCTCCTGAGACACTCCAGACATGAGAGACGGGCTAAAGTCCGGTACACGTCGCCCATGTTCAAGTCAAAGGAACTGGACTTGCAGCAAAAACGTCATAGGAGAAGCTACTAGAAAAATGTACAGACCTACATCCCTGGACTTAGAGGGAGGAGGGATGTAGTGATTGGAATGAGGGCCAAGCGGATCTCATTGACTACGAGAATGGATAACTACAGACCTGTCAGAGTGGTAAGTTGTGGGCAACATTTTAAAATCTACTATAAAGGACCTCATAACTAGACATTTAGAAAGGAATGGCCGAAGTAGCAGATTCAACATAGATTTATAAAAGGGAAATCATCAGTTTTTGAAAGGATGTTTCTTGACACAAAGGCAATGGTGAACCAGTGGATATAGTTTCTTTGGATTTTCAGAAGGTTTTTGATAAGGCCCACACAGGAAGTTGGTAAATGTGGTTAGAGCAAATTGAATTGAGAGGGATATTAACTCTTACTAACCTGCCCCTGCTAGACTGCACTGCTCCTGTTTATCAAAATCCTTAGGCAGTGTGGCCCTGTTTTCATACTATTGGTGTCAACTGTGGCCAAGGCAGCTATCTGGAGCTACATATGTTATATAATGAAATACTATTGATTGACTATGAGGCTTTTTGTGACCTGATGAAGGAGCAGTGCTTTGAAAGCTAGTGCTTCCAAATAAACCTGTTGGACTATCACCTGGTGTTGTGTGATTTTTAACTTTACTTAAGGAATGATAAACTTATCATAGAGGGAGTTAAATAAAGGTTCTCTTGATTAATTCCAGGAATGGCAGGAATCTTTTTGGAGAAGAGATTGAGGAGAGTAGGTCTTTATGCCGAGAATTTTGAAGAATGAAAAGTGAAATCATTGAAAAGTATTAAATTCTTATAGTGTGAATACAGCTGTTTGTCCTGGTTAGAATTAGTGGAGATAATCTCAGAATAAGGGTTGGCTATTTAATACTGAGATGAGAAGGAATTTCTTCAGAGGGTAGTAAATCGTTGGAATTTAATCCCAGACAGCTATGGAAGCTCAAGTCAAATTAATGGGTTTCTGTAGATAGTATGGGGAAATGGCATTGAGTTAGAAGATCAGCCACAATCTCGAGTGGTGGGCAGGCTTGATGGGCCGTATGACCTCATCTTGTTCCTACTTAACCACTAATGGCTGTGGATTTATTTGCCTGGTTCCAAGCTCTGGAATTTACTCCTTATACTTCTCCACCTTACTTTCCTCCTTGAAGATGCTCCTTAAAACCCACACTGTTTCACCAAGCTTTTGACAACATTATTTAATTTATCCTTGTCTTGTCTGTGATTACTTTATTCTCTAATGCTCCTGTGAAGCACCTTGGGATATTTCATTATGCTACGAGTAATATATAAAGATACGCTTTTGTGGTTTGATGCCGACCATTGACTGTAGCTGTGGTTACAGTCATGCAGATTATATATACAGTAAGACATCAGCAATGCAGATTCAGTGTAGATTTCCTGCACCACCTGAGTTTACCATGAAGTCCCCTCATTCTCAACCTCTTCCCTCTCCTGAGGCATGGTGACCTTTAGGTTAAACACCACCAGTCATATCTCTAATGAGAGAGCAACCCTCTGGCTCTATGGCAACTTTACTTTGGTACAGTCAGATCTATTTTCCACAGCTCAATTTCAGTAACCTCTGTTATACACATTCCAGTTGTACACAAACTAATTGTACAACTAATCCTGCTTTACAAAGTCAGACTGATTTTTTTCATAGATCCATAAAACAGTGTTATATATTGTGTTCACACATGCACAAAGTTGTTACAACTCCATACAGGCCAGATTATGGAGTCTCTGCTTTATAATAAAATATGTTGTACACTGCAAGTTTTTAGTGTGCAAAGTCCAATTACACACATTTGTCCTTGTCATACGCAGACTAGTTCGGTTGCAATTAAAGAAGAATGTTCACAAGGATGGTGTTATTTCACAGAAAGGTCAAGATGGTTGTAATGGGGAACATGATAAACCACCCTTGAGGAGACAGGAAGGAGAGGATTGGGAAAGTTCTTGTCAATCCTCATGGAATGAGAAAGTCAGAAGATAGCCAGATTTTTGTGGGCTGTTTGTAAGAAGCAAAGTGTGCAATGAAAAGAGGCTTCATTCACATTTAGATAATACAAAAAGATTTTAACTCAGCTTCCCTGGCACTCGCACTAAGTGGATTTCAATGCTGGACGATACAGCACAGGTAAGTGGCTTGTTTGAAAGGGTGTCAAGATCTATAATCATTTTATAGTCCAGTTTCACTGACTTACAGTTAAATTATACTATGTGACTTAATGTTTTTAAAAATAGCAAATTGGTGACAAGAACAGAGACTGAGAGGTGAATGTGCACAAACCTTAGAAGGAAGCAGTGAAAAGTTTGCTGAAAAAAACATGGAATCCTTGGATTTATTAATAAAAATGTAAATGCACATTCAAAGATCTTACACTAAGCCTTAATAAAATAGTAGTTAGGACCCAATTTGATTATTGTGTTCAGTTCTATTATTGTCTAACTCTACACTACCCAATCTTATAATTGAAATTTAGAATTTTATACACCCGTTACTTCTCTCAAATGCTGTTATTAAAGACAGCACCAATTGTGGATCAAAATTCGTTACTAATTGTCATTCAAATCATGCAGTTTCAAGTGGGTGCTTGGGTCAGCTAGTCTCAAAATGAGGCACTTCCTAAACTGCTAAGAGACATAGTCAAGTTATCCCATCTTCTTGAATAGGCTTGACCTATTAGTGTAGTTCTCATTACACAACAATGAGATCTGATAAACTAACCCTCTCCATCATTTGGCCCTGACCCGTTTGTCTTTATCATCCCTCCCTATATTGGGAACAAATTATTACCCTCATTAAAGGCCTTAACATTTAGAAACACTGGTATGCCATTCAGCCCATTGAATTTGTTGTGCCATTCAATAAGATCATGACTGATCTGATAATGCTCAGCTCCATTCTCTTGCTCTTTCCCTATAATCCTTGATTCCTGTACTGTTTTTATTTAAAGATAAAGACTTGACAACCTCTGCACTAAAGAATTCCATAGTTTCAGTACCCTCGGAGAATTCCTCCTTATCTGTCTTAAATGTGCAAACCCCTTGTTTTGAAATTATACTCCCTGGTCCAGATTCCCTCAAAACAACCCCTCCACATCTACCGTGTTAAGTCCCCAAAGAATCTTGTATTTAGTAAAGCCATCACTCATTCTTTTGCATTCCAATGGGTACAGGTCCAATCTACTCATTCTGCCGTCATAAAATGGCTCCTCCATACCTGGTACCAGCCTACTGAACCTTTTTTGGACGGCATTCAATGCCAGTATATCTTTCCTAAGATAAAGGATGCAAAATTGTTCATAGTATTCCAGCTGTGATCTGCTAGTGTCTTGTATAGTTTTAGCAAATTCTTCTTACTTTTGTACTCCATTCTCTTTGAAATAATGACCAATATTCCATTTATCTTCCCTATTATCTCTTGAACGTTGGCTGTTCCAAATCCACTGTTCTGTATACTTTATGCAGTCTTTCCCTTTTGAGTAGTAATCAGCTTCTCTGTTCTTTCTAACCTCTCATTTCTCCACTTTCTTTTACCTATGAAGGCTTTGCATACTCGCTTAACAGTCTTTAGATATATTTTGCCTTTTTATGTCATCATCAGCTTTTTCTCTCCCACCTATTTTTGAGTCATCTTCAAAATGGCAATAGTATATTCACTTTCCTCATCTAAGTCATTAACATATTGTAAATAATTGTGGTCTCAGCACTGGTCCATACAGTACTTTTCTAGTTACAGGTTGCCATCCTAAAAATGACCCTCTTATCCCAACTGTCTTCTATCAGTTAATCCAATCCTCTATCCATGCAAATATAATACTTCCAACACCATGGATTCTTATTAAATAACCTAATATATGGAACTTAATCAAACACCTTCTGAAAATCCATCCACTGCTCTACTTATATCTACCTTTGTTTGTAACCTCCTCAAAGAATTCTTATAAATTTGTCGAGCAGTACCCTTCATGAAGCTATGTTCCATCATAGGATGTACAGTGGTGACCCTGGAATCCGAACGCCCTATTGCTTGAACAAATTGGAATCCGAACAATTATTTCGAGAAAATTTTGCCCTAAAATCTGAACACCACGTACAGTTCAGGTCGCACATTGCTTGTTCAGTTCGTCCCAGGAAGTAGTCAAAGCAAATCTCACGTGTGTCCATGACTAGTTTGCATTGTTACATTGGTAGTTTTCCAATCCTCTGGCATTTCCAGAATCTATGGATTCTTGGATGTTTGTTAGCAATGCATCAACTATCTCTAACTACTTCCTTTCACATCCACGAATGCATCCGATCAGGTCTTGTGTTGGTCCTTTGTTTATCCAATCCCTGATCCTTCAGGGTGTTCCTTCAATCTCTGATCTGTCAGTAGCTAATCTTTACTATTCTGAAATTAAAATATGGTGGCAAGTGTCTTACATGGCATCACATCCACCAATGCCTATGGTGAGTTATCTGACATGCTTATTAGCTTGTTATCTATGCAGCAAAACACTGCATGGGTGAATCACATGGTGAGTGAGCAGGAAATTCTGAAGCAATAGGAAGGCCAGCTTGACACGGTTCAGTCACAGCAAATCAGATACATTCCAACAGCCTGTGATGGTCATTCCCAATGCTGAAGAAATGGATTCAGAAAAGTAAGAGCTGGCCTTTTGATTCAATGATGCTTCTTTACAACTGCTCTTGGATGGAGACAATGACAAAAGGGAGAACCTCATCCCAGGAATGGCATGAGGAAGCAATTCCATCAGACATTTCCAGTCTGAGTCCAAACAGCAGCAAGTGCCAGTACCTTTCATAAATGGAGCACGCAGTAATGCAGAATAAAAGAATGATCTACAATGTATTGTGAAGATGCAGGTGAACTGTACGTTTTAAGAGAGTTAAAAAGATAGCAATGACAGCACCTGTCTCTGTATTTCATCATTAACATTTGATCTTTAGAGACAACCAGTGTGCTTGAGTACCTAAGTAGACTGAGATGAAAAAAATGGAAGAATCTATCCACGTTCTAGCTACTGTTATGTTTTCAGTGTGTCTGGACTTGGCTGCTTCCATGGAAAGGGTGGTGGTAGCTTTGAGTATTCAGGTCCAACATAACGTTCAGTGGCTACTGGATAAGCACTTGGACCTGCACTACATTGGTTTAGCCATGGATGCTCAAACTTGGTAAGACAATTGGATGAGTATCTTTCTAATAAGTCCAGCTGGGAAAATCCAAGATCATCCACTCTTCACATGGTTGCTGCAGTGCAAAATTCTTCCTTGTACTTAAATAATCGGGTCTTACCATGGTATCATCTTCCAACTATACATAATAAGTGCCCTTTAATTGAGAATATATCATTAAAAAGCAACAATTCAGATTCTGCAATCCAGGTGCACCTTATTCTCAAGAAGACAGGCAGTGCCAGCAAGGAGGAGGAATGACAAACAGGCACTTGGCAGCTTCTTCTCATGAGACTTTGAAATGTCCTGTCATCCATCTTCCTATTGAGGCTGAAGAAAGTAAGCCTGTGACTATGCATTAACTCTTGGTCTACAGACTCCACGAGATATCTGTCAAAGTCATGTTAGTCACCAGGGCATCCCATTCAGCAGGCTCCCTCCCACCTTGCTCTGGATGCTGTGTCTGCGTTTAGATGTAGTAGGAGGGGAAAGAAAGAAAATATTCTGAGGGTACATTAGTGGCAAAGGTGTTCAGTCATTACACAGGGTAAACATTTTTGTAAAGTGATCTTCACTTATTTTTCTAATTTTTGTTGTAGTCCTGTTGTAGCAATAAGAAATGAGAAGGTTATTGGAAGTGAAAGGCATAGAGCATGCTCCACTATCGAAAAGATGGGCTGCATTGCAATCACGACATCTTAGTATCTCTCATGATCAGCAAAGTAGCTGAGTGAAGATTGCCTCAACCATCAAGGAATCATGCACCTATAAGTTGGGAATTGGAGCCAAGCTGCTATTGATGAACCTCAGCGACATTGAAACCAACAATTTAGTATCAATCAACGAGGTTCTATGTCTGGAATGTTCAGTTGTGGATCTTACACACATAGCTGATGGAATGATGACAGAATCTTTTATATTTCTACAAGCTATAGAAGTGAAAATTGTCTTGTATGTCTGAAATCCTCAAAGCCATCTCACAACATTTAAGGATGTGAGGTTGACAATGGGCATATCACATGTCAATTTCCAGGAATGACTGTCCCAGTCACCAAAATTGACTTGAACCAAAGTCTGACTGATTGAGCCCAACCGTGGTCAAGAAACCCTCACTCCATCGACTATCATATCTGCTTTTTCCCATTCACACATTGCCTTGTTCTTCAGGTAGGTGTGGTCTGTTAGCTATGTATGCTTTTCACACACACTCCACCTCCTGTCCTTGAATAGTACAATGGCCTTTGGTCAGATGTAATGCCCAACTTAAGTTTTGTGAAAGGCCAGGGAAATATCCTGCCTTTGTCCTCATGAATGTGCCTATTGTAGTTGCTGTGCTAAATGGTAAAAGTGAAGAAAGGGAATGTTGAGAAGATTTTTCGAAAGGCAGCAAAGACTTACTCAGAGTGGAGACAGAAGGATGGGTTGACACTTACATCCTTGCTATAGAAAGTTAGATTCTGAAGTTCCTGATCTCTCCTTCTAAGGAAACAAGACTTAATTATGAAAGTTTACCTCAATGGCAAAAGATATAATTTTTGGACTGTCTCAATTAACTCAGCTGTGCCAGCGATTATTCTCAACACCTTTGGGAGTGGAAAGTCGTGCCTAGTGTGTTTCTCCAGTGTGGTCCCTCAATGTGTTTATTCACTCTCTGGTCCTTCATTATGTTTATCTGCTGTCTGGAGTCTTGGTGTCTCTCTGTGTATTTATCCACTGTCTGGTCCGTCAGTGTGTTAATTCACTTGCTGGTCCCTCTGTGTGTTTATCCACTGTCTGGTCCCTAAAAGTGTTTATCCACTCTTTGGTCCCTCAGTACATTTATCTGCTGGCTGATCCCTTAGTGTATGTATTTACTCCGTGGTCCCTCATGACCTAATTCAAGACTACTTTTGAAGTTAATCCTGCGTCATTAAACTTGGGAGCACTGTTGACGGGTTCCTCAACTTCCCTTCATGAGGACCGAAGTCCACCCTTTGTGCTCAATCTTTCCAACTTTTCACCTTGGACTATGGTATAATGAGATTACTTACTCTGACAATTCACAATTACCCCATATTTGCATTTTATCTAATATAAACATAAATAATAAATAGTAATTAACAATATAAGTGTGTCACAAAGCTGGTCCCTTTTTTTCTAAATAGGACCTTTTCTCAAGGATACAACCTCCTTGACTTTTTCAGAGAGGTTGTAAATGGGCTGGGCTCCAATTAGTCTAGTTTGATACAGAGACAAAAAGGATTTTGAGAGACGTTTTGTTTATATGCAAGCAAATAAAACTTCAGGCCAAAGTGGTCATGTTTTAGAAGTGACCTGGATAATGGAAGGGCAGTGGTCAGCTCTCTAGCTGAGCAGTTCAGTCCAGAACTAGTTGGAAGTTCAACAGTAAGCTTTTTTTAGATTAGATTAGATTAGATTACTTACAATGTGGAAACAGGCCCTTCGGCCCAACAAGTCCACACCGCCCCGCCGAAGCGTAACCCACCCATACCCCTACATCTACATCTACATCTACCCCTTACCTAACACTACGGGCAATTTAGCATGGCCAATTCACCTGACCTGCACATCTTTGGACTGTGGGAGGAAACCGGAGCACCCGGAGGAAACCCACGCAGACACGGGGAGAACGTGCAAACTCCACACAGTCAGTCGCCTGAGGCGGGAATTGAACCCGGGTCTCCGGCGCTGCGAGGCAGCAGTGCTAACCACTGTGCCACCGTGCCGCCCACAAAGCTGTGTGGAAACAGGTTCGTTCTCTCTTTCTGCTCTTCTAACTTCAACCTATGAGCATCTGTTCCTTTTTTTGACTTTTCTTTAAGGAGGTTTGCTTATTGGGACTGTTGCATATATTTGGAACAGTGTAATTAAGTCTAGTTTGAATAGACAAAGTTCTGTAGGGGTTCTTTACTCTGTTCTTTGTGTTTCATTGTGTAATTTTGTGAATGGACCTCTGTTTTAAAACCTGATAGTCAACCTGGCTAACTTACTCTGGGTAATTTTCACAGTACTCTTAATGAAACAAATTGCAAAGTTATGGTCTGGGGCTGCCTGCTTAAGAATGTTTTGAGTGGTCTGGCCTAGTCCGTAACAGACTGGGGACTCGTCTGGAACTTTAAACAGCGAGGTGCGAGTGTCTTTATTTTGTGTGTGATTTGATTGAGTAGATAAAGCTTGGGATAGTAATGGCTCTTTCAGCCACCACAAGCTTTTTGGAAGTGGATTCGGTGACTTTGGAAGTTTTGCAAAAGCTGAATAAGACCAAGCTGCAGGAATTAGCAGACAAGCTCGATTTCGACCTGCCTGCTTCTTTAAGGAAAAGAGAGATAATTACAGCAGTTGCTCAATTTGCTGGACAAACCATCAGAATCTGTAGAGGTCGCAAAAATTCAATTGCAAGTGAAGCAGCTTGAGTTAGAGGCGAGAGGTAAGGAAAGGGCAGCAGAAATGAAGAAGTTTGAGTTACGGTTAAAAGCAGAATAGGAAAAAAAAACGAAGGGCTTTAGCAGAAGAGAAAGATAAAGAGAGAGCTTTTGAACTTCAGAGACTGACACTTAAAAAGGAAAGTCAGCTTAAAAGGATGGAGATGAAGGCTGAAGGCAAGTCTATTGAGCAAGAGAGTGGGGATGAGCAAACCCATTGTGGGTGAAAGCCTGATGAGAAACGGTTTAAGTATGTCCAAGCATTGCCTAAATTTGATAAGAAGGATGTGGAAACCTTTTTCATCTCATTTGAAAAAGTGGCTAAACAGATGCAGTGGCTAGTGGCAATGTGGGTTTTGTTAATCCAAACAAAACTTATAGGTAGGGCTGGCGAGGTATTCACACCACTATCAGAGGAGGTATCTGGGAGTATGAGGAGGTGAAAAAAAGCCATTTTAAATGTATATGAGCTTGTACCAGAAACCTATAGACAACGATTCAGGAATCTAATGAGGGACCCAGGTCAAATCTACATTGAGTTTGAAAGGATCAAACAGAGTAATTTCAAGAGATGGATAAGAACTTTGAAAATCAAGCAAACCTATGATGCCCTTAGAGAGGTAATTATTTTAGAGGAACCCAAAAATTCATAGCCTGAAGTAGATTAGATTAGATTACATTACTTACAGTGTGGAAACAGGCCCTTCAGCCCAACAAGTCCACACTGACCCTCTGAAGAGCAATCCACCCAGACCCATTCCCTCCACCTAACACTATGGGCAATTTAGCATGGCCAATTCACCTAACCTGCACACATTTTTGGACTGTGGGAGGACACTGGAGCACCCGGAGGAAACCCACGCAGACACGGGGAGAATGTTGCCTGGGACAGAAATTAAACCCGGGTGTCTGGCGCTGTGAAGCAGCAGTGCTAACCACTCTGCCACCGTGCTGCCCATAGAAATAATGCAAACTCATGTGGAAGAGCAGAGACTTAAAATGGCAAGGTCAGCAGCTGAAGGGGCTGATGATTATGAGCTGGTCCATAAAACATGACTTGGTTTCCAGAAACAATTTCAGTCCATGAGGGATAGAAATTAGGGCAAAGAGAAATCCTCACGTGGAAAGGGAAAGGTAGATTTCAGTGAAGATCATCAGGATAATTTACCACTGGGTAAAAAAGAAACCATTGAGGAGGACAAAGAAGCTAAAAACCTCCGGTGTTTTCATTGTAATAAAGTGGGAGACACGAAATCACAGTGTTAGCAGGCTAGGAGAAAACCAGATTTAGGAAAACCGGACAAGTCTGGGAGTTTTGTTGAAACTTGTAACAAAAAGTACAAGGGAAGTTAGATAACTGCCTCAGAGTGCACCAAGATGATCAGATGTTAAGTAGGAAGTGCCAGATCTGCTTAAAAAAATATACATGCAAGGGTAAAGTTTATTCACATGGATCAGGAGTAGCAGGTAAAGTTAAAGAACACAGGATCTTCTCAGTCTGCAATGCTGAAGGATGAGGTGATATGTATTCCTGAGGGACTATTGCCAGCTTAAAAATGTGTTGCTGGAAAAGCGCAGCAGGTCAGGCAGCATCAAAGGAGAAGGAGAATCGACGTTTCGGGCATAAGCCCTTCTCAGGACTATTGCCAGAAAAGGTATTGGTAGCAGGAATTCATGATGAGACAAAAAGTGCTCAATTATGTAAAGTGAAGCTAGAGAATCCAGAGAAGAGTGGAGAATTCCTGGTTGGAGTATTGGACAAACTCTCAGCTCCAGGAAAACTATTTGTCCTTGCAAATGATATAGCTGATTCACCAGTAGGCATGCTGCCTGCTCTAGTTGAAAAGCCAGTGGAGACACAGGCAACTAAAGAAAAGAGGTGCTGCGAGTGGCGTATGCACTACCACTTAGAGATCACTTAGGGGTGAGGAAAACACAGGCTAAAATACAAAGACATTTTTACTGGCCTGGGCTACATAAGGATATAGTTAAATTTTGCCAGACGTGTCATACGTGTCAAGTAATCGGAAAACCGCAGGCATTAATAAAACCTGCACCTTTAATACCTATTCCAGCATTTGAGGAACCTTTCTCAAGAGTTTTGATTGATTGCGTAGATCCCCTACCTCAAACAAAAAGTAGGAGTAAGTATTTATTAACAATAATGGATGTGTTGACTAGATTTCCAAAGGCAACCCCATTATGCAACATCACAACAAAAAGGGCTGTAGAAGAATTACTTAAATTTTTTTGCTCGTATGGACTACCAATAGAGATCAAAGATCGAACTTCACATCCAAACTATTCAAGGACGTTATGACTAACTTGGGAATAAAATAATTCAAATCTACTGCATACCACCTTGAATCGCAGGGAGCGCTACAGCAATGTCATCAAACATGAAGGACCATGTTGAGGCCTTATGGTCAGGATTATCCAGTTGGGATTGGGATAAGGGAGCTCCATTTGTACTTTTTACAATCAGAGATGCATCAAATGACTTGACCAAATTCAGTCAATTTGAATTAATTTTTGGGCATGAAGTAAGAGGACTGTTAAAATTGATTAAGTGGAAATTAATAAGTCAGAATTCCAAGACCACCCATTTGGACTACGTGTCAAATTTTAGAGAATGATTAAATAGAGCTGGAGAGTTGGCTAGACAACATTTAAAAGTATCACAGCATACAATGAAACAGGAAGCGGAATAGAAATCACAATTCACAATTTTGCAATTGGGGAGAAGATATTGGTATTACTTGCAATAACAGGTGAATTTTTAAAAGCAAGGTTTAGTGGACCTTATCAAAGTGAGAAGAAATTGAGTGAGGTGAACTACTTAGTAAGGACTCCAGACAGGAAGAAATCTCATAGAGTGTCATATGAATATGCTCAAAAAGTATTTTGATAGGGAAAGAAAGCAAGAGGAGAAGATGTTAATGATTATAGCACAGAATGAAAAATCATGTTCAGAGAACTCTGAATTGGACATTCCTCAAATCAAATTGGACACAGAAATTGTCAAAGCTTGGGTTAAATTATTGAGTTACCTTCCACAAGAAAATCAAAATGACCTGAAAGAGTTTTTAACTATCACATGGGGATATATGCAAAAGTAAGTTGGGAAGTACTAATCTAATTATGCATGATATAGATATAGGAGATGCTGTTTGGATTAAGCAACATCCTTATAGGCTTAACCCTCTAAAGTTGGCACAGGTGCAGAAGGAGATAGATCACATGCTCCAAGCTGGCATAATCGAAGTGATTTACAGTGACTGGAGCTCACCCATAGTGCTGGTGTCAAAGCCAGGATGGTACCCAACGGTTATGTGTGGACTATCGCAAAGTCAACACCGTTACAAAGACTGATTCATATCCAATTCCACGCTTGGAGGACTGTGTCGAAAAAGTGGGACAAGCAACTAAGTTGGACTTGCTCAGAGGCCACTAGCAAGTACCTCTGTCAGAGAAAACAAAGGCAATTTTGGCTTTTGTAACATCAAATGGACTATATCAGTTCAAAATCATGCCATTTGATATGAAAAAGGCTCCAGCCACATTTCAGAGAGTGACTAATAAGGTCATTGCCGGGTTACCCAATTGTGTGGTGTACATTGGTGACCTGGTGATTTTTAGTCACTTATGGAAGGAATATTTACAGCATTTATCAGACTTGTCCGATTGATTTTGGAAGGCAGGCTTGGTGGTAAACCTCGCTAAAAGTGAATTTGCCAAAGCCCAAGTCACCTTCCTGGGCCATGTTACTGGACATGGACCAATGGCCCCACGAGATGCGAAAATGAAAGTAATTGTGGAATCTCCCACTCCGTCAACGAAAAAGGCAGTACTACTGTTCCTCGAATTGAGTGGATTTTACTGGAAGTTTATGCCGAACTTTAGCAGTGTAGCTGCTCCACTCACCGAATTGTTAAAAAAGGGCAAGAAGTTTCAGTGGACAGCAGACTGTCAAAAGGCATTTGACAGCCTAAAAACTGTGTTAACCACTGCCCCACACTGAATTAGATAAAGCCTTTCAAGGTGGCTATCGATGCCATTGATGTGGGTGTCATTGCGATCCTCCTGCAGGATGATGACAAAGGAATAGAAAGACCTATCAGGTATTTTTCCAGAAAGTTGAATGTTCATCAACAAAAGTATTCAACGGTGGACAAAGAGACTTTAAGTTTGGTGTTGGCATTACAACATTTCAGTGTTTATATTACCAGCAATGCATCTGAGATAATCATATGCTCTGATCATAACCCATTGAAATTTATGGGAATATTTAAGGACAAACATGTCAGACTGTTTTGATGGAGCTTGTTGTTGCAGCCATTCAATTTGACAATTGTGCATGTGGCAGGTTGTGAAAACGTGTTTACTGATGTGTTATCGAGGCTCCAATGAAATACGGAAGCATTCAGTGGCGGGTGTGCCACGGCCTGAATTCGCATGTGGTTTGGCGTGTTTGCATGTGTATAGTTGGTATAGCGTATATGTATGTTTCAATTACTAACGGTTTTTTGGGGGTTTTTAAAATGAAGCCATCTTTTGATATTGATGGTTCATTGTTTTTTTAAGGGGTGAGGTGTCACAAAGCTAGTCCCTTTGTTTTTCTAAAAGCTGTTCGCTTTCTCAAGGATACTCTGTCAAAGGGGTTGAAAATGGGCCATGTTCCGATTAAACTAGTTTGGTGCAAAGATGAAAAGGATTTTGAGCGGCCTTTTTGTTTATATGTAAACAGATGAGACTTCTGGCCAAAGTGGTCATGTTTTAGAAGTGACCTGGATAATGGAAGGGTAGTGGTCAGCTCTCCAGCTTAGCAGTTCAGTCCAGAACTAGTTGGAAGTTCAACAGTAAGCTGTGGAAACAGGTTCTCTCTCTCTTTCTGCCCTTCTAACTTCAACCTGTAAGCATCTGTTCCATTTTTTAAAAACTGTTTTTTAAGGAGGTTTTCTTATTGGGACTGTTGCATATATTTGGAACAGCGTAATTAAGTCTAGTTTGGACAGACTGAGTTCTGTAGGGGTTCTTTGTTCTTCCTGTTTCATTGTGTAAATTTATGAATAAATCCTTGTTTGTTTTAAAATCTGGTAGTCAACCTCGCTAACGTACTCCGGGTAATTTTCACTGTACACTCACTGAAACAAATTGCAAAGTTGTCTGGGCTGCCTGCTTAAGAATGTTTTGAGCGGTCTGGCCGAGTCCATAATAAGTGGCATAACTAGCAATACATACGTTAATTCTTATTTGGTATTCTATAAATATTCTTGCCTCCTTAGGTGTGTCTATGAAATGCAGTAGGGCACTGAATGTAGCAAAGATGATTGTCTCCTGAGTTTCTGAAAAGCACTGTTTGAATTTCCTTCCGGAGCAATATGAAATGACTATGCCTTATAGTGGCCTCACCTCAGATTGCACCAGTTTGTTATGTGTTTGAGTACTCATTTATAGCTTGGCTGATCCGTAATGTTAGACTGCCGAGGTAAGAACAGAAGAAGGCCAACAGGCTCTTCTGGTTTCCAGACCAGTGTTTGCCCAGCTAACTCATTGATCTGTTGGAGGACCTATCCATGGACATCTAATATTCTCTGAATCCCCTTGTACCAAAGAGTCTGAAGCCACTATGAAAGCTGTATGAGTTTCAGTTGCAATATGTTTGCTATTCTACACAAGATGCTTGTAATGCAGTAGATGGTATTTGAGGTTTCATTGCAGCTCTTTGTCGTTCCTTGGAAACTATTTGGCATTTCAATGTATGTTCAGTGGAGCTGTAACCTCAGTCATCAGATGCAGCATGATGTTAGGCTCCACATTTTGCTGGATGAAATTGGACAGTCTTCCTTTCCATCTCGAAGGGACTGAGTTCTGGGCCTAAATGAAGCTGAAAATAGACTCCATCATTCCGTAGCTGTGATCTGTTTGTAAGAATCATTAGCTTCTGTAGTCTGTGCCTTCAAAGTCTATAACGGAAGTCTTCAAAAGAATTAGTATGTTACCTTTCCCACCTGTCATTGCTCCTTGTCAACTTGCAGCTTCATTGCACCCTTTAAAACTATAGTCTACTTATGCTGTGTGCTGCTACTTTGAGAATTTGTGTTTTGCCCTAACCTGCTGGCTCCTGAGAAGTGTCTGTGCCAGTGCTGATATTTATTACCATGTGATTTATCTTCATATCCTCTGTTCCTTCCAAAGATGGTTAGGGATTTAAATTAAGGCAGTTTTTTCCTAATTATTTAGAGAATAGTAGTGTTTAAGGTAATCTTGCTTTTTGGGGTGTGCACTGATAATGCTAAAAGGGCTAGGGTGCAATATTTGTTGTCACTATTCAAGAAAGTGTTATGCGACTGTATTGAGTTTTGGCATTTGGAGAGTTTTTGGGATTAGTAAACCGGAATTATTGTGGAAATGTATGGTAGATGAATTGCTGCATACCTCTGTGCAGGATCTCTCCTTCTCTGCCTGAGATTATTGTACCTACCACTTGCCATCCATTCAAGCCCAGCCTTGTCTTCACAAAGGGAGTGATCTCATGCAAGTGTGCTATTCTTTCCCTGGTTTGATCCTGCTGTAACATGTGTTATCAGGTCCTGGAAGAGATAGGTGGTGAATGTACTGACTACTGTTTTTATCTATGCAGCCACACATGATTGAAGAGCTTTGTGAAATGTTTGGAATGTGCACTTTTCAAGTGAAGGCCGTAATCATGTGAGGAGAGTGTATAGTAATAGATGACAGGTGATGAGTGCTGAGGTTAAGATGCTGGTATGTTTCTGGTGTGGTATGTTTCTAAGAAGGAGATTGTCGCTTGATCACTCAACAAACCATGAACAATCTGGAGCGATATCCTGGACTCTTGCTTTGACATTCTGGGCAGTGACTTTCCACATCCAATGCATTATGTAGATTTATTTCCCATTATGGATATTGGATATCAATCCTCCTTTTCTTTCACTGTCATTTTCAGTATCTCTTCTGAACTCTCTCCCTTGATCTATGAGCCACTGTGATTCATGTAGTTTTCTATCTTTCATGTCTTCAGTGGAAATATGCATATTTAGGCTAGACGTATTGCCTTGTGAAGGTTGCTTGTAATCAGCATTTTAATATAGATTTGTGCAGATTTTAAGTATACAATCCCCAAGCATATTTGAAACATGTAATTATCAATTAACCATAGATTTACAGGTGAAAAACAGACTTTTGAACAAGTATGTTTAACAGTGGTTAACACTGCTGCCTCACAGTGCCAGGGACCCGAGTTCGATTCCAGCCTTGGGTGTCTGTCTAAGTGGAGTTTGCATGCTTTCCATGTGTGAGTTGCCTCTGGGTGCTCAGGTTTCCTCCCAGAATCCGAGGATATGCAGATTGGAAAATCCCAATGCAAGGTTACGGGGATGGGGTGAGGGGGTTGAGTCTGCCTGGGATGCTGTTTGGTGGGTCAGTGCAGACTCAATGGGCCGAATGGTCTCTTTCTGCACAACCACCTGATGAAGAAGCAGTGCTTCAAAATCTAGTGCTTCCAAATAAGCCTGTTGGACTACAATCTGGTGTTGTGTGACTTTTAACTTTGTCCACCCCAATCCAACACCAGCATCTCCAAATTACAAATTCAGCACTGTAGGAATTCTATGATTCTTTGACTTATTACTACAGAAACCACTTTATGCTTTTTTAAATAGGAGCTGTTGTTACACAGTGATAGTGTCCTTTGAGCCAGGCAACCAAGGTTCAGGTCCGACCTGTTCCAGAGGTGGATTACAACACATCTGGACAGGTTAATTAAAATATCTCTGCCTGTTTACATCCTTTCCACAAAATAATCCCTAACATTTTTAAATTAGATGTAGGTCAAATAGAGTTAAATAAGAAAGTTTTTTTTACGCACAGATTCTTTCTTTCTTGATGGCTGATTGGTCAACTGAAGCTTAGTTTTTTTAAATAGTTAAGAGTTTCAAGGAATATGGACAAAGGTTTAGGGAAATTGAATTAGGTATAAACAGCTCTAATCCAATTGAATGGTAGACCAAATTGACATTGGAGGTATTTTAATTTAGAAGACAGTAAGCCTGTGGGATCAGATGAAACATTGAATTTAATCACCATTGCATTTATTAGTGAATAAAATTGGACAGGGTGTTAGCCATGGTAACATGGCATCCAAATTGCATCAGTTTCTCGTTTGTCATGATAGATTTAAAATGATCCCCCTTCTCATTCCCAGATATGAGTAGTTCATAAAAAGAGTAGTTCATAATTTTCATCTGAGGGTGGCACTGTTGAGATAGCACTGACCACATTAATAACAGGATGATTTTAGTTTTAAAACAAGTGAATCGCTTACAAAATTCAGTGAAACTGCTGTAGACAATTGAAAGTGAAGTTTGAATTGGAGGGTTAGATGAAGTGCTCTTATTTTCATAGATTTTCTACTCCCTTTAGTTACTGAATGATTTATACTCACAGCCAGACATTGCAGATGTTTTCAGCTAAGCTGTATAAACACAGGAAATAAGGGAAGTAGACTATTTGGCCCCTTAAACCTCCACCACCATTGAATTAGATCATGACTGATCTGTTTTGAATTCCAGATTCCCATCCACCACTGGTTCTTGGTTCTCCTGCCTAACAAGAGTCTGTCATAGAACATTACAGTGCAGTACAGACCCTTTGACCCTCGATGTTGTGCCGACCTGTGAAACCAATCTGAAGGCCATCTAACTTACACAATTCCATTTTCGTCCATGTGAGT
This sequence comes from Chiloscyllium punctatum, assembly GCF_047496795.1. Lineage (NCBI taxonomy): Eukaryota > Metazoa > Chordata > Chondrichthyes > Orectolobiformes > Hemiscylliidae > Chiloscyllium > Chiloscyllium punctatum. The sequence goes on from NC_092760.1 coordinate 14,210,177, forward strand.
ATCCAATGACCATTTAAATGTCCTTAAAGTTGGCGAGGGGAAAGTGAGGACTGCAAATGCTGGAGATCAGAGTTGAGATTGTGCTGCTAGAAAAGCACAGCAGGTCAGGCAACATCCGTGGGGCAGGAGAACCGAAGTTTTGGGCAAAAGCCCTTCAGGAAGTTGGTGAGTCTACTACTTTTGCAGGTAGTGTGTTCCATACCCCTACTACTTTGAGTAAAGAAACTACCACTGACATCTGACCTATATCTATCACCCCTCAATCTAAAGCTATGCCCCCTTGTGCTAACCATCACCATCTGAGGAAAAAGGCTCTTACTGTCCACCCTCACTAACCCTCTGATTTTCTTGTATGTTTCAATTAAGTCACCTCTCAACCTTCTTCTCTCCAAGAAAAACAACCTCAAGTCTCTCAGCTTTTCCTCATAAGACCTTCCCTCCACACTAGGCAACATCCTAGTAACTCTCCTCCGAATCCTTTCCAAAGGTTCCACATCCTTCCTTTAATGCGGTGACCAGAACTATACGCAATACTCTAAGTGTGGTCGTACCAGAGTTTTGTACAGCTTCAGCATGACCTCATGGTTCAGAATCTCAATACCTTTACAAATAAAAGCTAACACACCAGATGCCTTCTTAACAACCCTATCAACCTGAGTGGCTAATTTGAGGGATCAGTGTACATGGACACCGAGATTTCTCTGCTCATCTACACTACCAAGGATCTTAACATTAGCCCAGTACTCTATATTCCTGTTGCTCCTTCCAAAGTGAATCACCTCACACTTTTCCGCATTAAACTCCATTTGCCACCTCTCAGCCCAGCTCAGCAGCTTATCTACGTCCCTCTGTAACCTACAATGTCTTTCTGCACTATCCACTGACCTTAGTGTCATCTGCAAATTTACTAACCCATCCTTCTATGCCCTCCTCCAGGTCATTTATAGCAAAGACAAACAGCAGTGGCCCCAAAACAGATCCTTGCAGTACACCACTAGTAACTGAACTCCAGGATGAATATTTCTCATCAATCACCACCTTCTGTCTTCTTTGAGCTCACCAATTTCTGATCTAAATCGCTAAATCACCCTCAATCCCATGCCTCTGTATTTTGTGCCATTGCCTACTGTCGGGAACCTTATTAAACGCCTTACTGAAATTCATATACACCACATCAACGGCTTTACCTTCATCCATCTGTTTGATCATCTTAAAGAACTCAACAACGTTTGTGAGGCACAAACTACCTTTCACAAAACCGTGCTAACTGCCCCTAATCAACTTATTCCTTTCTAGATGATTATAAATCCTATCTCTAATAACCTCTTCCAACACTTTGCCCACAACTGAAGTAAGGCTCACTGGTCTATAATTACCTGGGTTGTCTCTCCTCCCCTTTTTGAACAAGGGAACCACATTTGCTATCCTCCAGTCTTCTGGCACTATTCCTGTAGACAATGACGATATAAAGATTAAAGCAAAAGGCTCTGCAATCTCCTCCCTAGCTTCACAGAGAATCCTAGGGGATTCCAACCCAGGGGATTTATCTATTTTTCACATTTTCCAGAATTGCTAACACCTCCTTATGAACCTAAATCCTATCTAGTCTCGCAGCTTGTATCTCAGTATTCTCCTCAACAACATTGTCTTTTTCTAGTGTGAATACTGATTAAAAATATTCATTTAGTGCTTCCTCTCTCTCCTCTGACCCCACACTCCTCTCGTCTGATCCCACTATTGTCCTTGAGTGGTCCTAATCTTACTCTAGTCATTCTTTTATTCCTGTTATGCCTGTAGAAAGCCCTAGGGTCTTCCTTGATCCTATCGGCTAACGACTCTCATGTCCCCCCTCCTGGCTCTTTTTAGCTCTCTGTAGGTCTTTCCTGGCTCACTTGTAACTCTCAAGCGTGCTAACTGAACCTTCACATCTCATCCTGACATAAGTCTTCTTCTTCCTCTTCACAAGAGATTCAACTTTCTTAGTAAATCATGACTCCCGAGCTCGACAATGTCCTCCCTGCCTGACAGGTACATAATTATTAAGGACCCACAGTAGCTGTTCCTTGAATAAGCTCCACATTTCAATTGTGCCCATCTCCTGCAGTTTCCTTCCCCATCCTATGCATCTTAAATATTGCCTAATTACATCGTAATTGCCTTCCTCCCAGCTATAACTATTGCCCTGCGGTATATACCTATCCCTTTGTATCGCCAAAGTAAACAAACCCAAATTGTGGTCACTATCACTAGGGTGCTCACCTACCTCCAGAACTAACACCTGGCCAGATTCATTACCCAGTACCAAATCTAATGTGGCCTCGCACCTTGTTGGCCTGTCTACATACTGTGTCAGGAACCCCTCCTGCACACATTGGACAAAAACTGACCCATCTAAAGTGCTTGAACTATAGTATTCCCAATCAATATTTGGAAAGTTAAAGTCCCCCATAACAACTACCTTGTCTCTCTCGATCCTATTGAGAATCATCTTTGCAATTCTTTCCTCTACATCTTTGGAACTATTCAGAGGCCTACACAAAACTTCCAACAGAGTGACCCCTCCTTTCCTGTTTCTAACCTCAGCCCATACCGCCTCATTAGACGAGTCCTTAAACGTCCTTTCAGCAACCGTAATCCTGTCCTTGACTAACAGTGCCACACCACCCCTCTCCCCTTTTACCATCTTCTCTGTTCTTACTAAAATATTAAATCTCAGAACCTACATCAACCTGTCCCTGCTTACCCATGTCTCCGAAATGGCCACAGCACTGAAATCCCAGGTACCAACCCACCTCATTCCGGATGCTCCTAGCGTTGAAGTAGACACACTTCAAACCAAAATCTTGCTTGACGGTGCCCTCTTGCGATCTTGAAACCTCATTTTGGACCTTATTACTCTCAACCTCCTGTATACACGTTTGGGTTCCCATCCCCCTGCTGAATTAGTTTAACCCATCTGAAGAGCATTAACAAATATCCCCCCAAGGATATTGGAACCCCTCTGGTTCAGGTGAAGACCATCCTGTTTGTAGAGGTCCCACCTACCCCAGAAAGAGCCCCAATTATCCAGGAATCCAAAACCCTTCCCTCCTGCACCATCTCTGAAGTCACATGTTCAACTCCTCTCTCTCCCTATTTCTCATCTCACTAGCTTGTGGCACAGGCAACAAACCAGAGATAACAACTCTGTTTGTCCTAGCTCTAAGCTTTCACCATCACTCCCTGAGTTATTGCCTTAAATCCCCATCTCTCTTCCTACCTATGTTGTTGGTGCCTATGTGAATCACAACTTGGGGCTGCTCCCCCTCCCCCTCAAGGATCCCAGAAACACGATCAGACACATAGCAAACCCTGGCACTTGGGACGCAACTGTGAGTCTCTCTCGTTCCCAAAGAACCTCTTATCTATCCCCCTAAAAATGGAATCCCCAATAATTAATGTTCTGCTCCTCTCCTCCTTCCCTTCTGAGCAACAAGGACAGATTCTATGCCAAAGACCTGTGCCCTATTGCTTACCCCTGGTAAGTTGTCCCCCTCAACTGTATCCAAAACGGCATCCATCTCTGTTTCAAAAATATCCAATGATTCTGTCTCCACTGCCTTCTGAGGCAGAATTTCAAAGTTGCACAATTCCTTCTCATCTTTTGTCCTGAAAGGGCAACCCTTAATTTTGAGGCAGTATGCCCTAGTCCTGGACTGACCCACAAGAGGGTCAAACCATTCAGAATCTTATACACTTCAAACAAGTCACCCCTCACTCTTCTAAATTTCAGTGGAAACAATCCCAGTCTGCCCAACCAATACTTAGAAGATGACCAGATATTGAAATAATAACCCTCTGAACTGCCTCCAATACATTTACATCTTCCTTTAATAACATACCCTGTGTAACTGAATCATAGCATCTTTACCTTTCCCTGCAGTTCTTCTCATAATGGAGCCCCTTCAGGATTACATGCTGTAACTGCTTTTTAACCTTTTGTGACTCACGTACCAGAACACCTAAATCTTCCTGCACCTCAGAGTTGTGCAGTTGTTCTTTTTTATTCTTCCTGTCACAGTGAGCAACTTCACATTTTCCTACATTAAGCTCCATCTGCCAGATTTTTGCCCACACACTATTTCTAATTGCAACTTCCTTATATCTTCCTCACAACATGCTTTCTTCCTTATTTTAGGGTTGTCTGCAAATTTAGCTTCCATACAATTGTTCCCTTCATCTGAGTCATTGGTATGAATTGTAAAAAGTTGAGGCACCGTCATGGACCCTTTGGAACTTCACTCCTCCCTTGCTGTTAATCAGACACAGATTTATACGTACTGTTTTCTGCCAGCCAACCTTTGATGTAAATATGCTAGCCTCTGCACCATAGTGGTTTATTTTCCATAATAACCTCTGATGTAGCTCTTTATCAAATGTCATCTGGAAATCCAAGCAGTATGTCAACAGGCTCCCCTTTATCCGCTTTGCATCTTACCACTTCAAAGGACTCCAATAAATTGATTAAATAAGATTTTCCTTTGACAAAACCATGTTGACTCTTTCCAATTACCATTAGTGTTTTGAAGTGTGCAGTTGTAATCTCTTTTTAATGATCCATTCTAACACCTTCCCCTTGACAGAATTCAAGTTAACTGGCCTCAAGTTTCTTGTTTTCTGCCTACATTCCTTCTTGAGCAGGATGTTTATACTTGCTATTTTCTTGTCTGATGGAACCTTTCCTGAATATAGGGAAATATTTTGTTTCTCATTTCTGTCACTGAGTAATTTTTGTTTCTGGTGAACGCCATTTGTGGATCCATTAATTGGTGGTGAGGTAGTCCTAGAATTGGTGCAGGCACAATGAATCACATGGTGTCTTTATGCACTGTAATTCTGTTGTCTGTTGCACAGTACTTGCTTGTTCTCTGGAGATTTGCATTGAGATGATCTTGTCTGACCTGACGCTACTGTATGCTTACGATGTGGTCTGGTCCAATCCTGCGATATGAGGAGGCCCCACCACCATCTCCTACACCTAGAATTTTAGTTGATTATCTCTCCATTTTCTGCCTCAGACTTGATCCTGGGACTTGTCCAAAACTGGAAGTTTTACCTCCTTCCCTCTCTACCAACTTCCAGCACTACTTTCCAGTAACATGTCTCTGAACTCTACCAGATTCATAAGTTCATAAGATATAGGAGCAGAATTAGGCCATTCAGCCCATTTAGCCTGCTCCACCATTTGATCATAGCTGATATGCTCCTCACCCCCCATTTTCCTGCCTTCTCTCCATATCCCTTCCATCCTTAAATTTACTCACTGTCCCAGCATCCACCGCACTTTGGGGTAGCAACTTCCACAAATTCACAGCCCTTTGGGAGAAGTAGTCTACCCTTATCCTAAGATCATGACCTCTCGCCCCACAAGAGGAAGCATCCACTCCACGTCTATTTTGTCCATACCTTTTATCATCTTAAATACCTCAATTTGATCTCCCGATATTCTTCTAAAGTCCAGACAGTAGGGCCTAAACTGTTCAAACTATCTTCATACAACAAACCCCTCATCTCAGGGATCAATCCAGCGAACCTCCTCTGAACTGCCTCCAATGCCAGTACGTCTTTCCTCAAATAAGAGGACCAAAACTGTGCACAGTACCCATTCAAGTTTCACCAATGCCTTTTACAGTTGCAACGATGCTTCCTTACCTTTAAATTTCATTCCTTCAGCTATAAGAGCCAACATTCCATTCACTTTCTTTATTATCTGCTGTACTTGCATGGCTAGTTTTCTGTGATTCATGAACGAGGACACCTAGATCCCTCTGCACCGGAGCACTCTGAAGTCTCTCCCCAATAAGAGAATAGGTCGCAAATTTGCTTATACAGAGGAACCTCAATTATCCGAATAGCAGTTATCTGAAAATTGGATTATCCAAAGGAGATCTCGAGGTCCCGATGGAAACATTACATAAAGACGTGTTTCCAACACTGATGGCGTTCTTTTGTTTACTTTGATTAAACAGGCGCCATCTCCATATGACTGACTGCCCGCCATCTCTCTCACACCACACTTTCCCTGGAGTTCCATAGAGAAGTGTACCCTAAACCCTCTTTCCCCAGATAATCTCTCCACCATTGTCCTGTACAGGGCAAAGGTGGAACCTGTCAAAAGGTTGCAGTAAAAAGTTGTGGCTGTGTGTGTGTGTGCGCACGCTATTTGGAGACTTACCCCACAAAGGCAACTGCAGCAGTCTTGTTGTCGGTGTACAGTCCAGCTGCCCCGGAGCTGGGGCGGATGTATATGGGGTTGGGGGAGGGGGCGGGGTTGGGGGGCCGGGGGAGGCCGTGTCGGACGGGGTTGGGGGCGGGAGGGGTGTTGCGGGAGGGCGGTATCAGATGGGGTTGGGATGGGGGGTGTTGCATGGGGGCAGGGGCGGTGTCGGATGGGATGTGGGGGTGGGGCCTCGCGCACTGTGTGCTTCTGCAGTCTCCTGAAATGGGGAGCAGACTTTAAAAACTCCGAGCCCCAGAGGAAAGGCATTTAAATCAATTAACCGAGTAATCAGTTATCCGAACAAAATAGTGCCTGTCCATACGTTCGGATAATCGAGGTTCCCCTTATTATAGGGTCTTCTATCCCTATATCGAAGTTGCTAATACAGATTGTAAATAGTTGGGGTCCAGGACCGGACCCTGTGGTAGCCCACTAGTTATATCTTGCCATCCAGAAAAACAACATTTATCCTGACACGCACTCATCTGTCCAATAGCCAGTCTTCTATCCAGGTTAATAAATGACCCCTAATCTGATATGATCTTACCTTGTGACTTCCCCTAATTCACCCTGTGCAACCTTGATTTGATCCTTAACCAGTCTGCATAGGATTAGAGGCTGGTAAGCAGCCCAGACCAGACGTCCACCTATAGCCTTGATACTCCTCCAAAACCCAGAGGATGGCCTTAATACCCCTCCAACACCATGGGCTTCACATCCTACTCCATTGTGATAGCGATTGGTGGACGGTGAATGTTTAGTAGTCCCTGCCCTGCTATTGGGTCAAGACCTTGCTGAGGTCATGGTTGGTGTCAATGACCATCCCATTTTAAATGAATCCATGTATAAGCTTCTTCCACACCAAAACCCTCACCCCCTCACCCAAATATATTTTGGACCTGGGTATCAGCACCCTTATGGGGAATCTGAACAATGACAGACTTGAACATCACACTGCTGTCATATCCTGGGAACTCTGATGCTACAGCATTGATGTCACCATCCTGAGGAAGACATGACTGTCCAATTTAAAGAACTAGAAGGCGGTTACACTTTCTTCTGGAGATGCAAATCAGAAGAACATTGTCTCTGCGGCATGGCTTCACCATAAGAAACAAACTGGTTGGATATCTTAGTGAACTCCCCTCTGGGGTAAGTGACCCTGTGGCTACCCTGGTCCAGAAGCAGTACATCATTGTCATCAGAGCCAAAGCCCCAACCCTGGACAATAGATGACACAAAAGAGCCATTCTACACCAGTCTTGACCAATTGTTGTTCCACATCCTGAAGGGAGACAAGCCGATTTTCCTTAGCAACATTCAGTGCCAGAGCCGGGAGTGACGTAAACCTTTGGAAAAACATGTTGGGCAATGAAGACAAAAGGAAAACAAACTCCAACAGAGTCCTCCTCTTAACAAGGTGCCTGGAACATGACCTCACCATAAGAACACCCTCTTCTGCCTGAGCAACAGGCACAAGACCTCATGACAACAATTCCCTCTCCGCCCATCCCCAAGCACTGGCTGTAAAGACTACATTATTATTTGAGTGAGGAACCACAATAACGTCCAGGTTACCCACCTGACCGAAACCACTGACAGCTGGACCAACCATTGACTAATCCACTTTGCCATCTCTATCAGCCTAGCCCCAAAATGGCAGAGACAGGAAATGTCTCTATTGCAGGAGACTCAATGCTGCTGAAGTCAAAGACCCTGAGAAGCAATACTTACTGACAGCCAACTTGATGACAACCAATGTCCCTAAACTGCAGAATGCCAACAGTGTCTGTTCAACCCTAAAGGCCAGCATCGTCAGCACCTGCATGGAAACAGTTAGCTTCTTGATTAGAAAATACTAAAACTGGTTTGACGAGAAAGATCAGGAGATGCAGAATCTCCTAGACTGCAAATGCAAGACCTTTCTGATCTGTCAGCTCCACCAAAACACGAATGAGAGGAAACAATCCCACTTGCAAACTGAAGGCCGAGGCGTACAGAGAACCCATGACCTAAAGAATTCATGGTTGGTGGAAAGAGCGCAGTAGACTCAGCAACTTGCTGACAACCCCAATGCATGCAGCTTCTTCAGCACAATCAAAGCCATCTCCTGCCAGAATACCCAGGGACTGTTCAGAAAAGTTATCTTGTGATAGCCTATTCTGTACACATATCTAGTAATTGTTATTTCAGAAAATTGAGTACTTACATTAGTAATTGTCTGTCCTCTGCAATTATTGAGTGAGTTTCCGTTGTGTACAGTAATCCAGTAATTGGCCGTTATGTATAGTTTATCCATCAATCGCCTATTATGTACAGTTATCCAGAAAATGCTTGCCCTGTGCTATTATCCAGTAATTGCCTGTTCTATACCCATCTCCAGTCATTAGTTTTATGTACAGTTATCCAGTATTTGCATTTTCAGGACAGTTATCCAGTTGACGCCTGCTTCTTACAGGTCGAGTAATTTTCACATGTACAGAAATTCTGTAATTTCTTGTCTGCATAATTAATGGTGTTTACCAATTATGTACTTTTACCAGTAATTGCCTGTTTGTTTTGCAGTCTGGTAGTGGTTTACTTTGTGTAGTTATCTAGCAATTGCCTTTTGTGTACATTAATATTGCACTTTCTGTTCCGTGCAGTTAACCAGTAATTGCCAGTTGAGTGTGCAGCTACTTAGCCTGTTACATATATATGTTGTGTTTGTTGTGTATCTTGTCTATGTTTCTATGTTTTCTATATATAGTGATCCAATATTTTCTGTTTTGTATAGGTATGCAGAAATGCTTACAAAACGTGGAAAGTTGCCCAGATATGTCTGTACGTAGAAAGCAGGACAAATCCAACCAGATTAATTACCAGTCCATCAGTCTACTCTTGATCATACCACCTGACAACCCTCCTGGAACTCTAACTTCGCATTAATCTTGTGTACTTACCATTTGACAGCAGCTGTCAAAGTGACTATCCATGATTCTGGAGCTTTAAGTGTCAGAATATGACATCTGCAAAAAGGAGGGTGTGTGTTTTGCCTATCCTTGGCATTTCTACATTTTGAGAGAATGGCTTTGCATTTCTGAGGCAGCTCTGATTGGGACCTCCTGTCAGAATTGCAAAACTCTTTCCTTTCATAAACAAAAGGGCCAGAATAGAAATCTGCATGAGCTTGCCACTCCTTGGAAAATCTGGTCTGTCATCTTTTCCAGCAATGTGAATAATCTTACCTTATTTAGATGAAAAATAAACTTCATCTGAATAATGGTGCATTTCATGTTTTAAACTTCTTAATGAATGCAAGTGGATTATGGTTACTGTGGATTTATGTTTCTTTGTTATCATGTTCTACATCAACTTTAGTGTGTTGATGTGCCAATAAGAATCCTAAAGTGTTAGAGTCCTTGCTTTGATTTTTAAAAACGTTTCTTAGGAAAGTACTCTGCTAGCATCTCTGTTCACAATATGTTATTTTGAAACAAGGCTGCCCTTGCTCTGAGCCACTGCCATCGAAGGCCATTTAAAAAAAAAAATTTGAAAAGTCAGGGACAGCTAACACTGGCTTATTTATAAGGATAAAGATCCATCTCCAAGAAGAGTGAATCTAATCATTGCCCTTAGATATTCAATGACATGATCATCATTAAATCCCCCACTATCAACATCCTGGGCTTACCATTATCCACAACCTGAGCTGGGCTGGCCATATAAATACAAGAGGAGGTCAGAGGCTAGAAAACCTGCAGCAAAAAAATTCACCTCCTGATTCCTCAAAAGCTGTTGGCCATTTACAAGGCACAAGTAGGACAATGATAGAATACTCCCCACGTATCTAGATGAGTGCAGCTCCAACAATGCTCAAGAAGCCTAACACTGTCCAGGAAATAGTAACCCACTTGATTGACACCATAATCGGAAACATTCACTCCCCCTACCACTGATGCTGAGTAGCAGTAGCGTGTACCATTCACAGGATGCACTGCAGAAAGTCTCCAGGGGTCCTTAGCCAGCACCATCCGAATCAATGGTCAATATCTTCTAGATGGACGAGAGCAGAAAATACATGGGAACATCAAAATTTGGAGGTTCTTGATCAAGCCACTTGCCATCCTGAGTTTGAAATGTATTGCTGCTCCTTCAGTGCTGCTGTGTCAAAATCCTGGAACCTCATCTTTAGTGGCATTTTTAGTGAGCCGAAACTAAATGGACTACGACAGTTCAAGAAGTTTGCTTACGTCCAAATTCTTAAGGCCGACTCAGGAAGGGCAAGAATTGCTAGCTCACTCATTGACACTCATGCCATGAATGATTTTAAAATATATATTAAAGCAGAATTGGAAAAAAATTATCAGTGTCTTCTTGAAATATCAAACCTCCATTAAATCTATACAAATAGTTTGCAAGGAAAGCATTAATTGGCGAGATACCATAAAATGACATTAACACAAGGCAACTGCTATTTGTTAGCAACAAATATTTTTTCTGTTTCTACATTTGCGAAGAATTTATTACCTCAATGATTTAAAGAATTCCTGGCTGTCATTTAGTTGAGTATTCATTTGTTGCCATCTTCTTTGTACCTTCCCTGTACCTGCTTCCACCTATTGTAGCTTTCCTTTTACACCCAACACTGCTTCTCTCCCACCTGATCTTTGCAACCTTCCCGTTTTCCCCTTTCCTCCTCCTTGTAGCAACATCCTTTGCCAGTGCTTGAAGCTGCTTTTCCCTTTCATAATTACCCCATGTCCCTAACTGCATACAGCCTTCTGGTCTCCCCACACATCTTGCAGCTTTACCCCTTACCCACCCATTGCAGAATCTCTTCTCCCCATTGCAGCCTCCATTACTGTCTTCCTCCCCCATTGCAGCATTCTCCTGTATCTACATGGCAGCACCTCCTCCCCCTCTTTCTTTCTTGCAGTGCAGCCTTCCTCTCTGTCCGTCCTCCTGTCGCATCTGCACTTCTCTCAGACTTGTAACCTTTCCCTTTCCCCACCTATCTTGCAGTCTTCCATCTCCTCACCCTGCAGCTTCTTCCTTTCCTGCATTGCATTTTCTCCCTCTCATTATCGCATACTCTTTTCCCACTTTGCATCCCCTTCTTTATCTTGCAGCCTCCGTCTCTCACCTCAGCCTTGTTGTCACCTCATTCCTTACCTTGCAGTCACATCGGTGGCACAGTGGTTAGCACTGCTGCCTCACAGCGCCAGAGACCCGGGTTCAGTTCCCGCCTCAGGCGACTGACTGTGTGGAGTTTGCACGTTCTCCCCGTGTCTGCGTGGGTTTCCTCCGGGTGCTCCGGTTTCCTCCCACAGTCCAAATATGTGCAGGTCAGGTGAATTGGCCATGCTAAATTGCCCGTAGTGTTAGGTAAGGGGTAAATGTAGGGGTATGGGTGGGTTGCGCTTCGGCGGGTCAGTGCGGACTTGTTGGGCCAAAGGGCCTGTTTCCACACTGTAATGTAATGTAATCTAATCTAATCCTCTCCTCCAATTTGGAGAAGCCTCTGTTGGTCCACTTCAGCCTTCCCTTCTCCCCACCGTGCACATTCCCTCAACCCGTTTTTCAGCACCCTCTCGCCCCACCTTGAAAATCCCCCCTCTCCTCTTGCAGCTTTCTCATCTTCCCCCACCTTGCAGCCACCCCAACTTCCCACCTTGCAGCATTCCCTCTTATCATCTTGCCACAAACTCCTCTTAACCCTTTAGCCTCCTCTGTTCACTTTCCAGTGCCCCACTCTCCCTATTTCCAGCCTTCCCATCTCCCCCTTGAGCCTTGTCCTCTGTCCAATTGCACCCTTTCTCTCTCTTCACCTTGTAGGCTCTTCTTCCCTTCCCCAGCTTGCAGTGTCACCTTATCTCCACCTCATAGTCTCCCACCCCTTCCCCTATCTTGCAGTCTCCTTCTCTCCCTAACTTTCAGCTGCCTCTGTCCAGTCTCCATCCACTTGCTAAAAGTTCTCCCTGTCCATTTCAGTCTCCCTCTTTCACCACTTCCATCTCCCATACTCCATTGCAAGGCCCCCTTCTTTCAACCCCGCTGTGGTCTTCCCCCCTCCAATATTGCAGCTTCCCTCTCACCTCACTTTGCAATCTACCGTTTTCCCATTTTGCAGCATCCTCACTCTCATCCCTCACAGCCTCCCCATTACCCTCTCACTCTTGTTGTCGTCCCATTCCCAACTTGCTGAAACCTGAAATAGCAGTCAGGTGTCTGAAAGAGACCCTGGGTAGTGATGAGACCCTAATGCATCAGTGAGACCACGGGTTGGCAATGAGGGGCCTTGGGCAGGAGTGAGAGCCTGAAACTGCAGTGAGACTCTGGTCCACTACTTGGGCCTGAAATATAATTGAGGTCTTGGATCAGCATTGAGGGCTTGGACCTGCCACAGCAGTGAGGGACCAAAAATAGCAAGGAGATCTGGGCAGCAGAAGCTTGACACAGTATTGAGCTAGCTGGAGGAGCAATGAGGCTAAATACAGTCTGAGGCCCAGACCAGTAACAGAAGTGAGAGGCCAAGAGTAGTTGGGAATGGGCAGTTGTAGTTTGTAGGCTTGGGCAGCAGTGTAAGGTTATGGCAGTGAAAGTAGTGAATCAGCTTCCTTTTTAAACTCCTCTCATTCAGTCACAGCAATTATTTTTATTGCTTTCTAACGCATAGCTATCACACTTTAATTATAATGTAGTTGCTAGAAAACGAAAGAGCCAATTGCTAATGTTTCCTTGTATAGAATTTTACTTGCTACTAAACCTGACAAAACAAATAATTAAAAAAAATACACAAAGGTTATGAGTTCAAAAGGTACGAGGGGAAATAAGGGTTAGACAATTAAACATATCCTTACAGCTTTTGAGATATGAAATTCCTGACCTGGGCTGACAGTTGTTTAATGATTGACTTGTCCTTAGTGAATGATTGTTGTCCTAATTTCTTTTTCACTGATGCTATATTTCAAGATGGTGAGAGCGGAACAGTCTTCTAGTTCTTGCTTAAAATCCATTTTTCCATCCTCTCTATTCTGCGGTTCAAAAGCAGCAGTTGAAATATAGTTCATTTTGTAGTCCTGAGTCTAGTTCTATTGGCTTACATGCTGACTAACTGGAAGGTGAGCCCTTCATCCCCCAACATATGAATTTTTCATACATGTGTGTATTAAAACAGATGATGCAACTTTATTGTTACTGACTCCTGCCCTGTTTCAGTGTCTTCAGATAAAACTGATAACTTCAGCTCAGGCAACTTTGTTTACTCCACAAGATCTCATGAAGCTTTCCTCACTTTGTGATCAGCTGACCACTGCATTCATTGTAGATCCATGTTTCTTCCTTTTTAAGGACAGTCTTAGTCCATGAAAAGTCTTAGGAATAACAATCAGCTACTGAAATTTATTACTTGAAATTTCATGTTTACTGTGATTGTAATAGGCTCTAACAGAGAGAGGTCCGAGACAGCAGTGAGATGCTATTGCAATTGAAGAGTCAAGGACAGCTGTACCAGATCTCAGGGAGTCACGACAGGTCTGAAAAGGCAATGAGCAGCTAAAGCAGTGAGACTCTTGGGACAGCATTGAGAAACCTGAGACATCAAAAACTTTAGATATTAATGGGGTGGGGGAAGTTTTCAAGACTTTTTTTGGCACTGGACTTTTGTATTAACTAGCAAGTTTAAAGAATTTCCATGGAAAGTGTATTTTTCTTTATGAAGATAATTCTGACTTTCTTCATGTGCACACAACATCCACCATCCATGTCTGAGGGAAAGAATCCCTGGAAATCGTGAGAAAGTGTTCATTATTTTCCCTTCTTTTGATACCCTTCAGTCCTGCAATAGCACAATTTTTTTCCAGGAATCTGAAAAGACAGAGTAAGAATATTGACCATTTTATGGAATATAAAAGATTATGGTGCCACTGCTAGTGATGACTGCAACAGTTTCTTTTGACTGGCAGCTTGTCTCCTCATAGTGACTAGGAGAAAGTGAGGACTGTAGATGCTGGAGATCAGAGCTGAAAAATGTGCTGTGGGAAAAACGCAGCAGGTCAGGCAGCATCAAAGGAGCAGGAGAATCGACGTTTCGAAGAAGGGCTTATGCCTGAAACTTCGATTCTCCTCCTTTGATGCTGCCTGACCTGCTGCGTTTTTCCAGCAAGGCATTTTTCAGCTCATGATGACTGCAGTGTTCTTTCTGAATCAGAACATTGCAGGTTAAAATCCCACCCCAGAGCACTGAAACTTCATTTTAGATGTTTTGGATGTGTTATCAAACAGAAGAAATGTTATTTGAGGCCCCATCAGACCTCTCAGGTGGATATAACAAATTCATGGCACTAATATGAAGAATATCAAGAGTTCTTTATGTGTTCAAACTAATGCATATCGATCACTCGATATCACCAGAATGCTTTATCAGGACATTATCACATTTTAGTTTGTAATTCATTGCTGTGCACTATTTGGCTGTTAAATCCTTTCATTAGTTGTGAATCAGTTTGGGACATCTGAGGTCTTAAAAGTCACAATATAAATAGAAATCTTTCTACCTTTACAATGTGCTGGATGCAGGACCTGTAGAAATGCTGATCCTATGCTGTTCCTGCACTGTCGTTTTTGAGCTGACGCTACAAACTTTGCCCTCACTGAAGCTCTCTCTGCTAAGTTTTTTGCAGAGCAAAACACTTTTGAAGGGACCCATGTGAAGAGTGATCCTAGGAAAGTTAAGAAATAGCCTGGAAACAAGTGGTTAAATTTTTGGAAGGGTTCCCTCTCTTTAGAGTTATGTAAAGAATTTTGCTGCGTGTGTTCGATCTGACTCCCTTTAGATGGAGAGGGAGGCACACATTGCATGTTTGGACAGAGACACATTTCCTTTGCTTGTGTCTCGGCACAGTCCTGTTTATCAATGGAATGTGTAGTTTCCATGTCTGGAAAAATGAGCGTAACATAGAAACAATGAGGGAAAATAGCAACCCAGGTCCTGGCATCCTGACAGATTGAGCAACAACTATTAAGCAATAGTTGCTGGGTTTTATGCTACTTAAAGCTGGGGCTAGCCTGTCAATGAAACTCTATTAATTGATTGTTATTTCAAAGCTCTGTTAAAACTCTTAGCTTTGAATCTGATCTGAGCTAAGAAGATGAAAATCTCCAACTAGCTGTCAAGTTGCATGTGCAGAGAGCATTGAGAATGGTTTCAATCCAGTTGCTTTCAGTTGTGTGTTTCTAGACCAGAACTGCACGTGAATTTAACCATGCTAATCTCATTCGGTGGGAGCAGGAAGAGGTAATGTGGGAAGGAAGTGTCACTCAGACGTCAGAGTTAAGTCAATTATTAGGATAATAGTACAGAAATATTGAGAATTGGAGACTTTTGATATCTATTCAGCATACCTGAATAGGGTACCTCAGTTATGGCAAATCAATGTCGATATTGGGATTAAGAATTCAATTTCCAACTCTTATGGGATTGTTTAGTGTGGTGGATTGTTTACAATCCCATTGTAAACAATCCCACTGTACCAAACTTACATTATAAGCAATCACACTGTATCAAACCTCCACCACACTAAACAATCCCATAAGAGTTGGAAATTGAATTCTTAATCCCAATATCGACATTGATTTGCCATAACTGAGGTACCCTATTCAGGTATGATCTGATTGTAATTTTAAATTCACATTTCTGCCGACCTGTGATAACCTTTAATCTGCTTGCTATACAAGAATCTATCTACTTCTGCCTTAAAAATATTGAAGGATGGTACTTTCACCACCTTTTCAGGGTGGAAGTTCCAAAGACTCATGATATTCAGGGAATTTTCTGTTTGCCTAATCTCTATATTAAATGGGCCACCTTGATTTTTATACTGTATTGTGCCCAGATCCCAAGTGAGGTTTTCCAATTTATGGTTAATTGTTATGTTTCCAGGCAGGATATCCCAAATTATTAAGCGCCTGTGAGCAGGATGATTTGTTCCTTTCCTTCATTCACCTATTCACTTTGGTTGGTCACAACAAGATTAACTTAAAAATGGATACCTTCCTTTGTGGTTGTCTTTCTCTCAGACCCAATCAACATGTTTCAAAAGGAGCCAGTTTAGCCAGGCTCTCGAGTTAACAAAATGAGTTTGTCAGTTACTGAACTTGAGATGAATTAATAATGCTCCATACATACACACTTGTTAGAAATAAGCAGTATGTTCAAAGAAAGTATATTTTAAAAATGAACAATTCATGAATCAATCTCTGAATTGATGGTGAAGAGCAGATACTTGAACATTACAACAGTTCCAGCATTCAGGGTTAGAGAGTTCTTTTATTGTTCTACTTCCTTTTGTCTGGTTTGCTAGCTAACTGATTTCCAGCAATGAGAGTTATTAAGTTCTACTTGCCTGTAACACAGAGGTGTCTAGAAGATAGTTCTTCAACTGTGACCTTCACAATGCACCACTGCTAGAAACCAGGCCGGTACACATAAGAATCTCAGTTTGATGAGCATTTCAGAAGGGTTACATTTGACATTTCACCAAACATTCTTGTATATTCTTCAAAGACAAAAGCACAAACTGTGATGGCTGTTTGAATAATCCACAAGGGTCATCAATGCCTTATTACCTTTGCAGCCACAAGTGATCACAGTCCAGTTTGTTTTGATTTGCCTGTTCCCACTTTGAAGGGTTGTTATTTGACATTCCATCATATGTTTAGGGGCAGCATTCCAGGAGTCTCTGTCCAGACTGCCATAATTTAAATCCATGAGCAGTTTGGATGTGCCAGTCTTTTTCTTTAGAAGAACTCATTTTGGAATTTCTGCGTTAAGAATATACGTAGCACTTTGGTGTGGTCATGACAACAGTGACCGGAGTCTTAGATTCTCCCATGAGAGGAAACATCCTCTCTTCATCCAACCTAGCAATTAACCTTAGGATTTTATGTCCAGATACAAGCCTAGACTGTGCAATCTTTTCTCATGAGACACCCCTTTAGTCCAGGATTAGTTTGAACACTGAGAGGGGAGTTTAGTATAGTGGAATTGGTTAAATTGGGAGAAGTTTGGGGTGGGAATGTTGATAGTGGGAGAGGGTTTGTTTACAATAGGAGACAATTTGGTACACTGGGATTGTTTACTGTGGGTGAGGGTTTAGTTCAGCAGGATTATTTACAATGGGAGAGGTTTTAGTACAGTGGGAGAGGGTTTGGTACAGTGGGATTGTTTACAATAAGAGAGGATTTGGGATTGTTTACAATAGGAAAGGATTTGATATAGTGCAAGCTTACAGAGGGAGAAGGTTTTGTATGATGGAATTGCTTACAATTTCATGGAACTTGTTACAGAGAATTGTTTATAGTGCATATGAGTTTGGAATAGTGGGATTGTTTAAACTGAGGGCTTTGGTAGAATGGGAATGTTTACAGTTAGTGGGTTTGGTACAGTGGGATTGTTTATAGTGGGAAAGGGTTTAGTACAGTGGGAGTGTTTACAGTGGATGAGGGTGTGGTTCTGTGGGACTGCTTACAGAGGAGTGGATTTGGTAAATGAGATTACGTGCAATGAGTGAGGGAATGGTTCACTGGAATTACTTAGGTTGGGAGAGAGTTTAGCGCAGTGGAATTGTTTACGGGAGGCTTTAAGTCCACAAGAAATAAGGAACAGGATAGGTCATTTGGCTCTTCGAACCCCTGAATCATACCATGGCTGATCGACACTTCTCATGTTCACTTTCCTGCCCTGTCCCCATAATCTTTGATACTACTCATCAAAAATCTATATCAGCCTTAAATTTACACAAGGACTCTGCCCCATAGTTCTCTGTGGCGAGGAGTTCCAAAGACATTCAACCCTCAGAGAAGAAATTCCTCTTCATCTCAGTCTTAAATTGACATCACTTTATTCTGAGTCTATGCCAATTGGTCTTAGACACTCCTACGAGGAGAAAAATTCTCTCAGCATTTATCCTGCCAAACCTCTTAAGAATCCAATATGTTTCAATGAGATTGCCTTTCATTCATTCAAGTTCCAATGGAGTAGAATCCCAATCTGTGTATTCTTTGCTCATAAGACAACCCCTCCATACCAGGATTATCCTAGTGAACCTTCTCTGAACTCCCTCCAATGAAGTAATCTCTTTCCTTAAATAAGGGAACTAAAACTGCTCACAGTGCTCCAGGTGTGGTCTCACCAGCACCTTGTACAGTTGAAGTAAGACTTCCCTTCTCTTATGCTCTAATCCCCTTGAAATAAGCACCAATATTCCATTAGGCGTCCTGATTACCTACTAGCTTTCTGCGGTTTGTGCACAAGTACCTCTCAGTCCATTTGTGTTGCAGTATTTAGTACAATGGGATTGTATTCAGCGGGAGATTTAGTACAGTAAGATTGTTTTCAGTGGGAGTGAAGCTTTAATAATAGGATTGCTTCCAATGGAAGTGGAAAGTAGACAGGCAGAAGGCTGGAAGAACACAGCATCAAGAGGTGTAGAAGTCGACATTTCGGGTGTAACTCTTCAGAACTGGGTGTTGGTGTAGAGGGCGCTGGGTGGCAGGGCAGGGTGGTGAAGTGGGTATAGGTGAAGACATGTAGAGGGTATGATCTGGTTGGTCAGAGGGAGGAATAAATCCATTTGGTGGAAGGGAAGGAGAGGGGCTGGGAATGGAGTCAGGGAATGGGAAGTGGGGTTTGTTTTCATAGACTTTATGCTGAGTTATTGTTTGATGCTGGGGAGCACTTGGTTTGTTTTCGATGGGAGTTTCTTTCAGTGTGGTTTGCTACAAAGAACATTTGCATGGGATTATTCACAGTTCAAGACATTTTGGTACAGTGGGATCATTTTGATTAGGAGTTGGTCTGGTTCCCTGGAATTGGTGATACTGGGATGTGATGTGGTCCGTTGGGATTTTGAACTATCATATAAAGTTTTCTGTTAGTTAGTGACCATTGTAACCTTTAGGGCATAGCACAATTCCCCATAGCCAATTTACATTTTAACATGCTTTGTTATATGTACTTGTTATATCACAAATTCAACATTACATTTCTGGCATTGATGTTTGATCTGTGAGTTAAAACGGTGCTTCAGGTGATTAGTTGGGGTTAGACAGCAGAATCTTGTTGAAGTGTGAATTTTACACATCAAACAAACTAAATAATTAAACCTGTTCATCTGTAACATTAGACTTTCTATGCCTGTGTAATCTTTTGATTCATTGTCACAAATGCTTTAATCCTCAAGGTAAGGGCAAGAAGAAAATAACCAGCTTTTGTAAAGGCAGATTTACGTTTCTAAAGTGCCTTTCTAGTTGTCAGTTCTGCATTATGGTCATTGTTGTAGTGTAAGAAACATTGTAAATTCCTACTAACAGCATTTGATTATGACCAGATCATTTGTTTTAGTATATTCAGTTGGAACGTAATTGTTGACTTGGAGACTGGACAACACTATTCTACTTTACATCAAATTGTGTCATCGGATTGTGTGTATTTACCTGAGATGGAAAATGGGCCCTGGTTTAATATCTCACCTGATTACCAGCACTTTTCAACTATGCCTCAGTACTGTATTGGAGTGGGTTATAAACCTACAAACTTCTGACTTGAATAGGAGTGCTACCAATTGAGGCTGAGATTATAAATACTAAACTCATTGCATCTGGCAGTCTATGGAGAAGGATAGATCTTATTGACTACAGAAGGATATAATATGCAAATTTCATTCTTTCAGGCATTGTCATCCATGAATCCACCCTAATCTTGCAGCCAAAAAGTTGGCAGCTTTACTTGAGTGCAGTCTGTACATGTTGTTGATTGATACTCCCTTAAGGGCTTAATTGCCAGAGACACGTAAATGGAGCAGTGAAAAGTTCAGAATTTAAAATTTGAATTGCATCTGTTCACTGTTGAATTGATTTTGGGTGGGACTGTCAGAATTTTGATAAATATGATGCATATGTGCTTGAAACCTGCTCCAGAGTTCCATTTCCTCCAAAGTCACAGGGAGTTGAAGATTTGGCGAGTGTGTGGGCTTGTGGAAATAAAAATGAGGAGGAAAAAATGTAAATGCTGCTATTTGTGAGGAGGGACAGTCTGGTAACAATTAAATTATATCAGCCAGTGTCTACTGTCTGCGTTAGTCTCCCTTCCCCACAATACAACAGAATTTCATTTAATACTTTCGCAGTCTGCTTGAGTCATTATTGCAGTTTTCCCTTTGCTACCTTTGTTCACAATAAGAATAAGGAAGGTCTCTCAAGTCAACTTTGAACTGGTTGCTCTGACCTGATTTAGTTGCTGTCAGTTCTTTATCTAGGAAGTACTTGACCACTCTATTTGGTGTGTTTTCGCCTTGAACGCCACCTACTGAATCTAGATTGAGTACAGGCAGGCATGGAAATCCTGCACAGATATTGTTGAAATTGTCTTGTTAAAATATGATACAGTTAAGATAAAATATTTTCCATATTGTGTTGTTATTCAGTAACTATGTTCCTTAATTGACTACCTTCAGTTTTTTTTTCTGATCATGCCTTGAATCTATGAATACAATCAAGCAGGATGATATCAGTTGGATCTAGTCCAGGTTTTAACCTGTTGTCTTCCTACCGCCATTGTATTTCTTTCCTATAACGTATTTTGGATAGCCTGACAACATAAACTAAGTTAGAAAAGAGTGGAAAAGGACAGCAGGTTAGGCAGCATCCAAGGAACGGGAGAGTCGACATTCTGGGCATAAGCTCTTCATCACGAATATTGATATTCATCCCTGATGAAGGGCTCATGCCTGAAATGTCGACTCTACTGCTCCTCGGATGCTGGGCTTTTCCAGTACCACCCTTTTTGACTCTGATTCTCCAACTTAAACCAAGGGTTCAATTTCCCTGAAGAGGGAAACTGATATAGAAGCGGAAGGCAGAAAATAGTGATAAATGATTTGCAGAAATTAAACAAGTAGTGTCTCAGAGATTAATGCTGGGCTTCGGCTTTCCCTTGTATAGACTAATGGTCTGGATTTATGAATATCGTTGACTCCACTAACAAGGAACAAAGGGAAGGAAATCAGCTGTCCTTACTTGGTTTGGCTGACCTGTGACTCCAGCCCTACAGCAATGTGGTTGACTGTTAACTAGCCTCTGAAATGTGTTTAAGAGCCAACAGCGATGAGAAACAAATGCTGACTTTTCCAGTGACATCCTCATCCCATATAAGAACAGAAAACTTGAGACTTGAGGCATAGAATGACAGATAAGAGAATAGTCTAAATGGGAATGTCCTGGGGATAGGATAAAGCTAGTAGTTTCACAAAGATAGTTTGCAGTTCTTAAAGATTACCAAACATAGTTTCATAACAAAACATTTAGAATATTAATTAAGTACTATTGCAGTCAAATAGCAAAGTTACCATCTTCCTATAATACCACAAATGCCTGTCCATTTTCCTCAGTATGGCCATCTTATTTTCTATTCCCTTTTAAGCTCTTCTAGATATTTACTGAAATATTGAAGTTAAACTCTGCACACATTTGAGGAACTGTGATATCCAAATCCCCTTGTGCATTAAATAAAAACGAAGAGCAGGAGTAGGTCATATGGCTCTTTGAGCTGTTCTGCCTTTCAGTGCAATCATGACTTAGTCTTGATCCCAATGCCATATTCCCTCTTTCACTCATACTCCCTGATAAATTTAGTATATAAAAAATCATCAGTCTCTTCTTTGAGTATACTCAGTGATCTGGCTATCACAGTTTCCTGTGGTAGCAACTCCCATGGATTGATCACCCTCTGAGGGAGGAAGTGTTTTCTCATCTTATTTCTTATTTCACCCATATACTGACACTGGGACATCTGGTTCCAGATTTCTAATTAAAGGGAAATGTCCTCCCTGCATCTCCCCTAACTTACTCTATTCAAATTTTATATGTTTCAATTAGATCCTCTCTCATTCTTTCTGCCATGTGTTTGCCCAGACACTCAATTTGGATAGATTGCCAAAAAGCTTCCTTGCATCCTTCTCACAATCCCAACCAATTTTGTGTCATCAGCAAATGTGGAAATATTGCATTTGGTTCCCTCATCCATGTAATTTATATATGAGGTTATTAGGTCTAAGCACTCACCCCTGAACTGCACCATTACCTGCCACCTGGGATAATATCCATTATTCTTAATCTCTTTCTGGTCTGTCAACCACTTCTTACTTCTTGCCAGTCTTCTACCTCCAATTCCTGCCAATATCCCCTCATCTCATGTGCTTTAATTTTGCCCATTTCACTCTTGTGTGTGGCCTTATTAAAACCTTCTTGTAATTCAAAAACAATGTATTCACTGTTATCCATGCCTTGTCCATACTACTAGTTACATTCGCAAAAATACATCAACAGATTAAGTAAGCATGATTTCCCTTTCATAAACCAAAACTTACATGTTGTAATCCTGTAAATGCTTTCAAAGTTTTCTGTTGTCATATTATTTATAATGAGCCCTAATATTTTCCCACTCCTGATATTAAGCTAACTGGTCGCAATTTTCTGTTTCTCTCTCCTTCCTTTTCTAAGTATTGAGATTACATTTGCCATCCTCCAACCTGTAGGTACTAGTTCAGAGTCTATAGGATTTTAGAAGACAACTGTTAAAGGTACTAATATTTCCAGAGCCACTTCCATTAGTACTCTGGGAGATGGATTAGCTGGTCCTGGGGATTAGTCAGCCTTTAATCCCATGAATTTCTCTAGCACCATTTTTGTTTTACTGTTACTGATTTTCTTCAATTCCTCCCTCTCATTAGACTCCTGGTTCCCTCATATTTCTGAGAATTTATTTGTGTTTTCTTCTGTGAAGCAGAGCTAAAATATCTGTTCTTCACAGCGCCAAGGACCAAGGTTCAATTCCAGCCCTGGGTGACTATCTGTATGGAGTTTGAAAACTTTCCCTGTATCTGTATAGGTTGGCAATGCTACATTGCCCTGTGGAGTCGAGAGTTTGCTGGCTAGGAGAATTAGCCATGGTAAATATGGGGTTACTGGGATAGACTTAGGGTGTGGGATGCTCTTCAAAGGTCATTGCAGACTTGATGGGCCAAGTGGCCTCCATCTACACTGTAGAGATTCTATGATTATAATTTCTTCCATATCGAAGGGTCTTACATTTATCTTCCTTAATCTTTTGTCTTCACATTTATATAAGATTTTACAATCAGTTTTAATACTACCTGTAAGTTTACTTTCATACTCTGGTTGCCCCATTCTGTGTTTGTCATTGCGCATTCTTTTAGTAAGGTTCCTCCGTCCACCATTGCTAACTTGCACTTCATACTCTCATAATCTCTTTATGGAGATTCAAGAGCCTCATTTCAAATTCAACTTCACTCTTCATCTTAGTGAGCAATTCTATCATTTTATTGTCGACCTTATCCCAGTGGACCCTTCACAACAAAATTGTTAATGAATCCTTTCTCATTACATATTATCAGTTTTAGGATAGCCTGCTCTCAGTTCCTCAGTGAATTGGTCTGGAAAAGCATCATGTATGCACTCCAGCAAATCTTCCTCTACACTTCCTCTAATATTGCTGGTATTCTACAACCTGTATGTAAGTTAGTCACCCATGATTACAGTTGTACCATTATGGCATGCATTTGTAACGTTATGTTTAATGCTGCTGACATCACTCTGATAGTTCAGAGCACCTACCATATCCTGTCCCTTAGTGTTTCTTATAACCACACATACTAATTCCACATCATGATTTCTTGAGCCAATATCCTTCCTTAATATTGCATTATTTTTATCATTTACTAACAATACTACTCGACCTCCTTTCTCTTTTCGTCTGTTCTTACTAAATATTTAATACTCCTGTCTATTCAGTTTCTACCTTTGGTCACCCTGCAACCATGTCTCTGTATCATAACTATATCATAACTGTGTATTTGTATTTCCATTTATAATTCATTTGCCTTCTTGTGAATGCTCCTTGCATTAGACACAATGCCTTTAGATTTGTCTTTTTAACCTTCTTAGCCATATTACTTTTTTTTGCATTATGGACCATTTGTTTTTTTTGTCTTTCATTTCAGATTCTTACTTTTCCATCTTTTATTTTAATCCTTGTTTCACCGTTCTCAATCCCCCTGCTCAAGTTCCCACTAAACACCCCCCCCCCCCCCCACTGTGTACGATTGTAATTTAAATCCTTTCCAATAGTACTCGCAAATAGCCTCCTGAGGACACTATTCCCAGTTCTCCCCAGATACAGCCTGTTCTATTTGTACTGGTTTCATTTTCTCCAGAATCAGTCCAAATGTCTGAGGAATCTGAATCCCTCCCTCCAATACCATTTCTCCAGATGAATACACTAGATTCATCTAGTATATCTTGTTCATTCTATGCAAGTTGGCACATGGCACTAGTAATAATCCTGGGATCACTACCCTTGAGATCCTACTTTCTAATTTACATTCTAAATCCTTATGCTCTTATTTTCTCATCCTTTATCTTACGAATGTTGTTGTTCTTAGTATGTACCATGGCCACGGACTGATCACCCTTGCCACTTCAGAATACTCTGCAGCTCTCCAAGACATCCTTAATCAATTCGTCAGGGAGCAACATGCCACCCATGGAGTCTTTTTTGCCGCCGCAGAAATGTGTGTTCCTATTACTAATGAATCCTAATCATGAGAGCCCTGTCATTTCCTCCCCTTTTATACAGCAGAGTAACCTGTGGTGCCATTGACTTGGCCACTGTTGCTATCCCATGAGATGTCGTCAATACCCAAATCAGGATATCTGTGAAAGAGGGGGACAGTCATTACCTGTCTTCTATACTCTTCCTTGTATTCAGCCGTGCCCTTTCTGCCATGACCACATCAGTCCAGATGCTGATCATGATAATTTCAGCAATTGCAGATGCTCCACAGTGAATTTGCTCACAGCTCCTGCTCTGAAATGTGGTTAGTCAGTAGCTACAGCAGGACACAAATCCTGTACGGATGGTCACCAGGAACAGGTGTGAGCTCTGCTGCTGTAACTTTCCTTTCAGATTAAGCTCATTAGATACTCCCTTTAAAGAATACTAACTAGATTAGGGACCTTTTCCCAATCCAAAAGTCCCTCTAAGGTCGAAATACCCAATCTTATATTCTTTAGGCTAATGGACCACAGCAGCTTAATTTGTAGAAAATGTAGAAGTATTCACCTAACCCTATTCTAGATACATTTTCCTGGACCTTTTTAAAACCCCTACCAGCATTATCTAACCTCCCCCATCAGCAATTGGTTGCAGGTTCATGACTCTCCAATCGTGCTACTTCAAATCATGCTCACCATTCTCTCTTGTTCTTTTTTTATTCTGTATTCATTACTCTCCTCACTTGCTACTTTATACCAAATTCACTGCTGTACTCAGATGTTGCTTTGTAATGCATTCACTGCCGTCCTGTTGTGTTTTTATGCTGAATTCATCACTCTCCTCACTCGCTATTTCATACCTAAGTCTCTGCTCTCCTCACTTGCTGCTTTGTATTGCATTCACAGCTGTCCTGTTGTGTTTTTAATGCTGAATTCACTGCAGTCCTCAA
Organism: Chiloscyllium punctatum; assembly: GCF_047496795.1. NCBI lineage: Eukaryota > Metazoa > Chordata > Chondrichthyes > Orectolobiformes > Hemiscylliidae > Chiloscyllium > Chiloscyllium punctatum. The sequence goes on from NC_092760.1 coordinate 14,235,998, forward strand.
ATGCTGCATGATACCAAATTCACCACTCTCCTCACCTGCTGCTTTATACTGAGTTCACCGCTCTCCTTATTTGCTAATTTATACTGAGTTCACCATTCTCTTCTTGTTCAGCTTTATGTAGAGATCAGTGATCTCCTTGAGCTGCTTCATGGCGATTTCATTGTTTGCCTCATACTGCTTTGTACTGAGTTTTCCACTTTCCTTATGGCTGCTTTATACTGAGTTTGTTGCACTCCCCGTACTGCTTTAGACCAAGTTCACTGCTCTCCTCGAGGCACTGCTCTGTACTTAGCAGCCTACATAATGGTGAGCCAGGTGAGAATTACATTTATTTTATTTTCTCTTTTTTGGAATATTGGAATGTCTGATGGACCAACATTTGTTGCCTATCCCAAGTTGCCCTGAGAAAGTGACTGTGGGGCTTCTTATAATTGCTAGGCTGAAGGGGCAGCTACTTTTGTGGGGGAATAAATTCACATACAGATCAGGATAGGTAAGGATGGAATGTTTCCTTCCTTAACAGATATTAATGAACCTGACAGCTTTTACTTATACCAATTTTATTTAAACTGTATTCAAATTCTCAAACAATTGAAGGATTGAACTCTCATTCTCTGGATCACAACTTTAATTTTACTGCATTAAGATCAATGGAAGTAAATAGGTAACAAGATCACTTGCTGGATATCTCACCTCCTGTACCACCACCCTCAAAATGGCCTCCTCTGAGGAGCACTTTCAAAGCATAAGTCTCAGTAATAAAGATAAACAAGAGGGTGGGGCCCACACACCAGAGCCATTTCCTGCTTCTTGTGCCATTGATGAATTGTCCTGATTTGCATGGTGTAATAATGTTCTTGCCTGTATCTAATTTTATAGAAGCCCTACAATGTAGAAACATGTCATTTGACCCAACAAGTCCACAGCGACCCAGACCCATTCCCCTACCCTTGTTACTCTATATTTCCCCTGACTAATGCTCCTAGCCTACACATCTCTCAACACTATGGGCAATTTATCATGGCCATTTCACCTAACTATACATCTTTGGACAATGGGAGGAAACCGGAGCACCCGGAGGAAACCCATGCAGACACAGGGAGAATGTGCAAACTCCACACAGACCGTCACCCAAGGCCTGAATTGAAGTTGGGTCCCTGGCACTATGAGGCATTAGTGCTAACCACTGAGCCACTGTGCCACGCCAATTCTATTTAAAAAATGGTATAACTGCAAGCCCAACAACTCAAGACCAGTCAGTTTAATCTTGGTGGTGAAAAAAGTACTTTTAATTAATCGGCTTGGATGTGGTATGACACACCTCCTGAGGTAGATTTGCAATGGTGTTTCAAGTGCTCATTTAAACATGTCTTAAGGGATCCTGCCTCTACGAACATTTTAGGCAGTGAGTTTCAGATATAAGCTTATTTCCTCAAATTCCATCAAAACTTCCTGCCCCTTATCATAAAAATATGCCTCCTCATATTTTAACCCCTCTACTAAGGAGAAATGTTTCTCTATCAACCTTGTCTGTGTCCCTGAGAATTTTGTATGCCTCAACCAGGTTCTCCCTCAACCTTCCCTGCTGTAAGAAAAACAACCCCAGCTCATTGACTCTTGTTTCTTAGCTGAAATGCTCCAGCCCAAGCAACAACTTTGTGAATCTTTTCTGTATTGTCTCCAGCGTAATCATATCCTTCCCATTGTGTGGCAACCAGAACTGCACACACTATTCCAGCTGTGCCTAACTAATGTTGTGAACAGTTTCAACAGAAACTCATTGCTCTTGTATTCACTGCCTTCACTGGAAAAGGGAAGTATCCAATATGCCTTCTTAGCAACCTTCTCTCCCTATCCTGTTGCCTTTATATACACTAAGATCTTCGAGAAGAAAGTGAGGACTACAGATGCTGGAGATCAGAGCTGAAAATGTGTTGCTGGAAAAGCACTTTTCCAGCGACACATTTTCAGCTATACACTAAGATCCCTCTGATCCTAGCCCTAAAATCAACACTTATTCCCTTGCCTTATTAGCTCTCTGTAAATGAATCACCTCACATATTTCAGGATTGAATGCCACTTGCCAGTCTATCTGACCAGCCTATATATGTATTATCCTGTAATCTGAGGCTTTCACTGCTCTCTACTTACCACACCATTAATTTTCATGTCATCTGTGAACTTACTCCCAAATTCATCAATAAATCATTAATGTGGATAACAAACTGCAAAGGACTGAGCACTATCAGTGGATGCAGACTTCTACTCACAAAGCCATCCTTTGACCATCACTCTGCCATTTAAGTAATTCTGGATCCAATTTGCCAAATTGCCCTGAATCCTAGATGAATACTTTTCAACTTAACAAGATATTTTTACATAATTATCTCTCTGGCCAGTAAGATTATCATCTATATGAGAGTAGCGGTGAGCTGTTAGCACAACCTCAGGCGTAATGAGTTTCAGTAGCTTTACTTTATTCAGACCTGGCTGAGTGAGAAATCTTATCTTCAGTTTTTTGTGCACAGGAATGTTCATCCAATGCAAATGTGTATCATTGGAGTGGAATGAAACATTAAATGAAACAAAAGACTGCAGATACTAGAAATCTGAAACAAACAAAATCAGAAATTGTTGGAGAAACTCAACAAGTCAGACAGTATCTATTTATGATTTGGAGATGCCGGTGTTGGACTGGGGTGTACAAAGTTTAAAAATCACACAACACCAAGTTATAGTCCAACAGGTTTATTTGGAAGCACTAGCTTTCGGAGCTCTGCTCCTTCATCAGGTGGTTGTGGAGTATAAGATCATAAGACACAGAATTTATAGCAAAAGTTTACCGTGTGATGTAACTGAAATTATATATTGAAAAAGACCTGGATTGTTTGTAAAGTCTCTCATCTTTTAAAATGAACATGTTGGTTTCAGTTCTTTCATATGTAAATCGCAGAACTTTTTTAAAGTTACATTCTCAAAGGAACTTTAACAATTGGTGTCATGTCAGCCCAGATAATGCACTTAAGCTGTGAGGTACCCTGTGTGAGACTGTGCCACAATGTTAAGACTGATTCTAATCTAAAAAAGGATTTACAGAATTTTACATGGATTAATGCAGTTTTTGAGCAAAATAAAATGTGATTCTGCAAGTACAAATTCACCCCACAAACAAATCTGTGGGGATGGGTGGGTGGTGGGGGTTATGAGTGTCGGTGAGAGAGTGTGTGAGTGTAAAGGGGTATCTATTCATACGTTCACAATCGGGGATGACTGATACAAAAACAAGCATACAAGAGAGAGAAAAGAAAAAGATTTACAATTAAGAATTTAAAACTCAAAAGGTATGGACTTAAATTCACTTGATTTTTACTGAGTTCTGAAAGTCAGTGTCCCATGAAGGTTCTTTTCTGTCGGCATTCTAGTTCAGGTGTATGCAGTTGGTTAAAGTTGCAGAATTCCTTTTAAAGTTATCTATTCATTAAGAACTATTCTGAAGTCGTGTCACTGGACTCAAAATGTCAGCTCTGTTTTCTCTCCACAGATGCTGTCTGAGGTGCTGAGTTTCTCCATTAATTTCATTTTTAGGATGATATTTGAGTTCAATTCTGTTAACTGCTGATTGGAATCGATCCAAGAAATATGATAAATTTGCATCATCTGATCAGTAGTGGACATGCTTTAGTTCAGCAAAGTTTATTTCAAAATTTAAACAACGAAGTATTTTTTTTTTCAAAACAAAACTTAGGATCTATCTTCATATGTTGTGGACACAACTCACTTAGAACTTTATTTTTCCCATCTCTGCATTTGACCTGAGATCTGCCAGTTGTGGAATTTAAGTGAATTGATAAGGTTAGGCGGAAAGGCAATAGACTGAACATGAGTTTGCACTAAAGTACCAGGGTCTGGGCGACTGGCGTAGGCTGACAGAGGCATCAGGATTATCAGAGTAAAGAGAGTCATAGGCTGATATTGAGGGTACAAGAGATTATGTGAGGAAGGTAGAAAATATGGCAGTTCAGTTTCACTAGGTTGATCCCAGGTATGGAGGGCTGTCTTATTTAAAGAGGCGACCTTATTGGAACATATAAGATTCTGATGCTGTCTTGACAGGCTGGATGAAGAAAGATTGTTTCCTCTTGTAGGAGTCTAGGATCAGAAGGCATAATCTCAAAATAAGATGCCACCCATTTAAGACAGATGAGGAATTTCTTCTTTCAAAGAGCAGTGAAACTGGAGGATTATGAACCGTAGAGAGCTTTAGACGCTGGGTCATTATGTAGATTCAAGGCTGAGATAGATTTTTAATCAGGAAGGAAATAGAGAGTTATGGGGGAAAGGTAGGAAAGTGGAGCTGAGGATTATCAGTCAGCCTCAACCCCACTGAATGGCAGAACAGACTTGATGTGTTGAATCGTCTGTTTCTCCTATGTTGTGGCATGGCTTTTCCTGGGGCTGTTGTTTTTGGTTTTACGTTTATTAAGCTTTCACACAATTTCTGTGCAATTTCTTCTAGCCGACCCCCCATCCGTACCTGGCAGCCTCCACTCTTGGTCAGCCCAGCTCCCAGAAAAAGCACCAAGTTGGAATGAAGTTCCAAAGTTCAGAGTTTGGGCCCTTTTTTCTCCCCAGGTCGAGTTTGTGGAACCAGGAAATGTCCCATTTCTGTGCTCCTGACAGAAGAACGAAGTCCTCACATGAATGTTAGACTCAAACCACCCCTAGTCTGCTTACTTAGCAAGTAGCTGAACTGGATTTATCATGAAAATACTGAGTTCAAAATAGCTCACATATGGTCATGCAATGCAGAGACATAATAAATTAATTCTATGTCTTTGGTCTGCTTTGAAACTAGGAATCTAGGGCAGGATTCTGTAGTGTATGAAGAATATTTGATTAATAAGTTAAGGTTAAGTAGTACCCATGAAAACAAATCCCAGCAAGGAGCCAAAACTTTGGAGTAATGACAAAGTTTGCTGAGAAAATCGACAAAAAATAGCAAATATCATCTGCTCCTCCAGTTTTAAGTTACTATAATAATGTACAGGATGTACAGCAAATAAACCAGCTTAGTTTAAAAAGACAACATTTCAGTTGTGCAGTCATAATAATTTCCAATGCTGAGTTTTGAGGTGTACTAGTGAAAGGTTTGTGCAGCTGTTAAAGGCATATGTAACTCTGAACAACACACTTGCTGCTTTCTGTGTGAGTGCTGGGGACGAGCCAGCTTTAATGGAAAGATTGAAGCCCCTGCTGAGGATGATGTCATACGTTTCTCATTTGAGAGTTGTCTGTGCTTTTGATGGATTTTTTAAATCCTGTGGTAGGAAACTATCTGGGGTTCTGTAACATGAACTCAGTGTGTCGGGGAATCGTGTGAAGGAGAAGCACTGACTGTGATATTAAGGGCAAATCTGAAGGGTGAAAGGAGCTGCAGTTTGAACAGGATGTTGGCCTGGACGGTTCTAGGTCTGCTTATAATTCAAATGCCAAGTGTCTTAACTCTATCAAAAGGTAAGGCTCAAAACAATTTAATGCATGAAAGAACCATTATCTTATGGGTACACAGATGAGCAGGATCAGACTCAATGCAGCAATCTGCCAGAGCTTCACACAGGGCTGTGAATTAAAACAGTGAACTATGGCTTCATATGGGGCTCCAAGCCACAGGCACTCAGGGCTTCACACTGGGCTCTGAGAAGCAGTGAGCCAGGGCTTCACACTGGGCTCTGAGTAACAGTGAGCCAGGGCTTTACACTGGGCTCTGAGAAGCAGTGAGCCAGGGCTTCACACTGGGCTCTGAGTAAGTGAGCCAGGGCTTCACACTGGGCTCTGAGTAACAGTGAGCCAGGGTTTCATACAGGATTCTGAGGAACAGTGAGCCAGGGCTTCATACAGGATTCTTTGAGTAACATTGAACTAGAGCATCACTTGGTGCTCTAAACATGAGAGAGCCAGAGCTTCACAGGGGTCTCTGGATGGCAGTGGGCCAGAGCATCACAAGAGGCACCAAACAACATTTGAGTCAGAGTTTCAACTGGTTCACTGAACAGCCGTGAGCCAGAACTTCACCAGGCACGAAACAACACTGAACCAGAACTGACTCTGAACAACAGAGGCAATGTTTCACACAGGCAGCAATGAGCCAGAACTTGGCATGAGTTTTGACTGATGCTGATCTAACAATATCAGGATCATTCTCTTATCTTAAAAGGCACTTTCTAGTTCAGAAGTGTAGGGAGGATATTGTAGTTGACATCACATCCCATGCAAATTTATGCTCTTGCTGTTGAATTTCAGATTTATGGTGTTGAAATTTCCAATTATTATTTCCAACTTAATTGGTAGGTATTCCTTCTGCTAGCTGTATCTTCAATTTAATGAAACTGCAATAGAACTAAAGAAAATTATATTTTTGAGAAAAATGTCATGATGGATCTTATACTGCCTTGTACTCAGGTTTCTAAACTGGGATCATTTCTGGTTGTGAAACAAATAATGAATTGCAATCAAGAGAATTTGGATGTGAGCATAAGAGGTACAGTTAGTAAGTTTGCAGATGACACCAAAATTGGAGGTGTAGTGGACAGCGAAGAGGGTTACCTCAGATTACAACAGGATCTGGACCAGATGGGCCAATGGGCTGAGAAGTGGCAGATGGAGTTTAATTCAGATAAATGCGAGGTGTTGCATTTTGGGAAAGCAAATCTTAGCAGGACTTATACACTTAATGGTAAGGTCCTAGGGAGTGTTGCTGAACAAAGAGACCTTGGAGTGCAGGTTCATAGCTCCTTGAAAGTGGAGTTGCAGGTAGATAGGATAGTGAAGAAGGCGTTTGATATCCTGTATTGGTCAGAGTATTGAGTACAGGAGTTGGGAGGTCATGTTGCGGCTGTACAGGACATTGGTTAGGCCACTGTTGGAATATTGTGCAATTCTGGTCTCCTTCCTATCGAAAAGATGTTGTGAAACTTGAAAGTGTTCAGAAAAGATTTACAAGGATGTTGTCAGGGTTTGAGGATCTGAGCTACAGGAAGAGGCTGAACAGGCTGGGGCTGTTTTCCCTGGAGCGTCGGAGGCTGAGGGGTGACCTTATAGAGGTTTACAAAATTATGAGGGGCATGGATAGGATAAATAGACAAAGTCTTTTCTCTGGGGTCGGGGAGTCCAGAACTCAAGGGCATAGGTTTAGGGTGAGAGGGGAAGGATATAAAAGAGACCTAAGGGGCAACTTTTTCATGCAGAGGGTGGTACGTGTATGGAATGAGCTGCCAGAGGATGTGGTGGAGGCTGGTACAATTGCAACATTTAAGAGCCATTTGGATGGGTATATGAATAGGAAGGGTTTAGAGGGATATGGGCCGGGTGCTGGCAGATGGGACTAGATTTGATTGGGATATCTGGACGGGTTGGACCAAAGGGTGTGTTTCCATGCTGTACATCTCTGTATCTCTATGAGTCTAAGCTTCCCACTAATCTGCAGTATATGAGAATTACCTTATTGCACTGACTTTATTCTTTTTTATGGTTAAGATAATTCAGAATGAAAATTATTTTTGCACTTTAATCAGAAAATTATGTCAGTTTGATCGAGACTTTTCCTTTTGATCTTTTAAGAAGTATCTCCTTGAGCCTGCTAATATGCTCTCTCCTCTACCCCATGCCCAACATTCATCTTGAATTATGCATGTCCCTTACCTAAAGGGGCAAACTGCTGAACATTTCCAATTCCTAAATCACGAAAGTCCCAAAACCACTCAATTAATGAATGATAATTTATTGTCACTTGTACTCTACAATGAGCAACACAGTAAAATACAGGGTAAAGCTTCAACTGTTGCCATAATCTGGTGCCATTTTGAATAGTTTAATAATAAAAAGATATAGCTGAAAGAGAGTCTACCTTTGTTCTGCTACCTCTGTCATGAATTGTGAATCCTGAGCTGGCTCACCATTGACACCTGCACCTCCATCCCTCTGATGCCTTCCTGCTGCATGTACTGGATCCACCAACGTCAGAGTTGCAACTCTTTATTTGCCATCTCTTTCTCACTGGGCCCACCTCGCTGATTGGCTGCTGATGCCAGGTCCTGTGCTGAACCCCCACTTGTCCCCGAACCTGGGCGTGCCATAACCAGGAGCTGCCACCACTGCATCACCAATAACTAGGAGATACCGGGTCCAGGCCTAGCATAACCAGGAGCTGCCACCACTTCCACACCAATAGCCAGGAGATGGTATCTGCAGCCTACCATAGCCAGGAGTCCCTAGCTCTGCTGAAAGGCCAGGCTGCCACCTCGACAACACCTGGAATCCCTTCTCTGGGTTTGCCACACCACTGCCTCGCCAAAACCTGGAGACACCGATGCCTGAAGTCCCTGGCTCTAGATGTACCACACTCTGGAGTTCCTGGCTCCAGTGCCAGGCCAGGCTGCAGCCTTAATGATGCTTGGAGCCCCTTCTCCGGGCCTACCATACCACCACCTCACTGTTGTCTGGGGTTGCCAATGCCTGGAGTCTCTGGCTCCATGCCTGTCACATCCAGGAGTCCCTGGCTACATTGCCTCTCCATTGCCTTGCCAAGAGTCCTGCTCCAGCTGACCACCTCCGCAACGTCACCCCCTCCACTGTCCCCAGCAGGAAAAAATGAAGAAAAAGAAAGAAGACGAAAAGGGTAATGAAAGAGAGTAGGAAGCAGCCGCCTGGAACAGATGTGCCCAGGAGACCAAATGCTGCCTACCTTGCTGGCATTGCCAACTTGGAAGAAAAAAACTCAGTGTAATTCCCTATGTCCACTCTCTGCAGTTACATGTACAATCACTGTCACTCTCTCTGCTAACTTCCTGCCACTCCGTGTATCCACTCACTGAAATCTGGTGTTCACTCTGTGTCACTCCCTTTGTGTAGTTACTGCAGGTTTATGCCCCTTCTTTGCCATTCCCTTTGTCCATTCATTGCAGTCCCAGGTCAAATTCAATGCAATTTTCTGTTTCCATTAACTGTCACTCTGTGTGCCCACTCATTGCTGTCCTTGCGTTTACTCACTGCATGTCCACTGACTTTCACTGCCACTGTCCCCTCACTGCCAGTCATTCTGTCACTGCATTCTCATATCTGTTTACTGCAGACCCAAATGCACTCACTGTTACTTTCTATTGATTGACAATATTTATTTGTCCACTTACAGTTGTTCCCTGTGTCTATGCTTTATCATCCTCTGTGTTACTGCAGCACCAGTTTGACCACTTGCTGGCACTCAACTTAGTATAGATCCCCATGTTTGCATACTGCTACCCCCTGTTTTCTTATGAACACATTGTCATTCCATGTGTCTATTCACTTTGGTGCCATGTCCACTCACTTAACTTTCTGTATCTACGAACTGTAGTCCCATATATACTCACTGTCACTTCCTCTGTCCACTCACGATAACCTTACTTCCATGAGCTGTCACACTCATGTAAACTCTGTCATTTCCTGTTCCCATTCATTTGCAGTGCCATGGCCACTCACTGTTTGTTCCTTTTGCTGCACACTGCCAATTCATGTTCAGTTACTCTCACTCTGTCCACTCACTGTCACTCCCCTGCCCATGCAGTGTCACGCTCATGTTTCCATTTGTTTCTGTGCACATCTATTGTCACTATTTGTGTTCTCTCACTGCAGTCTCATATCCACTTACTACCAGTGTTCACTCACTGTCACTCCCATGTCCACCTCCTGAATGTTTACATTGCAGTGTTATGTCCATTTACTTTTGTGCCCTGTGCCAACTTAGGGTCATCTTAACATCAACTTAACATTATTCCTGTGACAGTTCACTACAGTGCAATGTCTACACACTCACACTTCTATGACCCTTCACTGTAACACTTTACGTCCGCTCTTTGTAGTTCCATGCCAACTCAGTGCAGACGCATGCCCACTCACTATCACTCTATCTGTCTTGTCACTATTGTCCAACATCTGATTGTCTTCCGTTTGCTCATGTCACTCCCTGTGCCTACTTACTGTCCCGAAGATCTCCATCCATTGCAGGCTCATGGTCCACAATCTATAGTCTTACTTCTACTCACAGTTACTCAAGTAAACCCTTTGTCATTCTGTTTCCATTCACTGCAAAAAAAGGTGCGCTAAAAGCAAGATCAGTATGATTTGAAATTTTACAGGTCCATGCAGAAGTCTAATAACTGCAGGAAAGAAGCTGTTCTTGAACCTGATGGTATGTGCATTTAAGGTTTTGTATGTTCCTGACGGAAGAGGTTGGAAAATATTTCGATCAGTGTGAGAAGGGTCTTTGATGATGTTGGCTGTCTTTCTGAGACAGCAAGAAGTATAGATGGAGTCATAGAGTTGTACAGCATGGAAACAGACCCTTCAGTCCAACCCGTCCATGCCGACCAGATATCCCAACCCAATCTAGTCCCACCTGCCAGCACACAGCCCATATCCTGCCAAACCCTTCCTATTCATATACCCATCCAAACGCCTCTTAAATGTTGCAATTGTACTAACCTCCACTACTTCCTCTGGCAGCTCATTCCGTACATGTACTACTCTCTGTGTGAAAATGTTGCCCCTTAGGTCTCTTTTATATCTTTCCCCTCTCACCCTAAACCTATTCCCCCTAGTTCTGGACTCCCTCACCCCAGGGAAAAGACTTTGCATAATTACCTTATCCATGCCCCTCATAATTTTGTAAACCTCTAGAAGGTCACCCCTCATCCTCCGACGCTCCGGGGAAAACAGCCCCAGCCTGTTCAGTCTCTCCCTGTAGCTCAGATCCTCCAACCCTGGCAACATCCTTGTAAATCTTTTCTGAACCCTTTCAAGTTTCACAACATCTTTCCGATAGGAAGAGACCAGAATTGCACACAATATTCCAACAGTGGCCTAACCAATGTCCTGTACAGCCGCAACATGACCTCCCAACTCCTGAATTCAATACTCTGACCAATAAAGGAAAGCATACCAAATGCCTTCTTCACTATCCTATCTACCTGCGACTCCACTTTCAAGGAGCTATGAACCTGCACTCCAAGGTCTCTTTGTTCAGCAACACTCCCTAGGACCTTACCATTAAGTGTATAAGTCCTGCTAAGATTTGCTTTCCCAAAATGCAGCACCTCGCATTTATCTGAATTAAACTCCAAATGCCACTTCTCCGCCCATTGGCCCATCAGATCTAGATCCTGTTGTAATCTGAGGTAACCCTCTTCGCTGTCCACTACACCTCCAATTTTGGTGTCATCTGCAAACTTACTAACTGTACCTCTTATGCTCACATCTAAATCATTTATGTAAATGACAAAAAGTAGAGGACCCAGCACCGATCCTTGTGGCACTCCACTGGTCACAGGCCTCCAGTCTGAAAAACAACCCTCCACCACCACCTTTGAGCCAGTTCTGTATCCAAATGGCTAGTTCTCCCTGTATTCCGTGAGAGCTAACCTTGCTAATCAGTCTCCCATGGGGAACCTTATCGAATGCCTCACTGAAGTCCATACAGATCACGTCTACTGCTCTGCCCTCATCAATCTTCTTTGTTACTTCCTCAAAGAACTCAATCAAGTTTGTGAGACATGATTTCCCACGCAGAAAGCCATGTTGACTATCCCTAATCAATGCTGAAAATGTGTTGCTGTAAAAGCGCAGCAGGTCAGGCAGCATCCAAGGAACAGGAGAATCGACGTTTCGGGCATCAGCCCTTCCTCACTTTATCCCTAATCAATCCTTGCCTTTCCAAATACATGTACATCCTGTCCCTCAGGATTCCCTCCAACAACTTGCCCACCACCGACGTCAGGCTCACTGGTCTATAGTTCCCTGGCTTGTCCTGACCACCCTTCTTAAACAGTGGCACCACATTAGTCCAGTCTTCTGGCACCTCATCTGTGACTATCGATGATACAAATATCTCAACAAGAGGCCCAGCAATCACTTCTTTCACTTCCCACAGAGTTCTGAGGTACATGTGATCAGGTCCTGGGAATTTATCTACCTTTACCCACTTCAAGACATCCAGCACTTCTTCCTCTGTAATCTGGACATTTTGCAAGATGTCACCATCTATCTCTCTACAGTCTATATCTTCCATATCCTTTTCCACAGTAAATACTGATGCATAATACTCATTTAGTATCTCCCCTATTTTCTGCGACTCCACACAAAGGTTGCCTTGCCTTGCTTTGAGGGGCCCTATTCTTCCCCTAGTTACCCTTTTGTCCTTAATGTATTTGTAAAAACCCTTTGGATTCTCCTAAATTCTATTTGCCAAACTATCTCATGTCCCCTTTTTGCCCTCCTGATTTCCCTCTTAATTATACTCCTACTTCCTTTATACTCTTCTAAGGATTCACTCAATCTATCCTGTCTATACCTTACATATGTTTCCTTCTTTTTCTTAACCAAACCCTCAATTTCTTTAGTCATCCAGCATTCTCTATACCTATCAGCCTTTCCTTTCACCCTGACAGGAATATACTTTCTCTGGACTCTCATGATCTCATTTCTGAAGGCTTCCCATTTTCCAGCCGTCCCTTTACCTGGGCACATCTGCCCCTCATCAGCTTTCGAAAGTTCTTGCCTAATACCGTCAAAATGGGCCTTTCTTCAATTTAGAACTTCAACTTTTAGATCTGGTCTATCCTTTTCCATCACTATTTTAAAACTCATAGAATTATGGTCGCTGGTCCCAAAGTGCTCCCCCACTGACACCTCAGTCACCTGCCCTGCCTTATTTCCCAAGAGTAGGTCAGGTTTTGCACCTTCTCTAGTAGGTACATCCACAAACTGAATCAGAAAGTTGTCTTGTATACATGTAACCAATTCCTCTCCATCTAAACCCTTAATACTATGGCAGTCCCAGTCGATGTTTAGAAAGTTAAATTCCCCTACTATAACCACCCTATTCTTCTTACAGATAGCTGAGATCTCCTTCCAAGTTTGTTTCTCAATTTCCCTCTGACCATTAGGGGGTCTATAATACAATCCTAATAAGGTTATCATCCCTTTCTTATTTCTCAGTTCCACCCAAATAACTTCCCTGGATGTATTTCTGGGAATATCCTCCCTTAGCACAGCTGTAATGCTATCCCTTATCAAAAATGCCACTCCCTCTCCTCTCTTGCCTCCCTTTCTATCCTTCCTGTAGCATTTGTATCCTGGAACATTAAGCTGCCCATCCCTGAGCCATGTTTCTGTAATTGCTATGATATCCCAGTCCCATGTTCCTAACCATGCCCTGAGTTCATCTGCCTTCCCTGTTAGGCCCCTTGCATTGAAATAAATGCAGTTTAATTTATTAGACCTACCTTGTCCCTGCCTGCCCTGACTGTTTGACTCACTTCTGTTCTCAACTGTACCCGTCTCATATTGATCTCTTTCCTCACATTCTCCCTGGGTCCCACCCCCCCCCACCCCAACCTTACTAGTTTAAATCCTTCTGAGTAGCTCTAGCAATTTTCCCTGCCAGTATATTAGTCCCCTTCCAATTTAGGTGCAATCCATCCTTCTTGTACAGATTATCTCTACCCCAAAATAGATTCCAATGATCCAAAAATGTGAATCCTTCTCCCATACACCAGCTCCTCAGCCATGCATTCATCGGCTCTATCCTCCTATTCCTGCCCTCACTAGCTCGTAGCACCGGGAGTAATCCAGATATTACTACTCTCGGGGTCCTCCTTTTTAAATTTCTGCCTAACTCCCTGGAACCTCCCTTCAGAATCTCAACCTTTTCCCTTCCTATGTCGTTGATTCCAGTGTGGACAATGACCTCTTGCTGGCCCTCTCCCCCGTGAGAACATTCTGCACCCTCTCTGAGACATCCTTGATCCTGGCCCCATGGAACGAACACACCATTCTGCTTTTTCACTGCTGGCCACAGAACTGTCTGTCTGTACCTCTGACTAGAGAACCCCTAACACAATTGATCTCTTGGAACCTGACGTACCCCTCGCTGCATTAGAGCCAGTCTCAATACCAGAAACTTGGCTGTTCATGCTACGTTCCCCTGAGAATCCATCCCCCCTCTACATTTTCAAAAACAGCATACCTGTTTCAGATGAGTATATCCACAAAAGACTCCTGCACTAGCTGCCTACCTCTCTTACCTTTCCTCGAGTTAACCCATCTATGTGACTGTATCTGAGAGTTTCCCACCTTCCTATAACTGCCATCCATCACGTACTGTCAGTGTTGCAAATTCCTCATTGCTTCTAACTGTCTCTCCAACTGATCCATTTGATCTGATAAGATTCGCAGCCAACAGCATTTATGGCAGATATAATCCGCAGCAACCCTTAAACTCTTTAAACCCCAACATCTGATATGAAGAACATATCACTCTATTAAGGGCTATTTTTGCTCCTTCACAATCTATAGACCCTGAAATTAACACTGTCTGATTCTTCTACAAACACTGCCCCAGGTTAAATTAATAGTTATGGCTTATATTTTAAGTTTAATCAAGAGACATATCTCCAAAAACATATAATCAAGAAAGAACCCACTCTACCCACTACTGCAGATTCTCTATAGGCCACACTTAAAACAACGATTAACTTATCTGATTCTGTGCTGTGAACCTTGCCCAACAGTTCCTCCAAGATCAATTGTGAATTTCACTGTTTGTTACTTTTCCCAGATGCACTCCGATGTCCAATGATATATGAATTTGAACAGCAAAGGCAGTAACTGTGCAGGTTCTCTCTCTCTCTCCTGCAATGACCTCACCATGTGCTTCTTTTGTCTGTTCTTCTCCCTTTTAAAACTGCTGTTGTTTTGACTTTTTTTTCCCCAAAGTTCCAAAACAATGCAACAGCATATGAAACAGTAATTGCTGTTCCTGGAATTCGAGGAAATCACCTCCAGCACCTAAAATACCTCAAAAAAGGAGAGCTGTTACAGCCAGAAAGTTTTCCCATCCTCCATCTTGGATTACCCAGAATGTCAGATCAGTCTTCCTGGGAGTCAACCCAAGGGCCTGGACGGTGTCCTCGGTTGAGGACTCAGATCCTGTGCAGGCCACCTGTTGGAAGTATTCACCAACAACTTCACCCTCTCCCTGAAAAAGCTGTAGTCCCCACCTGCTTCAAGAAGATCACCATCATCCCAGAACTATGAAAGCACATGCAATGTGCCTTAATGACTACCGCCCAGTGGCTCTGACCTCAATAATAATGAAGTGTTTTGAAAGGCTGGTCATGGCCCACATCGACCAGCCTCCCAGCTGGTCTCAATCCCCTATATTTTGCAATCCAGCATAACAGTTCCTCAATGGGTATCACATGCCCTGCATTCATCCCTGGAGCATTTGGACAATAAGGACACCTATGTCAGACTCCTGCTCATTGACGCCAGCTCTGTCTTCAATGCCATTATCCCCTCCAGACTGATATCAAAACTCAGTGACTTTGGGTTCTTGGCTTTCTGACATACAGATCTCAATCAGTGAAGATAGGTAACTGCACCTTCTCCACAATTACACTCAACACTGCCGCCTCCCCAAGGATGCGTCCTCAGCCCCTACGTACTCCCTGTACCCCCATGACTGTGTTACCAAATTCTGAACGATTGCCACCTGTAAGTTTGCTGATGACACCATCGTAGTAGGACGGATATCTAACAACAGAGTCAAAATACAGAAGGGAGGTAGAGGTTTTAGTGACATGGTGCAATGAGAACAAACTCTCTCACAACGTCGGCAAAACCAGAGAATTGATCATTGACTTTAGTAAGAAAGGAAGAGAACATGCCCCCATCCATATCAACGCCACGAAGGTCGAAAGGGTGGAGAATTTCAAATTCCTTGGAGTGACAATAACCGACAACCTGTCTGGTCTTCCTGTGTAGTTGCGACATTCAAGAAGGCACAACAATGCCTCTTCTTTCGAAAGCTCAGAAAATGCAGTACGTCCATAAGGACCCTCACCAACTTCTACAGGTGCACAATTAAAGCATGCTGTCCAAATGCATACTGGCCTGGTATAGCAACTGCCCTGCTCAGAATCAGGAAATTATTGAGGGTAGTGTGCACAGCAAAACTATCACGGGAGCCAATCTTCCATCCATGGACTTCATATACACGCCTCGCTATGTAGGGCTGCCCACATCATCAAATACCCTTCACACCCGGTAATGATCTCCTACAACCTCTTCCATCAAGCAGAAGATACAGAAGCCTCAATACCATACCAGTAGGTTCAGGGACAGCTTCTTCCTGGCCATTATTAGCCTATTGAATGCACTGTCAAGTCCCAAATAATGCTAATCTTGCTAATGTTGGTTTCTCTTATATGCCCTGTGCAATGTTACCTGTATGTCTCCATCTAATTCTTTTGTTGTGTACATCCTTGCTTACTGTGATCTGCCTGTAGTGCTTGTAAACAAAGCTTTTCGCTATACTTCGGTACATGTGACAATAAATAAAACCAATCATTGAAGTTCTTTGAAGTATAATATGCTTAGAAATATACAGTAAGCAATGTTTCTGTGTTTATTGTATCCTACCTGTTATTATCAACAACACGTACAGAATGTTTGACTTCATATAATTAACATGTTATACATTTGGAATCACACAATGCCTTTACCCATCATACAAATTATTCTTCACATTTGATATGATTGCTCTGTACTACTCTTATTTATTCATCATATTGGAATGTCAGGAGGCACTTTGTTTGGAAACTCAATCTAAACAGTTTATTAAACTGTACTGAATGAGAAACCTCCCAAAAGAAAACACCAGTTCCTACCCCGTTGCTCTGATTGTGAAATTAATGGGTTGGCTCTTCACGCTCTGATTAATGACTGGTTTGAAGTTGCCTTGCTAGTGAGCAGTTAAGAAAACTGGTCAGTTAGAATTTATCATGCAAAGCTATTTTATTTGTGACCATATATTCTACATTTAGTTGGACCGAGCTCTAATGTATTTGGGTATAATGAATAAACACCAATTAAGTCATTATCTGAAGTCCAAGAATGACTCAGAGGAGGCAATCAGCTATTTTCCATTTCTCTTTCCAAGAACAAATCATGTGTCCATAAAATACTTGAAAGAAATGTCATTACATCTGTGTTAAGAACAAACATTGCTTCACGAATACTCAAATGCTGCGATTTGTAAGATTGCTGTGACTATACAACCAAAACGATGCATTGAAGCTGTCAAAGAAACCAGGACCAAAGTCATTGATAAATTGTATGCATTCTCTCCCAGGATTATGTACTCTCCCATAGTGTTAAAGGTTTAGATGGAGAGGAATTTGTTAAGTGCGTACAAGACAATTTTCTGATTCAGTATGTGGATGTACCTACTAGAGAAGGTGCAAAACTTGACCTACTCTTGGGAAATAAGGCAGGGCAGGTGACTGAGGTGTCAGTGGGGGAGCACTTTGGGGCTAGCGACCATAATTCTATTAGATTTAAAATAGGGATGGAAAAGGATAGACCAGATCTAAAAGTTGAAGTTCTAAATTGGAGAAAGGCCAATTTTGACGGTATTAGGCAAGAACTTTCAAAAGCTGATTGGGGGCAGATGTTCACAGGTAAAGGGACGGCTGGAAAATGGGAAGCCTTCAGAAATGAGATAACAAGAATCCAGAAAAAGTATATTCCTGTCAGGGTGAAAGAAAAGGCTGGTAGGTAGAGGGAATGCTGGATGACTAAAGAAATTGAGGGTTTGAGGGAAAAAGAAGGAAGCATATGTAAGGTATAGACAGGCTGGATCAAGTGAATCCTTAGAAGAGTATAAAGGGAGTAGGAGTGTACTTGAGGAATATCAGGAGGGCAAAATGGGGACATGAGATAGCTTTGGCAAATAGAGTTAAGGAGAATCCAAAGGGTTTTTACAAATATATTAAGGACAAATGGGTAACTAGGGAGAGAATAGGGCCCCTCAAAGATCAGCAAGGCGGCCTTTGTGTGGAGCAGCAGAAAATGGGGGACATACTAAATGAATATTTTGCATCAGTATTTACTGTGGAAAAGGATATGGAAGATATAGACTGTAGGGAAATAGATGGTGACTCTTGCAAAATGTCCAGATTACAGAGGAAGAAGTGCTGGATGTCTTGAAGCGGGTAAAGGTGGTTGAAAACACAAGGCCCTGATCAGGTGTACCTGAGAACTGTATGGGAAGCTAGAGCAATGGTTGCTGGGCCTCTTGCTGAGATACTTGTATCATCGATAGTCACAGGTGAGGTGCTGGACGACTGGAGGTTGGCAAACGTGGTGCTACTGTTTAAGAAGGGTGGTCAGGACAAGCCAGGGAACTATAGACCAGTGAGCCTGATGTCGGTGATGGGCAGGTTGTTGGAGGGAATTCTGAGGGACAGGATGTGCATGTATTTGGAAAGGCAAGGACTGATTAGGGATAGTCAACATGGCTTTTGCATGGGAAATCATGTCTCACAAACTTGATTGAGTTTTTTGAGGAAGTAACAAAGAAGATTGATGAGGGCCGAGCAGTAGACATGATCTATATGGACTTCAGTAAGGCATTTGATAAGGTTCCCCATGGGAGACTGATTAGCAAGGTTAGCTCTCACGGAATACAGGGAGAACTAGCCATTTGGATACAGAACTGGCTCAAAGGTAGAAGTCAGAGGGTGGTGGTGGAGGGTTGTTTTTCAGACTGGAGGCCTGTGACCAGTGGAGTGCCACAAGGATCGGTGCCGGGTCCTCTACTTTTTGTCATTTACATAAATGATTTAGATGCGAGCATAAGAGGTACAGTTAGTAAATTTGCAGATGACACCAAAATTGGAGGTGTCGTGGACAGCGAAGAGGGTTACCTCAGATTTCAACAGGATCTTGATCAGATGGGCCAATGGGCTGAGAAGTGGCAGATGGAGTTTAATTCAGATAAATGTGAAGTGCTGCATTTTGGGAAAGCAAATCTTAGCAGGACTTATATACTTAATGGTAAGGTCCGAGAGAGTGTTGCTGAACAAAGAGACCTTGGAGTGCAGGTTCATAGCTCCGTGAAAGTGGAGTCACAGGTAGATAGGATAGTGAAGAAGGCATTTGTTATGCTTTCCTTTATTGGTCAGAGTATTGAATTCAGGAGTTGGGAAGTCATGTTGCGACTGTACACGACATTGGTTAGGCCACTGTTGAAATATTGCATGCAGTTCTGGTCTCCTTCCTATCGGAAAGATGTTGTGAAACTTGAAAGTGTTCAGAAAAGATTTACAAGGATGTTACCAGGGTTGGAGGATTTGAGCTATAGGGAGAGGCTGAACAGACTGGGGCTGTTTCCCCTGGAGCGTCAGAGGATGAGGGGTGACCTTATAGAGGTTGACAAAATTATGAGGGGCATGGATAGAGTAAATATGCAAAGTCTTTTCCCTGGGATTGGGGAGTCTAGAACTAGAGGGGCATATGTTTAGGGTGAGAGGGGAAAGATATAAAAGAGACCTAAGGGCAACTTTTTCACACAGAGGGTGGTACGCGTATGGAATGAGCTGCCAGAGGAAGTGGTGGAGGCTGGTACAATTGCAACATTTAAGAGGCATTTGGATGGGTATATGAATAGGAAGGGTTTGGAGGGATATGGGCCGGGTGCTGGCAGGTGGGACGAGATTGGGTTGGGATATCTGTTCGGCATGGACGGGTTGGACCGAAGGGTTTGTTTCCATGCTGTACATCTGTATGACTCTATTAGTGTAGTTTATTTAAACGGGTAATATCGATAGATATTTCAACATATTGAAGTGCGGCTTAATCAAGAAGATTAATATCTGTTACTGTTGTCCAACTGTGGCTCCTTGTGCTTCTTCCATTGAATTTATTGTTCTAATAGAGCAGTATAAAGCAAATTGTGGCAAGTGCCAAATCACTCTAAAAAACAATTATGATGTTTAGGGTGCCACTTTGTCACGGGTTCTTATTTTAAAATTATTGTAATAATTTTAATTGGACTTCCCTCTATTATAGACTTAAAATGGGCATGTTTGTGATGATTACACAAAGTTTGAGATAGTTGTACCTGCTGCACGGTATGTTGAAATTAAGCAAAAGAACTGCAAGTCGACTCTTATAAACAATAATATTTATTTATTGAGCACAGTTAATGTTAGAACGATGAAGTATACAATAAACTAACGATCAACAAACTATCTTATGCTTTAACTTAAACTTTGTATGATTGTATACCACCACGCCAGAACTCAGCCAGGCTCCACATGGTCTTGTTGTCTTCTTCTTCTTCCAATGGTCTTGGAGGTGTCTTCTGCTTTGTTGGTTATTTTCGAGTTACTGCGCTGAGTGGAGCTTTGCAGCAGTTCCATCCTTTTGTGTCTTCGTGTCCTTTTAGCAGGGTCTTGAGGATCTGCCAATGGATTGATCAGGTTCAATTACCCTGATCAATCAGACCCAGGTGTTGGCACATTGATGGCAGGGTGACCCTTAGGTGTCCATTATGGTCGGTACATAACCTCCTCCAAATAAGGGTGCTAGGCAGCTCCGTGTCTAGCGAATGACTCAACATTCCTGATTATGCCGAGGGCATCATTCCATTGTCCCGTTCAAGACCAACTTCAGGTGTGTATCGCAGCATATGCAGCTGTTAAGTTTGTTTGCAAACTATCTGTAGGCAGCTGCAGCCTGTCTGGATTCTGCAGCAAGTGGATTGTCACAGTCACTTTAGGCAAGGCTGGTTTCCATTTCTCAGCATGCTCCACTCATTGTTCATCTTTTGTAACTCCATGGTAAGTTTATTATTGTCCATCATAAGTTCATTATTTCAGGTGGTCTATCTGGCCACAATACTATATGAAACTTTTAGATACTGAATCAATCTGTCTCTGCAGTCTCCAGGCTTGGGTTCTAAGTGACAAATAACATTTGAGTCACACAGATACCCAGCAGGCCAAATCGAACCTCATCTAGCGATGGAAGGTATCATTGAGAGTATTAGCAAACAGCACTTATTCAGCAGTAAACTGAGGCTTACTTTGGATGATATCAGGACCACGAGCCTTTGACTTTTTTTCAGCCTTAGTCCAAATCTGCACAAAACAGCTGAACTGGCGGTAATATTAAGTCAACAATTTGATCAAATATGACATCAAGGAGCCAGAACCGAACTCCAGTCAACAGAAATTAGGAGGAAAGCTGTCCACTGATCAGAGTCATACCGAGCAGAAAGGAACATTGTTTGAATTGTTGGAAGACATCTGAATGAGAAGCAGAAGTCAGCCTTTAAGCTGGTCAGCCTGCTTCACCATTCAATAAGATCATAGTAGATCTATTGTGTTTTGAATACTACATTCCCATTTAATCCAGATAACCTTAGATTCTTGTTAGGCAAAGGAATCAACCTAACTCAGCATTAAAATATTCAATGATCCTCCCTCCACAGCTTTCTGAGGCAGAGAATTTCAAAGTTTCACAACCCTCTGAAAGAAATCAAAATCTTCTCATCTCTGTCCTAAAAGGATGACTCCTGGTTTTAAAATGTTGCCCACTAGATCTGGACTCACTCAAAAAGAGGAAACATCTTTCAACATCTACCTCGCCAGGAGGGATTAGAACCTTATGTGCTTTGGTTGTGTCCACACTCATTCTTTTAAACTCCAGTGAAACTAAGTCCACTCCTCTAATCCAGAACTCACCTCATAGGACGGTCTGCTTATTCCAAGTATCAATTTCGTAAACTTCCTCTGAACAGCCTCCAAAACATTTTTATCCTTTCTTAACGGGGCCAAAACTGCACAAAATATTTGAGATGTGGTGTTACCACTGCCTAGTTCAACTAAAGTATAACATCTTCACTTTTATATTCAATTCCTCATAATAAAAGATAGAATTTCATTACTTTCTTGATTATTTACTACACCTGCAAACTGATGTTTTGTGATTCATGCACTAGAACATCTAGATCCCTCTGCACCTCAGTATTCTGAAGATATTCTCCATTTAAGTAATGATTTGCTTTTTAATTTTTTTCTGCCAGAGTGAACAATATCGCATTTTCCTGTATTATATTTGACATGACAGATTTTCACTTACTCATTCAATGTCTTTATGTTGGTTTGCAGTCCTCAATATGTTTGTGTCACAACATACATTCCTACCCATCTTTGTTTCATCTGCAAATTTAGCCATCATACTTTGCACTCCCCCCTGGAGGTTATTGATATAAATTGCACAACATTGCATCCCTGGTCCTGACCACTGCTGGGCGGTCTGTACATAACTCCCATTATGGTTCTTTTGCCTTTGTGCCATAGATTTAATGTCATTCTTAACTAACAAGGCAACCCCAACCCTTCTGCCCGGGTACCTGTCTTTTTGATAAGTTGTAAATCCTTGAATGTTTAACTGCCAGTCCTGAATCCCCTGCAACCACATCATAATCATTCACGATGATTTGTGCCGTTAATTCATCTGCTTTACTACGAATACTACAAGCATTTAGATAAAGTGCCTTAATGCTAATTTTCTTATCCTCATGATTTCCAACATCTCTAGTAAAATGTCATAAGTTATCATTCCTTTTTGCTTCATTCCTAGCCTGCCTTGAACTTAAACCCTGCACACATGCTAACCTGCTGCTTATCTTTCTACTTGACTCCATACTCTCCGTTGCTTTCCCTTTCCCTTCTCCCCGACTCACAAGTTTAACATCCTAGTGACCACCCTATTTATCCTTTTTGCCAGAACACTGGTTCCAGATCGGTTCAGGTGGAGACCGTCCCAACGGTACAGATCCCTCCGGTTCCAAAACTCTTGCCAATGCCCCATGAAATGGATTCCCTCTTTCCCACACCAATCTCTTAGCCACACCCTAATTTTCTTATCCTTATCCCAATTAGCACGTGGCTTGGGCAGTAATCCAGAAATTATGACCCTTGACGACCTGTTCTTCAATTTCCTTCCTAGTGTTTGATAATCCCCAAACAGGTCCTCCCCCCTAGCCTTGCCTATGTTGTTGGTGCCAAAGTGGACCACAACAGCTGGATCCTCCCTCTCCCACTCAAATATCCTTTGAAGCTGATTGGAGATGCACTGCACCCTGGCATCGGGCAGGCAACACTCCCGATCTGGCTCACAAGGGATGCTATCTGTCCCCCTAATTATATATGGCACCACGTTTTCTTCCTCCACTACCAATAAACAGTGGCAGCAATGTATACCATCCACAAGACGCATTGCAGAAACTGAATTAGGTTTCTATTATAGCACCTGTAAAATCTTCAAACTCTACAACCTAGAAGGAAAAAGGCAGTACGTGCATGGGAATATCACCACTAGCAAGTCCCCCCATCAAGCTATATACCGTCATGATTGGAAATATATCATTGTTCTTTCCCTGTCACTGGATCAAAAATCTGAAGCTCCTACCCTAACAACATGGTGGGTGTATCTACATTATATGGATTGCAACAGTTCAAGAAGGTGGCTCAGTATCACTTTCTTCAAGAAAATTACGCCTGGGCAACAAACTGTCCTTGCTAGTGACGTCGAAATTGCTTCAACCACTTTCCATTATAGTAAGTGACACATGTTCAGCATTCCCTGGATAGGAAAGATTCTTTCGAGTTCCATCCTGGATTTCTTGGTGGCTATCTTACGTTGATGGCATCTAATATGCCCTTCCTAACAAAAGGTAACATTCCCTATATTCACACTATCAAAACTGTTTCATAATTTTGCACTTCACTATTCTTTCTTAAAGAGAAAAGAGGTGCCACGTATCAATCCTTTTCATGATCTATATTCCCCTTTTACCTGGTAGCAATTAATTGTATCTATTCACATATCCCCTAAGAACTTGGGTTAGGACTGTGTTTAATTGATTTAGACATGCATCCAATATCAGTAACTGCTATTTTGGATGTTAATGGAATTTAAGGGCTGCCAACAACTATATTATATTCAGGTTACAGAGACTGGGTAAACATTTAAGGTGAAAAGTGCCGGCAAGTGATCCACAACAGAAACACTGATATTTGAATGTCTAGTGAAATTAGGTATGAGGTGAAGTTACTGAATGTATCCTTTCAGTGCACAGTGAGCAATTCCTCAGATTATTCTCAGTTTCTGTGAATTGGCCCTGGACTGAATTGTAGATTAGATTAGATTCCCTACAGTGTGGAAACAGGCCCTTTGGTCCAACAAGTCCACACCAACCCTCCGAACAGCAACCCACCCAGACCCATCTCCCTCTGACTAATGCACGTAACACTATGGGAAATTTAGCATGGCCAATTTACTTGGCATCTTTGGACTGTGGGAGGAAACCGGAGCACCTGGAGGAAACCCACGCAGACACGGGGAGAACATGCAAACTCCACACAGACAGTTGCCTGAGGCTGGAATTGAACCGAGTCCCTTATGCTGTGAGGCAGCAGTGCTAGCCACTGTGCCACCCCATGGTTATTTCTAGATAGTTGCTTCTCCCTAGACCCTATTAATGGTAAACTCATTTGACATTTGGAACTATCAGCTGGAATAATATTAGAATGGAAGATGGAGGCACTTAAAGAGTTTGCCACAGAGGATTTTCAGCATTCATAGCTTTGGAAAGTATTCATTAGTAATCTCTTGACATTATAAATTATGTATTATTTGACAAAAAAAAATCTGAAAATGCTGGAAATACTCAACAGGTCTGGCATCATTTGTGAAGAGAGAAACAGATTAATTTTCAGATCACTGACCTTTCTTCAGATCAAGGTTCATTGTGTTCTGACCTAATTTAAATTAAGGTTGCAATGAATATTGTTTTCGCAACTAGCAGACTAATTATGTGCTGATCGATAATGAGTGGAAGCATCAGCATTTCAGCTATTTTGTAGAATTTGCCAGGTGACAGGATGGGATATTGGAAGGGGAGGGGAGGCTGAGATAGCTTGATCATAAATGGGCCAGCACTGAATATTATCTTCAATCTTAAATTGATGCAATGGCTGTACTGAGTTCATTCCAAGGTCTGGTAATATTTATCCACATGGATTGTCGTCAGAGAAAAGTGAAATATAGAGTCATGCAATGGCTGTTTTCCTGAACTTGTAATCTGATCTAACCATCAGAGGACTTTTGTTCAAATTCCATGATGGCAGCTTGTGAATTTAAGCTCAGTATAACAATTCTGATAACATAAAGATGCTATCAGCGAAAGTGACCACAAGATTGTCAGATTGTATTGAAAATTTAAGATCGTAAGTGAGGGAAATCAACTTGATTACTGATCTAGCCTTTATGTGACGATGATTGGATTTCCAGTAGCTTTGACTGCCTTGAATTAAAGCATATTGGATTTCAGTTCTTGTCAGTCTGAGAAAAGGAGTCAGTTATTTAGCCATCGATCTGCTGAGGGGGAAAAGGCTCACATTCCCCTGGCCTGTTTGTTCTGCTGCAGGAAAGTAACATCACCACCTCCAGCTTTAAGGAGATGGTGTGTTAGTACCTCATGGTAGCAGATCCAATGTACAAAAATGCTTTGCTTGGATTAATTCATATGTATGCCCCAGCTGAAAAGGATGGATGTCCTTTGGCAGCTCCCAGCACAGCTGGTGACGTCCAGGTCAGTCATTCTAGACTGTGACTTCATCTACAACATGGATTTGGCTGGACAGTGCGGCAAGTCCAACAGTATCCTGGATGCCATGTCCAAACTTCTAATGAAAGTGGTGAAAGATGCTGAATTGCACAATGTCTTCAGTAAAACTGCAGATAGATGCAGCATGGATGGATCTGGCCGAGCTGTCTGTTCCAGGATAATCTTACAGTTGGTGTCATTTTTTTGTTGTATATAACCACTTGTTGAGTCTATTAGGCTGGATGCAGGCAGAAGAGTGATTATAGTTCCAAGTAATGGAGGCACTCAGATTACAGCCTCCCTGTACATGAACAATGCCACCATCTTCTGCTTAAATTTGCTGTTAGTGCGCACATTGTTGATTCTAAGAAACTACAGAGAATTGCAAGCCAACCTTCTATCTGTTGACTCCGTCTATACTTCTCACTGCCTTGGAAAGGCAGCCAACATCTTCAAAGACCTCTCCCGCCCTTGTTACAATCTCTTCCAGTGTTTTCTGGTGGACAGAAGATACAAAGGTTTAGCACATAAACCAACAGATTCAAGATGCGGAGGAGCTGGTGTTGGACTGGGGTGGACAAAGTTAAGAATCACATAACACCAGGTTATAGTCCAGCAGGTTTTGTTGGAGGCATTAGCTAGTGTTAACGCACTAGCATTTTTTATTCTTCTGGTTGGACGCCTCTGATTTTAAATTTAATGTTGATCTCGCTCTTTGTGCACCTTCTCTGCAGCCCTAACATTGTATTTCTTGCTCTGTTCTATTATCCCTATGCACTTTGTACGGTATAAGCTTCCTGTACTGCAAGCAAAACAAAACCTTTCACTGTACCTAGGTACATGTGACAATTGTAAATCAAATCATCAAATCAATTCAAGGTTGAGGACTTCATGCTGAGGGATGCATTAAAGGTTGAGTTAATCACTGCTGAGCCACAATGAGGAAAGATCACTGCCTGAGGCCTTTCAGCCATAGTACACTGAGGGGCTGGAAACTGTAAAACCCTCTCAGACTGTCTGCTGTACAAGGAACATACATTATGCCTTCTCTGTATTTCAAATAGGAATTTTTTTGCCCTCCACTATATACTGGTATGGAATGTATTTTGTAAATATTAAAACAATACAGTCATATTGAGTGCAATATACTGTTTGGGGACAGGTTGCATTATGTTGAAAACTCCTTAATTTTGAAGTTGAACTGATTTGTGATGTAGCTTTGTAAAAATCATGAATATAATATATCTTTGGAATACAAAATTCAACCTCTGATTTGTCCTGATTTTCAGCTGGATAATTCATTTATTCCTCTTTGCTCCATATGTTTTGATAATCTTTTTGGCAATAGACATTTATCTATTGCAGTCTTGGAAATTACAATGGACCCAACACTTGCAGTTTTTTGGGGGGAGATATTTCCAGAACTCCCTAACATTGTGTGAAAAATTGCTTCCAAATTTCACTTCTGAACAGTCTAACTTCACTTCCTGAAGGAAATAACTGAGGTGATTGTAGAAGCATCTTTCAGGAATCCCTGGAGTCAGGGAAGGGCCAGAGGGCTGGAAAATGGCTAATGTAACACCCCAATTAAGATAAGAGGCAGAAGCAGGAAAAAATAGGCCACTTAGTCTGACTTCAGTCTTTGATAAGATTTTCAAATCCAATATTAAGGATGACATTGTGGACTATTTGAAATTGCATGGTAAAAAGGGCAGAGACATCACAGTTTCATCAAGGGGAGGTCATCCTTGACAAATCTGTTAGAATTCTTTGATAAGGGAACGAGCAAGTTATACAAAGGAGACCCAGTGGACATGATCTATTTGGATTTCCAAAAGGCCTTTCACAAAGTGTCACACAGGAGGCTGCTAAATAAGATGAGAGCCCATGGTGTTAGGGACAAGGTACTGACATGGATAGAGGATTGGCTGACTGCCAGAAAACAGAAAATAGGGATAAAGAGGTTGTAAATGGTGAGTAGAGGAGTTCTGCAAGTGTTAGAGTTTGGACCACAACCACACCTCACAGCGCCAGGAACCCAGGTCCGATTCCAGCCTTGGGTGACTGTCTGTATGGAGTTTGCACATTCTCCCTGTGTCTGCTTGGGTTTCCTCTCACAGTGTTGAAAAGTGTGGTGCTGGAAAAGCGCAGCTAGCCAGGCAGCATCTGAGGAGCAGAAGAATCGACGTTTCGGGCATAAGCTCTTCTTCAGGAAGGGCTTATGCCCGAAACGTTGATTCTCCTGCTCCCCGGATGCTGCCTGGCCTGCTGCGCTTTTCCAGCACCACACCTTTCAACTCTGGTCTCCAGCATCTGCAGTCCTCACTTTCTCCTAGTTTCCTCTCACAGTCCAAAGTGCAGGTGAATTGGCTATTCTAAATTGCCCATAGTATTAGGTGCATTAGTCAGAGGAAAATGGGTCTGGGTGGGTTACTCTTCAGAGGGGTGGTGTGGACTTGTTGGGCCGAAGGGCCTGTTTCCACACTGTCGGGAATATAATCTAATCTATTCACATTATACATTAATGATCAGGACAAAGGAACTGAGGGCATTGTTGCTAAGTTTGCAGATGACACAGTGATAGGTGGAGAGAATGATGGTGTTAAGTAGATGGAAAGGCTGCAGAAGGACTTGGCCAGGCTAGGAGAGTGGACAAAGAAGAGGCAGATGGAATATAATGTGGAACAGTGTGAGGTTATGAACTTCTATAGAAAGAATAAAGGCGCAGACTATTTTCTGTACAGGGACGGCTTCAGAAATCTGAAGCATACAGGGACTTAGGGAGTCTTATTCAGGATTCTCTTAAGGTAGACACAAAGGATCAGTTTGCAGTTAGGAAGGCAGATGCAGTGTTGGCATTCATTTTAAGAGTGCTAGAATACAAGAGCAGAGACATACTGCTGAGACTGTGTAAGGCTCTGGTCAGACAGCATTTGGAATATTGTAAACAGTTTCCAAGAAAGGATGTGTTGACCTTGGAGAGGGTCCAGAGGAGGGTCATAAGAATGGTCCTGGGACTGAAAAGCTTGTCATATGAGGACTGTTTGAGGACTCAGCGTCGTACTTGATGGAGTTTAGAAGGATGAGAGGGTGTCTGATTGAAACAGTACAGAATATTGAGAGGGCTGGAGAGAGGGGACATAGAGAGGATATTTCCACTAGTAGGAGAGACTAGGATCCAAGGGCACAGCCTCAGTGTGAAGGGGTGACCCTTTAGAACTGAGAAAGGAAGTAATTTCTTCAGCCAGAAGTTGGTGACTCATCACTGTGGAGACTGTGAAGCCCAAGTCATTGAATCTGTTTAAAACTGAGATAGGTAGCTAGGTTCTTGTTTGGCAAGGGGATGAAGTAGGCAGGAGAATGGGGTTGAGAAATATATCAGCCATGATTGAATGGTGGACCAGACTTGACGGGCCAAATGGCCTCTTGTGGATTTCTTACCAATGAAAATGATTTCTCTCACTCTTATATTCAGCAACTGTAGATCTCTAACAGCTTTTGTTTCACTTGTTCGTTACCTAACCTAGAGTACAAGTAATCACTCAGAAGTAACAGAAATGTTAACAATTCTGCCATTTTGTTTTTCTGTTTCACAGGATATACTTTAATCAATGAAGACTGTCCAGGGGCTGAGTGGAATATCATGTGTCGAGATTGTTGTGAAACGGATCAGATTGAATGTGTTTGTCCTGGGAAGGATGAGGTTGTGGGATATTCTGTCCCATGCTGCCGGAATGAGGAAGATGAATGCGACTCTTGTTTGATACACCCAGGTATACTGAGTTCCCAAATGGAATGGCAGTGAATGCCCAAATGTAGTATGCTTTATTACCCATTTACATTGCCAGTGTAATGATGTAATTTTCTTCTCCAGCAGATACCTACTGAGTAGGCAGACAAACTAAGAGTGAACTAGGAGAGCAAACTGACCTTTGCCCTTTCCTGTAGTGGTGACCTCATGTCTTGCTTTCTGACTCTCCCCAGGATGTTTGAATATTTTCTAATCAACCTGCTGAGAGATGTTGTGACACATCCCTGGAGCAGGTTGGACTTGAACCCAAAGCACCAACTCTTCATTGAATGTTTAAAATAATGAGATCATTAAATATGGAATTAAAGACGCAAATAATATAATCCAACAACCCAAAGCACTACATCGCCCACCCACTGCCAGCATAATGATTACAAGTTCAAAAACAAATCTTTCTTTATGGAATTAAAGTGAACACTTCAGGTTAACACATTTGACCTTAATGGTCTACCTTTAAAGTCATAGAGATATACAGCTCAAGAACAGACCAAACAGTCCAACCTGTCCATGCTGATCAGATATCCTAAATAAATCTAGTGCCATTTGCCAGCATCTGGCCCATATCTCTCGCAACCCTTTCTATTCATACACCGTACCCATCCAGGTTTCGTTGTACCAGCCTCCTCCACTTCCTCTGGCAGCTCATTCCATACACTCACCACTCTCTGCATGAAAAAGTTGCCCCCTTAGATCCCTTAAATCTTTCCCCTCTCACTTTTAACCTATGACATCTAGTTTTTGGACTCCCCGACTCCAGGGAAAAGACCTTGTCTATTTACCCTATCCATGCTCCTCATGATTTTATAAACCTCTATAAAGTCACTCCTCAGCCTCCACTGCTCCAGGGAAAATAACCTCAGTCTATTCAGCCTCTCCTTACAGATCAAAGCCTCCAACTCTGGCAACATCTTTGTAAATATTTTCTGAGCCCTTACAAGTTTCACAATATCCTTCCACATTCAGCGACATGATAGACAAACAAATCAACAGGATGCTTATGGGATAACCAATATCAGGACTTGGAGCAGTAGCAGTTATGCAGAGGTTAGAATGAACAGCCCTTCCCATGATCCAGCCTAAGCTTTGGTTCCGCGATGTGGATGACACCTTTATCATCATGAAATGCAACAAACTAGAAGAAACCCACAATTGCATAAACAACATCCTTACCGGTATCAAGTTCGCCAAAGAGGAAAAGACCAATAACTGACTCCCCTTCGTGGACGTCATTGGATACTGATTGGGAATGATCAGCCATGATCATATTGAATGGCGGTGCAGGCTCGAAGGGCTGAATGGCCTACTCCTGCATCTATTGTTTATTGTCTATTGTCTATTGTCATGGTAGACCAAAAAGCCAATGGAGAACTGCAGACCAGCATTTACAAGAAAGCCACACACACTGACCAGTTACTCAACTACAGAAGCAACTATCCCAACACCCACAAATGGAGTTGCATCAAGACACTATTCAAACGAGCCACAACACACTGCAGCACCCCGGAACTATGAGAAGCCAAGGAGAAACACATGTGCAATGTACCCAGGAATAGCGGTTAACCAATAAGTATAGTCTACCGATTCCTGCACAGCAAACCAAAACCAGAAGACACAGCATGCCCAGAGACTCTAGTTGCCCTACCATACATCAAAGACATTTCAGAGATGACCACCAGACTACTTTGGCCCCCAAGCATCATGGTAGCCCACAAACATACTACCACACTAAAATACCTACTGATGAATTTAAAGAACCCTGTATCCACAGCCAGCAGGACGAACATAATATACAAACTACCCTGAAAGGACTGCAACAACATTACACAGGACAAACCGACAGGAAACCAGCCACCAGGATACAAGGGCATCAACTAGCCACCAAAAGACCACCAACTATCAATGGTATCCATACACAAAGAGGGATTCCAGTTCAACTGGGACCATGCATCCATCCTGGGACAGGCCAAACAAAAATATGCACGGGGGTTCCTAGAGGCCTGGTATTCAAACCAGTACTCCATATTCAAACAGAGATTTGGACCCCATTTTCCAGCCTGTCAGAAACAGAACGAGAAATGATATCACTCACAATAACAAAGCAAGACACATACATAGCAAGTGGGACAGAACACTAACCCTTCACTGGAGGTTCACTGATTATGTTACCTAGCATGGTGACGAAACATCTGAAAAAAAACCAAACAGCTCAGTGAGCAAACTGATAACCTGATCCACAAACTGAGCTTCAAATCTTCTCCAAGATCTCAAACATCCTTTCTGTAGCAGGGAGACCAGATTTGCACACAGTATGCCAGTATTGGCCAAACCAATGTTCTGATCAGCCACAACATGACCTCCCAACTCCTGTATTCAATGCACTGACCTATAAAGGCAAACATACCAAATGTCTTGCGACTCCATTTTCAAGGAACTATGAACCTGTACTCTAAGGTCTCTTTGTTCAGCAACACTCCCTAGGGCCTTACCATTAACTGTATAAGTCCTGCTCTGATTTGCCAAAATGCAGCACCTCACATTATCTAAATTAAACTCCAAGAAACAATCACTGAGTTATGTTTCCTTTTACTTTATTACTTATTTCCTACACTTCATGAATTCCTTACGAAAATTCCGTAGGTAAAACAGTAAAATTGGGCAAAATTGTTTGCATTGTCAAATAGCCCGCGGTGTGCACCGTCTAGATTTGAATGGCCAGTTGGATGAGATCATGGTGACCAGCCAAAGTCACATAATGACAAAGAATTGACTGAAAGTAGAAAATGCTGAAGAAACTCTATACATCTGGTAGCATCACTGTATCTCCACAGATACTTTTGCAAATGACACGAGGATTATATGCATATATAAGGATTTGTGCACATATACCACTCGGTCTCTCTGTTCCTACACCTGCTTTAGAATTTCATCCTTTATTGTTTCTTGTTTTTCCTCATCTGTTTCTCATATCACTTCACATTTGTTCACATATAATTTCATTCATTTTATCCTTCACTGGTCTGCCCATTCAGCCAGCCAATATCCTCTTGAAGTTTGTCACTAGGCTTTCACTATTAAGTCTATCACCATCGTCCTTATGATGACAGCAGGAACCAAAATCTTCCTTCCATAAAGCAGTAACATTTGATCATATCTATAGTGTTTCTTCTCGATACCTCAATCATTCTGAGTCCCATACTTCTATCATGTAAAGTACCTCGACCAAATTATCCTGTAATCCCCACTTCTGAATTTTCAAGCATTTTTTTGCTTGTACTTCCTCTTATCAGATGACATCTGCTTTGTGCTCTATCTATTGCCTCAATATCTCTACGATAAAACAGAGCCCAAAGATGGATACAGGACTCTCAACTGCCATCTTGCTAAGATCTTATTTAGATTGCTCCACTGATTTGAATATAGAGATCTTCCTTCAGGTGAGATGAGAGTTGATGAAAAATGCTTGGAAATTTGAAATATTTTGATTTTGTTGCAGGCTGCATCATCTTTGACAACTGTAAGGGATGTAACAACGGATCATGGGGAACGTTGGATGATTTCTACATCAAAGGACTTTATTGCTCAGAGTGCCATGCTGGCTGGTCAGGGGGAGACTGTATGAGTAAGTATTGTCAAGGGGCTTGAATTTCTGTAATCCTTCGACGATCATCTGTCTCGATGGCATCTTATGTAAAGGAACAGAGCTACACCCGTAACTGATTGAAAGACCTCACTGAGATTGAACAAAGCAGGCATCTATTTATGTGGAACTGTATCAAGATTTTTGATATCACTTAATGTGACTTACATGAATTACCTTGAAGGGCTGTCACAGTTAGGGCAGACATTTGCACAGAACAAAGCTGCACATCTGGTACAGGGCAAAATAGTAATAAACCAAGACATCAGCAATACTAAGCAATTCAGGCAGCATTTATTGAGAGAGTAACAGAGTTGCCTGTGCTTGATCAAATTTAATGGCCACGGTAGTTGGCCTGTCATCTGCTGGAGAGCCAGTGGCAGCCTTATTGCAGCATTTTCCAGGAACCTTGTTGGAATTAGATGCTGGTTGTTTACTATCAGGGTTCCCATCTTTCCTGGGCTCATGTTCCTGCCAGATCTCCTGGAACAAGGTGGACATTCTGCCCCAGCTACCACCCAACCAGATACTGGTAGTATTCCACTTCTGGCAGCATCACTGGGAGTGTGACTTCTGCCCAATCTTGCACTGCGGCCACGAACAGATTGTTGTTAAAGCTAGTAGATGAAGACCTGTAGGGCAAGATTGTTGGGCCCTGATTACTGAAGATGAAACAAAGTTAAAAATCTTGCAACGCTAAGTAATAGTCCAATAGGTTTATTTGGAAGCACTAGCTTTCGGAGTACTGCTCCTTCATCAGTTTGACTTCATCTCCAAAAGCTCCAAAAGCTAGTGCTTCCAAATCAACCTGTTGGATTCTAACCTAGTGTTGTGCGATTTTTAACTTTGGCCACCCCAATCCAATGCTGGTTCCTCCACATAATGAAGATGAAAACAGATCTTAAACAAGTACAGAATCAGGGAAAAGGTGTGGGGAAGAAAAACTCAAAGATCTCTGATAGCATGGAGTGTAAATATGTTTCATTGATGTCCAGCTGGCTGATCTCGTCACAATCACTACAACCTGGAAAATCTCAGCAGGTCTGGGAGCATCTGTGGAGAGAAAGCAGAGTCTTGGGTCCAGTGATCCCTCATCAGATTGCTGCTGCCAGACCTGCTGAGTTTTTCCAACAATTTCTGTGATTACAATGAAATAGATTTTCATCCTCACTGCATAGATAATGTGTCAAGATTAGAGTGGTGCTGGAAAAGCACAGCAGGTCAGGCAGCATCCGAGGAGCACCACTCTCATCTTGACTCTAATCTCCAGCGTTTGCAGTACTCACCTACACATAGATAATATGGTCAGCTGACCAGCAGCAGACATGCTGATAAGATTGTAAGAGCTACAATCAAATGTGCTGGGAATTTTGGTCAAGCGAGCTTAAACTCTGACATCAGCTAAACATCAGTCAGGACATGTTGTGAGCTGTTCTGTAAGCTGTGACCTGCAGTTTCCTGTGTTGACCACATAAGGCAGATGTCATTGTGATCTACTAGATATCATGACACCACTATTATATGGAGAGTAAATTGTAAACATTTGGGAATTGTTTACCAGTAAATTCCGTTGGCTAGGATCAAACAGTGATCAGGATTTGAAAAATTCATTAACTAAGTGCCAGAGACCTTTCAGGAGACTGAGCACATTTTTCGAATAAAAGTTTATCAGAGCAAAAGAATTTTTCTCTGAAGAATCCTCCAGACCAAATTGGAAAAGCACATACCCTAAATTACTTTCAGTGAAAACAAGGAGTTGTACAGAGAACCAAGTTGGCCACTTCACTTGAATCAGGGTAGTATTTGATTCAAGCCAAACTTACAGAGATGAAGTAGGGTAGGGTTTAATGTGTATTAAGTTAAAGTAAGATAAAGTGTAGTTAAATGAAATGAGTTAAAGTTAAGTTAGTTGAAATAAGAATTAAAAGTTGCAATGAATGTCTTTTATATTCGGTATTGATACTTAAAGAATTAAAATAAAGAAGGGCTTGTTTAATTAAGTTCTGAGTCAGTTCTGTGCCTTTTGTCTGTCACATAAGGGAAGAATACCTAAGTGTAAGTTTTGAGTACTCCTTTTCAGGCAATGGCAATAATATGGATGAGCGAAACAGTTGCCCATTTGCTTCATTTTCAATCCATTGACTTTAATAGCAGGTTCTGTAATGATTGGTCGTTCTCTCTACAATTATCATTCAAGCAGTGATCATAAAAATTTGTGGAATAGTAGCAGCCTGTTTATTGAATTATAGAAATCTCACTCTCATTCCTGTGGACCCAGTTCTGGGATGTTAACGTCTAGTCATAGAGTCATAGAGATGTACAGCACAGAAACAGGCCCTTTGGTCCAACTCTTCCATGCCGACGACATACCCAAAACCAATCTAGTCCCATTTGCCAATACAATATGGGAAGCAAAGAAAAGCTTTCTTTTGCCTGCGGGTGATACATTGGCTCAGTGGTTAGCACTGCTACCTCACAGCACCAGCGACCCAGGTTCGATTCCAGTCTTGAGCAACTGTGTGGAGTTAACACGTTCTGCCGGTGTCTACGTGGGTTTCCCCAGGTGCTTCAGTTTCCTCCCACAATCCAAAAATGTGTGATTGGCCATACAAAATTGCCCATTGTCTTCAAGGGTCTGTAGGCCAGGTGGAGTAGCCATGAGAAATGCAACATTACTGGGATAGGGCAAGGGTGTGGGTCTGGGTGGGATGCTGTTTGGAGGGTCGGTGTGGACTTGATGAGCAGAATGGCTTGCTTCCACACTGGAGGGAGTCTATGATTCTAAGAGAAGTTTTGCCTGCCAAAACTTGACCCAAATATGAAACCACACCCCTCCTTACCTTTGGGCTTATTTTAAATTGCACAAATATCCCCATTGTCAATGATGATGAAGCTGAGCACATCAGTGCAAACAAAAAGGACAAAGTACTGAGAATCATTTTCAGCTAGAGATGCTGAGTGGATGATTGATTTCCTGAGGTCTCCGCTATTATAGAGGTCATAGTTTAACCAATTTGATTCTCTGCATGCGTTATTAAAAAACAGTTCAGTACACAGGATATAGAAAAGGACGTGAGCCTTGATATATTCCGGATGAAGAGTTGCATTTCAGGTCAGGCCTTTTCTCTAGCCAAGCTGTTTCAGTGGAAACAACACTGGAAACTATCCAATACTGTGGAAATTTTCCCAGATATATCCTATCCAAGAAAAATAAGATAAACACAATATGGCCAATTACTGCTTTAGGAGAGTGATGAAAAATGTACTGGAAAACCTAGGTTGTGCACTAAAACCTGCTAACTGACACTCATTTGGGTTCTACCAAAACACTCAGCTGCAGACCTCTTAATATAGAGAACTAAATACTTTTCAAAGCTGTGGTGAGAATGAACTGCCCTTAACATCAGTGCTAACGTTTGACTGAATTTAGCATCATGTAGCCATGTTAACTTGCTGCAAATCAGGTAGAGAATTTCCTGCTGACTGGAGTAATACTTATCTCAAACAGGTTGGTGGAGTCCAAATGTCTCAGCCCCAGGAGTTCTGCAGTAGTTCCTCAATGCAGTCTGAACTGAACCATTATATGCTGTTTCAACAATGATGGTTCCTACTGCATAAGATCAGAAGTATAAAAGTTCACTTTTGACTGCAATGTTCAGTTACATTCATAAGTCCTCAGAAGCTGCCAACACCCATATAAACAGCAAGGCCAGGACAATATTCAAGTAGACTAACAACGTAGCACATAACATTTGTTCAACATTTGTTACAGGCGATAATCATGTCCAATCAAAGACAATGTAATCATTTTCCCTTGATGTTTGACAACACTGTGATAATTGAATTACTCATAATCACCATCTTGGAAGTCACCATTGACTGAAGTACAACTGAATCAGCCACATAAATACCATGGCCAGTGAGAGGCTGAATATTCAGACACAGTAATACTGTTGAATTTTAAGGGGTGATGGTTAGGTTCTTCTTTGTTGGGGCTAGTTGTTGCCTGGCACTTGTGTGGTGAGAATGTTACTTGGCACCTGTCAGCCCAAGTCTGAATATTGTCCAGTTCTTTCTGAATTTGGGTGTGAACTGCTTCAGTATTTGAGGAGTCGCAAATGATGATGGACCTTTATGCAATCATCAGTGATCATTCGTACTTCTGACTTTATGATGGAAGGAAGGTCATTAATGAAGCAACTGAAGATGCTTGGCTAAGGACACTAGCCCCAGGAACTTCTGCAGTTATGTCCTGGAGTTAAAATCATAGAATAATAGATGCTTAGATCCCAGAAGGACACCATTTCATCCATTGTGTCAACAAAGTTCTTACTGCATTTATCTCATTTTTCAGCTCTTGGCCATAGCCCTGGAGGCCATTGCAACATAGGTGAAATGTTACCTTTTTAGATTAGATTAGATTAGATTAGATTACTTACAGTGTGGAAACAGGCCCTTCGGCCCAACAAGTCCACACCGCCCCGCCGAAGCGCAACCCACCCATACCCCTACATCTACCCCTTACCTAACACTACGGGCAATTTAGCATGGCCAATTCACCTGACCTGCACATCTTTGGACTGTGGGAGGAAACCGGAGCACCCGGAGGAAACCCACGCAGACAGGGGGAGAATGTGCAAACTCCACACAGTCAGTCGCCTGAGGCGGGAATTGAACCCGGGCCTCTGGCGCTGTGAGGCAGCAGTGCTAACCACTGTGCCACCGTGCCGCCCATATACCTGTTCTGAAATTTTTGATCCATCACACACTTTTAGGCAATGAATTCAGTGAGTGACTCCCATCATTGTCTGAGTGAGATAATTTCTCCTCAGTTCTCCTCTTAGCTTTCTATCTCTTGCATTAAATCTATGCCCCTGGTTATTGACCCCTCTAGTAATGAAGAAGAAGCAGTGGGCCTTTGTGAAGAATGGGAAAAAGTGCAGGCTCTAAAAGAAGTAAGGGGAATGGCTGGGAGCAGATGTTAGGCACTTTTATCATTTTAGAATGTGTGATAAACAAGGTGTTTGCCTAATAGCGTACTGTCTGCATCACTTGCAGTGTATAAATACCTAGTTAAAAATCACACAACACCAGGTTATAGTCCAACAGGTTTATTTGGAAGCACTAGCTTTCAAAGCGCTGCTCCTTCATCAGGTGGTGTGGAGTATAAGATT
This sequence comes from Chiloscyllium punctatum, assembly GCF_047496795.1. NCBI lineage: Eukaryota > Metazoa > Chordata > Chondrichthyes > Orectolobiformes > Hemiscylliidae > Chiloscyllium > Chiloscyllium punctatum. The sequence goes on from NC_092760.1 coordinate 14,274,175, forward strand.
GTAAGACACAGAATTTATTGCAAAAGTTTACAGTGTGATGTAACTGAAATTATATATTGAAAAAGACCTGGATTGTTTGTTAAGTCTATTGTCTTTTAGAATGACCAAGTTGGTTTCAGTTCTTTCATATGTAAATCCCAGAACTTCTTTTGAAGTTACATTCTCAAGTGAACTCTAAGAATAAGGTGCCATGTCAGCCTAGGTAATGCATTGAAGGTGTGAGTTACCCTGTGTGAGGCTGTCTGTGCCCCAGTGTTCACACTGATTCTATTTCTAAGAAAGGGATTTACAGAATCTTACATGGATTTAAGTGGTTTTTGAGCAAAATAAAATGTAATTCTGTAAGTACAAATTCACCCACAGACGTGTGTGTGTGTGTGTGTGTGTGTGTGTGTGTGCGCGCGCGCGCGCGGAGGGTTTGGATGTCTGTGACAGAGTGTGTGTATGTGTGTGAGTGTGAGTGTAAAGCGGTATAAGTCTGTGAGAAGGTGTGTGAGTGTGGGAGCGTACGTGTGAGCCTATGAGAGAGCTTATGTATGAGAGAAGTTCTGCATGAGTGTATGGGTTTAAAGGAGTGTGTGTGTGTGTCTGTCTGTGTATGTCTGTCTATAGGTGTGTATGTCTGTCTGTAGTAGTACTTATGTGTGTGCATACACACAGACACAGACACTCCGACAGACACACACGCACACTCCTACAGACTGACAGACAGACAGACACACACACACTCTTCCAGACGCACACACTCTCCTACAGACCCATACACTCATGCAGACCTTCTCTCATACACAAGCTCTCTCTCATATGCTCACACATACATTCCCACACTCTCACCCACACACACACACACCCTCTCATAGACTTATACTACTTTACACCACTCTCACACATTCACACACTCTCACATAGAACTCATACCCCCCCTCACACACAAGTACGTGCATACACACACGGATATAAGTTTGTGGGGTGAGCTTGTACTTATGGAATTTCATTTTATTTTGCTCAAAAACTGCTTGAATCCATGTAAGGTTCTGTGAATCCCTTTTTTTAGAAATAGAATCAGTCTGAACATTGGAGCATAGACAGCCTCACACAGGGTAATTCACACCTTCAATGCATTATTTGGGCCAAAATGGCACCTTTTGTTAAAAACAATGACTGCAGATGCTGGAAACCAGATTCTGGATTAGTGGTGCTGGAAGAGCACAGCAGTTCAGGCAGCATCCAAGTAGCTTCGAAATCGACGTTTCGGGCAAAAGCCTTTTATTCCTGATGAAGGGCTTTTGCCCGAAACGTCGATTTCGAAACCACTTGGATGCTGCCTGAACTGCTGTGCTCTTCCAGCACCACTAATCCAGAACCTTTTGTTAAAGTTCACTTGAGAATGTAACTTTAAAAAAGTTCTGGGATTTACATATGAAAGAAGTGAAACCAACATGATCATTTTACAAGATGAGAGATTTAACAAACAATCCAGGTTTTTTTCAATATATAACTTCAGTTACATCACACTGTAAACTTTTGCTATAAATTCTGTCTTATGACCTTATACTCCACAACCACCTGATGAAGGAGCAGCGCTCCGAAAGCTAGTGTTTCTGAGTAAAGGTGTTGGACTATAACCTGGTGTTGTGTGATTTTTAACTTTGTACACCCCAGTCCAACACTGGCGCCCCCAAATTATAAATACCTCAGATTTCTTGCTGAAGTCAGAGTCCTATCTTTAGGAATTCTCTGGCTTATGTTCCGCCAACATGTTGGCAAAATAAATTATTGTTAACTTTGCCTGAGACCCTTGAGATCATTTCACAAAGTAATCCACTTTCAGCACCATAACAAAAGCAATAAATGTTATGTCAATTTTTGAAACTGTTGATTTTTTTTCCATGCAGACATGATTTCTCAGGTTGTGAAGGGCAAGACATTTAATTAACTTGACAGCTTGACTTCAGCATATCTTTTCTACTTGTGATTTATCCCTAAATACCTTTTCCATTATGACATGAAATGCACACTGCATATACTTCATTGAATCCCTACAGTGTGGAAACAGGCCATTCAGGTCATCGAGTCCACATTGACGCTTTGAAGAGCATTCCCACCCTGACCCAGCCCCCTACCATATCCCTGTAACCCAGCATCCCCCGTGGCCAATCCACCTAATCCTGCACATCCTTGGACTGGGGAAGAAACCGAAACATCAGAGGAAACCCATGCAGACCTGAGGAGAATGTGCACACTCCACACATACAATCGCCCGAGGTGGAACAAATGTAAATGGCCCAAACAAGTTATAATTAGAAGTTTCATTAATAATTTTGTCAATCACAAGTTCCCTTTTATAAAATATATTGCTTATATAATCCTGCATGCTTTTCTAAATGGATTAAGGTTTCCTTGATCATAGATTTTGACATTTTTGAACTGGCTGATGTTAAACTAACTAGCCTATTGTTCCTTGATTTTCTCTCTTGTTCCTTGAATACTGTATGTAATTTTCCACCTTCTAATTGGATGGAAAAATTTCCAAATTTAAAGACTTTTGGAAAATCATAGTTCGCACATCCACTATCTCTTTCCCCTATGAGTGAAAATTGAATTAATAGAAATGGATCAGGTCCCAGCTGTCATTTACTAAGGGCAACAGAATCTCCACCTTCATTTCTGAGAAAATCTGGCCCATGTTGCCAGTTTTCGCTATTGAAATTTCTTACCAAAATTGAGAGTAACTTCATGTCTAAAAATATTAGGACGTTAAGGTAGATAATATCAACGGAGGTGAAGTACTGGAGAGAGTTAAGGGAATAAAATCTGACAAATTTGATGGCCTACATGAAAACTTAGGATTCAAAAATGAATAGCTGCAGAGTTATTGGATGTGCTAGCTATGGTTTTCCAAAATTCCTCAGATCTGGAAGTTATACCATCGGAAGTTAGAATTGACACTTAAAACGTATTCAAGAAACAAGAGAGGAAAAACAAGGAAGAACAGGCCAGTTAGTCTAACATCAATCATTTGAAAAATGCTCAAGTCTATTATTAAGGAAATATTAACAATCCATTTAGAAAAGTTTGTATGTTTAGACGAGCAATATGGTTTATAGAATGGAGCTTGTGATTGACAAAATTATTAACGTCTTTTCAGGATGTGACCAGTAGGATAGATGAAGGGGAACCAGCAGCAGTAGTATTTCCAAACAGCATTCTATAAGGACCCACATAAGAGGTCAATAGGCTCAAAGAAGTGGAGGTAATAAATGAGCTTGGATAATAGATTGGTTAATAGACAAAAAGCAAAGATACAAATAGAGCGTTTTTAAGTTGATAGGTGGAAATTAGTAAAGTGTTACAAGCGGTGTTAGGTCCTCAGCTATTTAGAAATTACAAATCAGTAATTAAAATACAGTAGTCTCTGTTTCTTCATCTATGTGGGCTGATGGCATAAAGCTAGGTGGAAAGATAAGTAAGCTATGGGGATGATACAGAGAAAGACTGCAAAGATGATATCTAGGTTAAATAAGTCAGCGCAAGACGGCGGTTAGAGTACAATATAGGGAAGTGCGAACTTACTCACTTTGAGCATGAGAATAGAAAACCAAGATATAAATGAATTTTAAAAAGTAGAAAAACAGAATTTATCTGCAAGATATGAAATTTATAAATGTTGATCCTCTGAGAGGCTTGTGTGTTCATACAAGAAACTCAAAGTTAGTATGCAGGTTAAGAATGTGACTTTTCTTTACCACTTCCATTTTATTATTTTTATATTTTACACATACTGAGACAAATACACTTCCCTGCTGCTCTTCAAATCACAGAATGTTTCTTTCCAATGAAGTACAATAGAGTCTGTTAGCAGCAAGCATAGTATAGGAGAGAAACGGACAGTATTTGTAGGGACATCAGTAAATGGAGTGATGATGCACTAACGTTCGGATTGGAATAACATTGGTGAGAAGGTGGTAAGTTAGACTTAAAAGGTGAGGGAGAGTTTAGAGAAGAGGCAAGGAACAGTGGAGAAAAGATTAGTCTAGTTTACTGCTAAATTCCTGATGCTTTGTGTATTTAGAAAGGTAGAATTGCAAGTTCTTGGGATGAGTTCTAAATATGGTTGGTATATCACTAATTATATTTAAAGTAACTCGAAAGGGAAGGATGTTTGAAGTATTATGTACTGACTACATTAGGCACTTAGAATCAGAGAATCCCTACAGTTTGGAAGCAGGCCATTTGGCCCAACAAATGATTGTACAGGAATTTGTTCAGCTTGAAGAATTACTGTTAAAAATGCTTTCACTTTGTGGTTCATTGTCAATCAGTGGTAATAACATATTACTTTTTCAGTAATATTTAAATACATATATCATCTTCGATTCATCAATACAATTTGGAAGAATACCAATTCAAGGGGAAAACCAACATCTTTACTGCATGTGAGGAATTGCAATTGTGTAATGTTCTGATAAGTGTAAGAGAACAAACCTCAACAAAGTATGCCTTTTTCCAGCAATGCTCAAGTTCTGCACTACTAAGCAACTATTTGTAATTTTTAAAATTCACTTTTGGAATATGGATATCAATGCCTGGCCAGCATTTATTGCTTGTCCCTAGTTGCGAGTGGTGACTGCCTTCTTGAACCACTGCAGTTCATGTAATACATACTGAATGATTAATTTCTGGGTTAATTTTGTCTTGAGAAATTCCAGTTTATTTATTCAAAGGTTGCTGAAATGATGCACCAGAAAGTCCTATTTTAAAGGAAATATTTAAGAAGTCTCCGAATCATGGGAGGTGATGTCTTCCCATACCTTGATGTTTTCATTTCAGACAAGGCTCACCCACTTTGTTTCCTTTTCTTTGATCCAATCACATTTCTGGCAGGTATAGCAAACACTGGAAGGGTGATGGCATTTGGTCCTTGTTGCAAGAGATTAGAGGACAGGGATAAGCAGGTATTGCGACAATATACTGGGCTTTGGTAAGACTACATCTAGAATACAATTTATATTTTTGGTATCCATGTTTAAGGAAGGGTAACATACTTGCAATGGAGGTGACACAACAAAGGTTCACTAAGTTGTTCCCTGGGTTAAGTGGTTTGTACTATGTTGAGAGGTTGAGTAAATTGATTCTATATTCTGTGAAGTTTAGGAGAATGAAAAGTGATCTTATTGTCATATACAAGATTCTGCAATAGGCTTCATAGGCTTGATGCTGAGAGTTCCAGTTTTTGGGGAATATTAGAACACAAGTGTGATTATTTGGGATTGAGGTAAGGAGAAATTACTTCATTCAAAAAGTTTGTGAATCTTTAGAATTCTCAATGTTCATACATTGTACTTGTTACATATTTGATACATATCATACCATAATTGATACATATATCACTCGCCATAAGAAACCAAGACACATAAATGGAAAGCTGGACATAACACCAGCGGTTCACCGGTGGCTCCCTGATGATGTTACCTAGTATGGTGACAGAATGTCTGAAATCAAACCTTCCAGCTCAACGAACAAACTTACAACCAGAAACTCAACCTGAGCTACAAATCTTCTCAAAAATCGCAAATTGTACTTTGCTCTCAAATTTATTTGTTCCTGGCATCTGTACTCAAGGTAATTTGTCTCCACTATCCCCACCCCCCAGAACCCCGAGGGCAACATCACCCCAGCTCGTGCCTCCACCCCCATTCCCCCCACCATCACACCCCACTCCCAGCTCCACACCCACACCAGATCCCAGCTCCCGGCCCTGCCGAGTTTTCACCATCCCCCCAGACCTCCCCCTCACTGAGGACGAACGATCAGTCCTCAGCAAAGGACTCACCTTCATCCCCCTCCGTCCACGCATCAATGAATTTAATACACGACGTGACATCGAACACTTCTTCCGTCGCCTCCACCTCCGAGCTTACTTTCACAATCAGGACTCCCGCCCACCTTCCGAGGACCCCTTCGCCCACCTCCAACACACTGCATCCACCTGGACACCCCGCGCTGGCCTATTACCTGCCCTCGACCTCTTCATTTCCAACTGCCGCCAGGACATTAACCGCCTCAACCTGTCGTCCCCCCTCCCCCACTCCAACCTCTCACCCTCACAACGCGCAGCCCTCCAATCCCTCTGCTCCAATCCCAACCTCACCATCAAGCCAGCGGATAAAGGGGGCGCAGTGGTAGTCTGGCGCACTGACCTCTACACCGCTGAAGCCAAACGCCAACTCGAGGACACCTCTTCCTACTGCTCCCTCGACTATGACCCCACTCCCCATCACCAAACCATCATCTCCCAGACCATACAGAACCTCATCACCTCAGGAGATCTCCCACCCACAGCTTCCAACCTCATAGTCCAGGAACCCCGCACTGCCCGGTTCTACCTCCTTCCCAAGATCCACAAGCCTGACCAACCTGGCCGACCCATTGTCTCAGCATGCTCCTGCCCCACTGAACTCATCTCTACCTACCTTGACACTGTCCTATCCCCCCTAGTCCAGGAACTCCCCACATACGTTCGAGACACCACCCACGCCCACCATCTCCTCCAAGACTTCCGTTTCCCTGGCCCCCAATGCCTCATCTTCACCATGGATATCCAATCCCTCTACACCTCCATCCGCCATGACCAGGGCCTCCAAGCCCTCCGTTTTTTCCTCTCCAAACGTCCCCAACAGTACCCTTCCACTGACACTCTCATTCGTTTGGCCAAACTGGTCCTCACCCTTAACAATTTCTCCTTTGAATCCTCCCACTTCCTCCAGACCAAAGGTGTAGCCATGGGCACACGTATGGGCCCCAGCTATGCCTGTCTCTTTGTTGGCTATGTAGAACAGTTGATCTTCCGTAATTACACCGGCACCACTCCCCACCTCTTCCTCCGCTACATTGATGACTGCATTGGCGCCACCTCGTGCTCCCGCGAGGAGGTTGAGCAATTCATCAACTTCACCAACACATTCCACCCTGACCTTAAATTTACCTGGACTATCTCTGACACCTCGCTCCCCTTCCTGGACCTCTCCATCTCCATTAGTGACGACCGACTTGACACTGACATTTTTTACAAACCCACTGACTCCCATAGCTACCTGGATTACACCTCTTCCCACCCTATCTCTTGCAAAAATGCCATCCCGTATTCCCAATTTCTCCGCCTCCACCGTATCTGCTCCCAGGAGGACCAGTTCCACCATAGGACACACCAGATGGCCTCCTTCTTTAGAGACCGCAATTTCCCTTCCCACGTGGTTAAAGATGCCCTCCAACGCATCTCGTCCACATCCCACACCTCCGCCCTCAGACCCCACCCCTCCAACCGTAACAAGGACAGAACGCCCCTGGTGCTCACCTTCCACCCTACAAACCTTCGCATCAACCAAATCATCCACCGACATTTCCGCCACCTCCAAAAAGACCCCACCACCAGGGATATATTTCCCTCCCCACCCCCTTCCGCCTTCCGCAAAGACCGTTCCCTCCGTGACTACCTGGTCAGGTCCACACCCCCCTACAACCCACCCTCCCATTCTGGCACTTTCCCCTGCCACCGCAGGAACTGTAAAACCTGTGCCCACACCTCCTCCCTCACCTCTATCCAAGGCCCTAAAGGAGCCTTCCACATCCATCAAAGTTTCACCTGCACATCCACTAATATCATTTATTGTATCCGTTGCTCCCGATGTGGTCTCCTCTACATTGGGGAGACTGGGCGCCTCCTAGCAGAGTGCTTTAGGGAACATCTCCGAGACACCCGCACCAATCAACCAAACCGCCCCGTGGCCCAACATTTCAACTCCCCCTCCCACTCTGCCGAGGACATGGAGGTCCTGGGCCTCCTTCACCGCCGCTCCCTCACCACCAGACGCCTGGAGGAAGAATGCCTCATCTTCCGCCTCGGAACACTTCAACCCCAGGGCATCAATGTGGACTTCAACAGCTTCCTCATTTCCCCTTCCCCCACCTCATCCTAGTTTCAAACTTCCAGCTCACTTACTGTCTCCTTGACTTGTCCGACCTGCCTATCTTCTTTTCCACCTATCCACTCCACCCTCTTCTCTTTGACCTATCACCTTCATCCCCTCCCCCACTCACCCATTGTACTCTATGCTACTTTCTCCCCACCCCCACCCTCCTCTAGCTTATCTCTCCATGCTGCAGGCTCACTGCCTTTATTCCTGATGAAGGGCTTTTGCTCGAAACGTTGATTTCGCTGCTTGTTGGATGCTGCCTGAACTGCTGTGCTCTTCCAGCACCACTAATCCAGTATTTGATTTTCAGCATCTGCAGTCATTGTTTTTACCTTAATTTGTCTCCAGTCTGCTACAATTTATTTGTTCTTTGTGACTTGGCTTCATTTATTTCTCCCTCCTAACTATGGTATAATTTATTTTTCCCTATTGAGTGTCCCATAGTTTATCTGTTGCTCGTAACCACTACAGTTTCTTTGTTTTTTGTTAAATTTAGCTAGTTTCTCCTGTGAACAATCGCACTTCCCCGCTGACCCTAGCCCTCCAGGATTACATAGTATTGAAATATAATCATATGCATCAGTGAGCTAATCGAGTCAAATCTTACATGAGTATTACTGGAAAAAAAAAGCAAAGTCTTGAGTGGAACATAAATGTCAGCAAAGATTGCTTGGGTCAAATGGGATGGTTCTGCACTGTACATTTTTGATAATTCTAAGTAAATCTAATTTGACAGCAGTAAAAGGTACAGCACTTAATCTCTTCCCCAAAGCTGTGTTGCACATTCTTTATAACTAGTCATCAAATGTGAATTAATTCATCCCCAAACCTATTTATCCATCAAGCTTGTAGTAAAATTTATTTGCACCGAGAATCTGTGTGCAATTTATTTGTCTTCTGCTACTGTTTATGCATCCACAATAACCATGTCACAGTTTATTTGGTTTCCTGTAAACTTGGCTAATGTTTACTGTGATCAATCTCTTTATTCCATTGAGTTGAGCTCTCAAGAATAAATATTAATGAAAGGTAACAGGACACAGCAGCGAGCTAATTGGGTTTCACTCCATCTCTAAAAAAAACAATTAATTGGCAGTCTTACTTGAAGACTGAACATTTAAAATTGAAGGAACGGCATGAGCATCGAAACTGTGAGAGGGATAGTATGAAGCAGGAACAATGAGAAGTGTATACGAGAAGAGTACGCAGCAGTGAAGTGGGTACAGGGAGACATGGGGGGACATGATTGAGATGTATAAAATTGAGGGACCGAGGATAGACATGAAGAAACCTTTCCTTTGAAGGGGTCAAAAACTAGGAGCAAAGATTTAAGGAAATCTGAGGAATCTGAGGAAAATGCTTTCCACCCCACAGGGTGGTGGGAATCTGAAACTGATTTCTTGTAAGAGTGATAGAGATAGAAACCCTCATAACATTTGAGAAGTATTTAGATTTACATTTGCGAAATCAAGGCACACAGGCTATGGCCAATTGCTGGAAAATGGGATTGGAATAGTTAAGTGGCTGCTTTTAACTGTTGCAGACTTGATGGATCAAAGGGCCTTTTTCTGCACTATAGACTGCTGTGTGAGTCTGAGGGTTGGGAAACAGTGAGATGGATAGTGAGAAGCATAAGGGGTTTGGAACAGACGAAATGTGTATAGCAAAGTGTGTTGGGCCATGAGAAACAGAGATGAGGTGTAGGAAACAGTAAAATGGAGAGTGTTTGGAAAAGTGAGATGAACAGTGAGATAGTGCGTTCTGCAGCTTGCCACCTCCCACCCTCCCCAGTTAGCCTGAGCCTCCATCCCAGACTTAAAATCTCCCACTACATTGACATGATCACCCTGATCTGAGAGGGGATCTGATTGAGACATATAAGATTATTAAAGGATTGGACACTCTGGAGGCAGGAAACATGTTTCCGCTGATGGGGGAGTGCCGAACCAGAGGACACAGCTTAAAAATACGGGGTAGACCATTTAGGACAGAGATGAGGAGAAACTTCTTCACCCAGAGAGTGGTGGCTGTGTGGAATGCTCTACCCTAGAGGGCAGTGGAGGCCCAGTCCCTGGATTCATTTAAGAAAGAGTTGGATAGAGCTCTCAAGGATAGTGGAATCAAGAGTTATGGAGATAAGGAAGGAACAGGATACTGATTAAGGATGATCAGCCATGATCATATTGAATGGTGATGCAGGCTTGAAAGGCAGAATGGCCTACTCCTGCACCTATTGTCTATAATAATAATAACACTCTCCCCATCCCCCTTGTCCTCAGAGCGTTGACAAATCCTCTGCTATACACCTCACCTGTTGACCCAAGACCCTGTGCACATGTTGAACTTGATACCTGTCATCCAACTCAACACGCACCAACTGAGACCTGGCAGCCTGCTGCCCTCAGACCCTATTCCATCTTTTATCCCATCTGCCCGATGTCTTCTTCCTTCACCCCTGCACCAAATACTTACTTGGTCTGTGCCTGCCCCCCTCCACCCCCACACCCAGCACCCAACTCCAGCCCCACAAAGTAAGGTGCTGCATGGAGACTCCACCTTCTGTCTGACTGATTAGTTGACTGTTCAGTGTTCCTCATCATCACAAGTTTGCCCTCACCTATGTGTGCCTTAAGAAAGCAAAGACTGACAGCCTCCAAGTAAGCAGTAAAGTAAAGGAGTGCTAAGAAAACGATCTAATCTGTGCAGATACATGAAGTGTGTCTGTCTGTCCCTGGATACAAAGCAACCTAGCAGAAGCGTATATGTTATAGATGCCCCTGACCTCCAAAGTAAAATGTTTAAGGGCTTAAAGTGGCGTGTGAATTGATCTCAGAGTATGGAAAGTGATGTGGTGAGGCTGGTAATTCAATGATGCAGACCTGTATGAATGAATGTTGAAGAGGACGGTGGCCATTCTGCATGTACAGGCATGTGCAGAAGAAGTCTTTGCAAGGTGGCTGTGTCAAATATTCAGCAAGCTACAACAACATTATACACTCTGATTTATCCGTCAGGAATTTGAGCTCTCTGATCTCTATTTAAATTGAAATGAATATATGGAAATAGGATAATCACTGATCAATGGTGAGCTAAAGTCCCCATTTATGACTTAAGGGGAAAACTGGGAACACTTTTGATGTCTGGAATCTGATTTTTCATTCTCACTGTATTTTGTACCTTTCTCATCCCTACTCATGTCACCTCCAAGACAGAGAAAATTGCTTTTAATGAGATGAATGATTCACAGCAAGATGGATGGTGAGAAACAATAAAATAATGAGAAGAGGAATCAGAAAGATTGAAACATTTCTTGATTGCTGAGATATTATGGGATGGAAAACCAGAAATAGTGAGGACAGTGGGAAGCTTTGAAAAGACAGGAGGAAACAAAGATGAGTTGTCAGAAGTGGTGAGATAGTGTGAGAAACAGTGAAAATGAAATTGTGATGACAGATCCAAATGGTAAGTTGAAATGAGAACTAATGAAAAATATAATGAGGACCAAAGACAAGTAGAGTGAAGTAATGGAAAGTGTGGTGGTGACATGGGGAATGGGAGGTTGAGCTAGATAGTGAGAAATACTGAGATGAAGCCTATTGAGTGACATGGCTGAATTAATCAATACATTTAGGGTGTAGGTTTGTTCACTGAGCTGTAGGTTTGATATCCAGACGTTTCATTACCTGGCTAGGTAACATCATCAGTGGCGACCTCCAAGTGAAGCGAAGCTGTTGTCTCCTGCTTTCTATTTATATGTTTGTCCTGGATGGGGTTCCTGGGGTTTGTGGTGATGTCATTTCCTGTTTGTTTTCTGAGGGGTTGATAGTCAGTATCTAGATCTATGTGTTTGTTTATGGCGTTGTGGTTGGAGCGCCAGGCCTCTAGGAATTCTCTGGCATGTCTTTGTTTAGCCTGTCCCAGGATAGATGTGTTGTCCCAGTCGAAATGGTGGTTTTTTTCATCTGTGCGTAGGGCTACGAGGGAGAGAGGGTCGTGTCTTTTTGTGGCTAGCTGGTGTTCGTGTATCCTGGTGGCTAACTTTCTTCCCGTTTGTCCTACGTAGTGTTTGTGGCAGTTCTTGCATGGAACTTTGTAGATGATGTTGGTTTTGTCCATGGGTTGTACTGGGTCTTTTCAGTTTGTTAGTTTTTGTTTGAGAGAGTGTTGGTGGGTTTGTGTGCTACTAGGATTCCGAGGGGTCTTAGTAGTCTGGCAGCCACAACCTACACCCTAAACCTCAACCTGAGCTACAAACCTTCACAAACCTTGCAATAATCAATACATGTGGTGTGGAACATCAAGCTAACAGTGAGGGTAGAATGTCAGTAAATTTTGTGATAGAATTAGGAAAGATTGAGAAGGCTCAAATAGAACTTAAATGTTAGTTAGGCTGAATGGGCTGTTCCTTTACTGTTATCTATTATACTGTAATGCTGTGTAAGTACAGTTGAGTTCATGTGTTCCCAATAAAAGTGCTATAGCATATTTGTCCCCCAGAATCTGTCCTGTAATTTTTTTCATCCCCAGTAACTGTGTTGAAGTTTACTTCTTCCCAGTAACTCTGATCTCAAATATTTTGTTCCTCGGAATTGTTTCTACAATTTATTAATTCCAAGTAACCACACTGAACATATTTGCCTCAGTATATGCACTCAAGTTTATGTTTATCTGATAACTGTGGTATTTGTAACAAGGTCAGCCAGCTGGATCTCATAGAATATGAGTTCCCTGACTGGGACTGTTAATCAGATCCAGTCTCTGAGCCCTGGCGGACATAAAAGGATGAATGTCAGGGATATTGGGAGCTTGAAGGTCTGACTCAGGAGAGGCAGTGCAACTGTCAAAGATAATGCATTTGTTAATAAAGGGTTATTGGTAATGGGATGCCAGCCAAGCTACAGTGTATTTGTCTCAAAACAGCTACAGTGAAGAATTGTCTTGTAATATGCAGCATCACCGCCTCTGTCACTGAAACTCCAGTTTCAAGTGACACATCAGGATCTGATGTCCAAGGAAGGTGTGTCATTAGGCAACAAATCAAATTGAGCATCAGCTTGTAAGTAAGTCCTGCTAATATATATCAATGACAGGTAGTAAAAGCAAGTAAAATTCCTGGGCAGCCTTGTCATAGAAAAGAATTTGGAGTCTCTGCCATCAGTATCCATCACTCCAGGTTAAAATATAATAGTGAGAAGTGTATGTTGCCACAGGAATTTGGATTCATTTGGTATCCACTTAGCTGAATGGCTTGTGGAATCAGATTGTTGATGGTGGAGTCTGTTCCCTGTTCTGGGTGGTGTGAAGTTAGGACTCGCCTCCTTGTCCTACCGATGGTAGAGATTGTGACGCTGTGTGTCAGACCTCCCTTTGTGTAGTAACCTTTATTCAGCCATAGTAACAATACTAGGAGAAAGTGAGGACTGCAGATGTTGGAGATCAAGAGTGTGGTGCTAGAAAAGCAGAGCAGATCAGGCAGCATCCAAGGGGTAGGAGAATTGACGTTTTGGGCATAAGCCCGTTATCAAGAACCATCAGGAACCATATTATTTTTTGTATGGTTCTCCTAAACTTGGTCAATGTTTACTGTTTCTCCTGAGATCAATCAATATTCTCCATGGAGTTAAGATCTCCAGAATAAATGCTAATGAAATATAACCACACACAGCAGTGAGCTAATCTGGCCTCACCACAAATTCTTAGAAGTGGAAACAGTGCCTGTTACAAATGAGTGAAGAGCCAAATGTTCATACTCAAAAGGGGTATCATGAAAGTACTGAAACAGAAATGGGGAATGTGCAACAATGACCTACATAGTACTATCAGGATATATTTCAATCCATGATTGGATTAAAACTTACCCACTTAATGTTAGATGGCTTCAGTGCTGGAAATTCCTGAACAAGGCCCACCTGTTAAGAATCTGTCCACAAACCACAGTCCTGAAGAGAATTTACATTGAATTCATAGCCCATTCTGCAGAAGTCAGTGTACTATATTAAATGTGCAACAGCTCAGTGAGCCTTTCATAAGCTACTGTGAAAGGGTGAATGTATTTCTGTTAGGGTGAAAGAAAAGGCTGGTAGGTATAGGGAATGCTCGATGACTAGAGAAATTGGGGGTTTGTTAAGAAAAAAAAGGAAGCATATGTTAGTTGTAAACAGGAGAGATCATGAGAACCCTTAGAAGAGTATAAAGGCAGTAGGAATATACTTTAGAGGGAAATCAGGAGGGCACAAAGAGAGAAAGCTTTAGCAAATAGGGTTAAGGATAATACAAATGGTTTTTATAAATACATTAAAGACAAAACGGTAACTAGGGATAGAATAGGGCCCGAAATTGTGTTGCTGGAAAAGCGCAGCAGGTCAGGCAGCATCCAAGGAGCAGGAGAATCGATGTTTCGGGCATCAGCCCTTCTTCAGGAATGAGGAAAGTGTGTCCAGCAGGCTAAGATAAAAGGTAGGGAGGAGGGACTTGGAGGAGGGGTGTTGGAAATGCGATTGGTGGAAGGAGGTCAAGGTGAGGGTGATAGGCCGGAGTGGGGGTGGGGGCAGAGAGGTCAGGAAGAAGATTGCAGGTTAGGAAGGCGGTGCTGAGTTCGAGGGATTTGACTGAGACAAGGTGGGGGGAGGGGAAATGAGGAAACTGGAGAAATCTGAGTTCATCCCTTGTGGTTGGAGGGTTCCCAGGCGGAAGATGAGGCGCTCTTCCTCCAACCGTCGTGTTGCTATGGTCTGGCGATGGAGGAGTCCAAGGACCTGCATGTCCTTGGTGGAGTGGGAGGGGGAAGTGTTGAGCTACGGGGTGGTTGGGTTAGTTGGTCTGGGTGTCCCAGAGGTGTTCTCTGAAACGTTCCGCAAGTAGGCGGCCTGACTCCCCTAGAATAGGGCCCCTCAAAGATCAGCAAGGCAACCTATGTGTGGAACTGCAGGAGATGGGGGAGATGCTAAATGAATATTTTGCCTCAGTGTTTACTATGGAGAAGGACATGGAAGATTTAGAATGTGGGGAAATAGATGGTGACATCTTGAAAAATGTTCATATGACAGAGAAGGATATGCTGGATGTCTTGAAAAGCATAAAAGTGGATAAATCCTCAGGAGCTGATCAGGGGCACTCTAGAACTCTGTAGGAAGCTCGGGAAGTGACTTTTGGGCCCCTTGCTGAGATACTTGTATTATCGATAGTCACAGGTGAGGTGCTGGAAGACTGGAGGTTGGCAAACATGGTACCACTATTTAAGAAATGTGGTAAGGAAAACCCAGGGAACTATGGACTGGTAAGCCTGACATCAGTTGGGGAAGTTGTTGGAGAGAATCTTGAGGCACAGGATTTACATGTATTTGGAAAGGCAAGGACAGACTAGGGATAGTCAGCATGGCTTTGTGCGTGGGAAATCATACCTCATGAACTTGATTGAGTTTTTTGAAGAAATAACAAAGAGAATTGATGACGACAGAGCGGTGGACGTTATCTATGTGGACTTCAGTAAGGCATTCGACAAAGTTCCCCATGTGAGTCTGGTTAACAAGGTTAGGTCTTATGGAATACAGGGAGAACTAGCCATTTGGATACAGAACTGACTTGAAGGTGGAAGACACAGGGTGGTGCTGAAGGGTTGCTTTTCAGACTGGAGGCCTGTGACCAGTGGAGTACCACATGAATCGGTGCTGGGTCCACTGTATAAATGGTTTGGATGTGAACATAGGAAGTATAGTTAGTAAATTTGTAGATGACACCAAAATTGGAGGTCTAGTGGATAGTGAAGAAGATTACCTCAGAGTACAGTGGGATTTTGATCAAAATGGGCCAATGGACTGAGAAATAGCAGATGGAGTTTAATTTAGATAAATGTGAGATGCTGCATTTTGGAAAGTTAAGTCATAGCAGGACTTACACAATTAACGGTAAGGTCCTCGGGAGTGTTGCTGAACAAAGAGACCTTGGAGTGCTGGTTCACAGTTCCTTAAAAGTGGAGTCTCAGGTAGATAAGATAGAGAAGAAGGCTTTTGGTATGCTTTCCTTTTTTGGTCAGAGTATTGAGTACAGGAGTTGGGAGGTCATGTTGCAGCTTTACAGAACATTGATTAGATGGCTTTTAGAATATTGCGTGCAATTCTGGTCTCCTTCCTATCAGAAGGATGTTATGAAACTTGAAAGGGTTCAGAAAAGATTTACAAGGATGTTGCCAGGGTTGGAGGATTTGAGCTATAGGGAGAGGCTAAATTGGCTGGGCCTGTTTTCCCTGGAGCATCAGAGGCTGAGGGGTGACCTTATAGAGATTTATAAAGTCATGAGGGGCATGGATAGGATAAATAGACAAAGTCTTTTCCCTGGGGTGGGGCAGTCTAGAGGGTATAGGTTTAGGGTGAGAGGGGAAAGATATAAAAGTGGGGCAACATTTTCATGCAGAGGGTGGTGTGTGTTTGGAATGAGCTGCCAGAGAAAGTGGAGGAAGCTGGTACAATTGCAGCATTTAAAAGGCATCTGGATGGGTATGTGAATCGGAATTGGAGAGATATGATGAAGGGCTTTTGCCTGAAACGTCGATTTTCCTGCTCCTCAGATGCTGCCTGACCTGCTATGCTTTTCCAGCACCACTCTAATGTAGACTCTGATTTCCCCCAGCATCTGCAGTCCTCACTTTTGCACATTAGAGGGATATAGGCCAAGTGCTGGCAAATGGGACTAGATTAGGTTAGGATATCTGGTCGGCATGGATGAGTTGGACCAAAGAGCCTGTTTCCGTGCTGTATATCTCTATGACTCTGTGACTCTATGAGTGTATAAGCTAAGCATGGGATTGGAGTTGCAGTTTTTTAAAGGGTGAGGGTTCCAGGTAAGTGTTGGATTACTTAGCATAGATTGGAGTCAGCGGGAGTTGTGGAGTTAAATCTAGCAATAAGGAAGTGTTGTATGGTGGGTGTCAGACTGGCAGGTGGAGACAGGGTCAACTCCACACACTGCTGTTGAAATGTTTCTCTGGTTGTACGAATATTTGGGCCCATAATGTAACTGTGAGTGATAAACAGTGACATAGGATATAGGGAACAGGGACCAGGAAGTGTGAAAGATGAATGGAATTCTCCTAGCCCTGGAGTTGCTTGTGCAACAGTGAGAAATGCAGGAGCATTGTTCGAGAACGAGAAATCTGATTCTCAATGTCGAGGGTAAATGTCTGATTTTTCTCCTTAGTATCAGCAGTGAATTCCAAATCTTGATAGGAGCAAGCACTTTATTTTCATGTCAATATAGGTGAGTCTTGCTTCATTTTACACAGCTCACAATTCACCAATGACCTGCTGAGAAACTAGACAGCATCAAATCTCTTCGTGAGAGTCCAAATGGTTAACTGGCAGATACAGCTCGCCATATGCTTTTCTGTGTCTCCATCTTCAGGTTCAATCACCAATCTCCCACTGCATGGGTAGTGACTGCTACTGGCTTTGATCTACGAAAGTTGGCATCCACAAAACAGCCTCAGCACGTAATCACTATGGCCAATCTTGGACTAATTCATAATACAGTTCACAATTTCACCACTGCACTTTGGAACTCATTGACACCTTGCATTGTAATGTTCCAGATAGGTCTCTATGTACACAGTCACATACGCCTATTTTGTGCGTCTGCACAGGATGCAGCTAATGGATCTTAGCTTTCCTTAGCATTCACTGACTTTGTGCTTACTTGGAAGCTCACAACATCTTTGATTTTTTAATTCATCGCTGCTGGGAGAACTTACAGGCTCCCAGCATTTCTGACCTGATAGAAAGCCATGCTGCTTGTCGTGGATGCTAACACTGAATAGCCAATAAAATGAACATGTTGTTGTCCAGTACCATGTTACATTAGTGTGACACCTACTGATTGGATTGAAGGGTCTGTTTCCCTGCTGTATGACTCTGTGACACAATGGCTAAGAATATGAGTGGAGGCAAGGATCTATTTCAAGACTTTAACATTACTATTGGCCTCAGGTATCTAAAATGTCTTGTCTGTAATTATGCGCATAAAGACAGAAGTCACATAACACCAGGCTATAGTCCATCAGGTTTATTTGAAATCACTAGGTTTCAGAGCATTGCTCCTTCATCAGGTAAAGATGAAAGCTTATGATCTCAAATAGACCTGTTGGACGATAACCTGGTGTCAAGTAACTTCTGATTTTGTCTACCCCAGTCCAACACCGGCACCTCTACATCATGAGCGCAAAGATTGCACAATGGCTAAATTTTGCTGCTATTCAGAGTGCTTCCAGACATAAGCAACACTTTGCCAATATAACTTTGAGGAGGCTGCTTTACACTGATATGCTAGCTAGGTAACGAGGTTCAAAGCCTAAAATGACAATTGATCAAACGTGATGATTGAAAATGCATATACATTTCCAGATGTGAAATTTTGATTACAGTGGTGTCACTCATGTTACCTATGTTCCTTCAGAGCAGTTATTCCTTCCCCTACGTCTCAATGCAGTCCTGGGATCAGCTGCTAGGATGGAGATTACCTGCTCTGCTGGTTTGGGTGGAGAATCCTGAGGATATTTGTAGTGAGAGTGTCTGGACATGCAGACAGTACCCTGTCTAAATGTACCCACCCTCTTAAGCTTCAACCGCTCTGAAAATGTGTTGGTGAATTAAGTAGGAGAATTTAGGAATTGTGTGTCAGTGAGATTGCGGAGTAGTTTATATTCTACATGATTGTGATTCCTTTTGTTTTGTGAGATTCTTGGCTGAAGTATTATTTGTGGTGTGATATGTGATAGGGTTAACCCTAACCTTAACCCTAAAGTCTTAAAATAGGAAAACTTGTCTGATTCTTTCCATTAGTCACTGGGAAAATCACATCTCTTTTGAAAGGTTATCAGTCTCTACAGGGATTGTAACAATGTTCTTTTTATTTCCAGAATGTGGGGCTGTTATAAATGCTTCAAGAGGGCAGATTGTTCTGGAAGGATATCCCAGCAACTCTCATTGTGAATGGACAGTGTCAGTGAATTCCAGTTTTGCTATTGAATTACGGTAAGTGTAGTTTGGCTTGTTATGTATAGTTGTAGATTTTTCTTCTGTTATATTTGACATGATCGTGTTTTAGCTTTGAGGCAGAAAGGTTGATTTGTTTGAAACTGTGAGAGGTCTTTGGCTGAGATAACATCGTTAAATTCTGATATATCAGTATCCTGGATCAAAAGCACAGCTTGTGGTACACAAATTGATCATATCAGGTATAAAGTATTCTGATCTATATAGCTATCTCGAACTACAAGGGACCTATTTAATGAATGAACAATTAGTGCCACCTTCTGTTTGAAACAAATACTGCCAGTTTCCAATTAATTCAAAGCTTTGGAAGTTGCTGACAGGGTTTTAGAATCTGAACATTTAATATTCAATTTATAATTCTTAACCTTGCTTTAAAATCACTCTATGGTCTTGCCTCTCTCTATCTCAGTAACCTCCTCTCTGGGCTACATACTATTTTTTAATTCTGACCTCTTGTGCATTCATGCTTTAAATTGCTCCCAACATTGGAAACTGTCTGCAGCTGCTTTGACCCGAAACTCTGGAATTCCCGACTTCACTATCTGTTTCTATATTTCCCCCCCCCACCTCCCCTCCACTCTTTTAAGACACTATCAAAGCTCCTTGACCAAGATTTTGGTCTCCTCTCCTAATATGCCAATTTTGTTTGACAATGTTCTCCAAAGCACTTTGTGATGCTTTACCAATGTGAAGATGCCAAATAAATGCAAATTTCTTTTGCTGTGTTAGTGGACTTGATGAACAAATGGAGATTGACTGACAGTATTGCAGCACTTCATCACTAAACTGGTTTATAAACTGAGTTCAGTACATGCATGCAAACAGCCCTACTTTTATATGGGAAGTGGCATTGAAGAGCCTGCTGACAACTTGGGAATGAAACCAGTGGGCCTGCTGCCAAAATCAAAGTAGTACATAAGGAGCCTGCCCCTTTATCATGGGAAATACTGCTCATGTACCTGTCTGTCACAGAAAGTTGTTGCTCAGGGTGTGAGCTTGCTCTGTTACAGATTCTCCATGCTGAGTCTGGAGTTCGATTACATGTGCCAATATGATTATGTGGAAATCCGTGATGGCGATAACATTGACTCCAGGGTTGTTGGAAAATTCTGTGGAAATGAAAGGCCTCCCCCAATCAGGACTACTGGGAGCTCGTTACATATTTTATTTGTATCTGATGGGTATAAAAGCTTTGATGGATTTTTTGCTACGTTTGAGGAAGTTGATGGTATGTAGACTTTCAGATTTCAGATCAAGTATTGCCTCACTTTTGTGTCTTGCTACGTTGTTTGTTCGCCCAGAATCATTCTGATTCACGCATTCTTACTTCTTCCAATTTGTAACTTACTTTCTTTCTCTCGTGTCCGTTTCTTTCACTTTACTCTTTTTATTCATTTCACTTTCTTCTTCACTTGCCTTTACTTTTTTTTCTTTTCTTCTTGACCCTCTCCTGTACACTTGCTCCTTTTGTCCCCACCTGTCCCAGTCTACTCATTTGTTTTCTCCTCTCCCTTGCCATTCATCCTTCTTTCTCGGTCAGTTTACTGTAGCCATAGACGGTAATCACTGCAGCTGAAGCTTCCCACTGCTGCTTCTAGCCCTTCTCAGACCCTGTGTTGATTTTAGGGTTCATCTTGCAGGCAGGAGGATACCTTGAGAACATGTGCAGACGCCAAAATCCTTTTTGATACTCAAAGAAATTCATGTGGCACTTAGGCCTTCTTCCTGTGCGGTGAAGAATGGGATAAAATGTTGCCCTAGCCAGTGACCGTGTCATCCCATGAATGGATGAAAAGAAACCAACTCTTAGGAACAGGACCAAAGCAATGGTTTTGATTTTAAGTCCTGTCTTTTACTTCACACCAGCCCATGCAGAAACAGAAGGGTGAAAGGGTTGAAATCCCACATACTCACTTGAATCTTCTGCGTATACCTGCTTATCCAAATCAGGCCATTCATAAAGGCACCAGAAGTGGCAGGTGATTGCCTAATCAGCACACCAAAGTAGTGAACTGATGGTGACATCCAAATTAATTGAACATCAGGGAGGTTCTGTTGTCAACTGCAGGTGTTGTAACTAGTCAAGGTTTCCTTGTGTCTAGATCTCCTTCTGAATTAGCTCGAATGGAGAAGACCCCTCCCCACCATTCCAACCATCACCACCTAACCTGTGCAGTTCTGGAATCCTTTAGCCCAGCTCCATAGCCCCAGTGTTCATCTCAGTCTCAGTGAAGCCTTTGTGCTCCCCTTCCATGGATCATGGATCTCTAGCTGTACTTTCCACTATTGCTACATTTCCATCACTGTCTTCTGATCAATTCTCGGTTATTTTTGCTATAGTCAGCAGAAAAGTGTTTGTGATGCTGCCCTCTGCTGATCAATTCACTGATAATCCATGGCCTCGTGTAATATGAAGGCCTGTGAATATGAGTTAAGTCGTGTGTGGCTCACAGTCATTAGCTGTTGCAAGTTCCCATTACTAGGGAGCAGAAGTTAAAGCACCTCACCCAAGACAGCTGAGTTGATTGAGATGAAATGTCTGAAGTTGTGATGAAGCTTTCCTCAGTTGGTAAATAGTTTGAGGGATCATGGCTCAACAGCACCACTTATAGCTGGCTGGCAATACTGCAGCATTTTTCATCACATCAAAAACAGAGTGAAACATACAGCCATGAACCTTTAGAAGCATTTGAACAGCAATAGGACATTACTTCCCTCAAGCCTTTTTTGCCACCTGTAAGCTAATGCCACATACAGGTTTTTCCCTAATACTCCAAAAAAAATGCATAGTTAACATAAAATAACAATCTCAGATTGAAAATTTACAATTAACTTAGCATTCATTGCCATTTATTAAAGAGAGTTTTAGACTTCTACCATTACCCTTACTTAATTTTGCTTCGAATCGACTTGGCTCCCATTTTTAGACTATATCCCCCCTATTCTGAACAAGCAGAAGAAATAACTTCTCTGTAATACAAACAAAAAATATAAAGTCATAATATCTGAAGTGAAAGCAAGAATTAATGTTTCAAGTACAATATGTCTCTTCTTGAAAACAATCTGCAGCTTTTTATATCTTAAATACTTTAATCAAAATACTTTGTTCTAACTATTAAGCAACACAAGCCTTGAGCAGAATGTTCCCAGGCCCTGAACAATGCAGGTAATGACGAATCAGTTGGGAAAAAATATGGCGAGATCACCAGAAATGGGATATTTTATGTCAAGAAAAGGAAGTCCAGCTCTGTAACTACGTATTGAATAGCAAGTTGAGGATCTCACCAGTGAGGTCTATTCACGTGCATTTGTAGGCCATTAGAACATAATCTCATCGATGTGTGTTTTCCTGTTCACCCATGTGCTGGAGAGAAATTAAACATCAACATGAAAGCCAGCATGGATATCTGGCATTTCCAGCTTATACTTGCTCCCCAGGGCCTCCATCTTACCCAGTCATCACCAATATCTCAGGACATCCTCAATGGGCACCATCTGCCCACAACTCCCCATCCATGAAGGTCAGCATTCGACAGGTACCAGTTTCATCATATCACCATGGCACACCTCTGATCTATTTAGAAAACAGTTGTGCTCTCCAATTCTGCACACTGAATTGCAATGAGGTTGACAGAACACATTGCATGTAGGGTCAAGTACCCACCTAATGAATTGGACCAGTGTGCGTGTCAGGGCTCAATGCTTACTCTCTAAGCACTCACTCACTTTGCATCTGCTTGGATTCTAACAGTAATTCTGCCTTGCCTAGCAGCACGATCTCAAAATCAGGTAGCTTATCGTGTTTGTGATCAGTCAGTCAAGGTAGTGGATGTGTAGCTCTACAGCACTGTGCTGCATCAGTGTTACACCAGCACCATGTTAAGGAGTGTACAAAGCAAGCTAACTGCATGTGCTTCAATCAAATGGCCATGTCTCAAAGTCGAAGGGGAATTAATCCTTAATTATGTCAAAGTTGGCGGCTTCAGTCAGGGCTTCTTAGCATAGTAAATTGAAGATATTGTTTGATATCATCCAAGGACTTGGAGACAGTCGGTTACTTAGGGTGTTCAAGGTTATGGGGGCCCTATATCTCTACAGTCTGGGGAGTGGGCCACAGTCAATCCCACTGTTCCAGCACATTCGGTCTGCGGAGTTGGGTTATGTAATTTATGGAGCTGCATAGAATCAGTCAGGAGTTTATTCATTCATCAGTTAGTGCTGTCTCTCAAAGTTCACTTGGGAATGGGCCTGGGGGTTGGTCCACTAAAAGTCACATGGGGTTATCTGTGAACATTTGTGCAGTAGAGAAGCCGGGGGCTCCAACTGTGAGATTCGAGCTGGCATGCTGAGATGCAGAGGGGACAATAATTACGAAGGAAGTGATATGATAGAGAATGGAAAGAAAAGGGATACTGTGGGAGGGTGGTCATTGACAGTCTGCAATGGAAATTAAAATAGCTGACACTACCCCCAGAGTGGACAAAGTCAGTATTTCATCCTGTAATGAAGAGGGGTCCACTTCAGTGTGATGTAGGGCCCTTCAAACAGTAATAGCATTAACCAGGTACCCACAGGCAAAACACATCTGAGATCACAAAATATGTGTACCTTATACATCGACCTTCTGCTTTCATAGACTCATACAGCACAGAAACAGCTCTTTCAGTCCATGCTGACCAGATTTCCTCAACTGAACTAGTCCCATTTGCCTGCATTTGACTTATATTCCTCTAAACCTTTCCTATTCATGGAGCTGTCCAAATGTGTCTTAAATGTTGTAATTGTATCCACTTCTATCACTTCTTCTGCCAGCTTGTTCCACATATGCACTATATGAAAAATTTGCCTGTCAGGTCCCTTTTGTATCTTTCACTTCTCACCTTAAACCTATGCTCTCTAGTTTTGGACTCTCCTACCCTGGAGAAAAGATTTTGGCTATTCACCTTATCTGTGCCCCTCATGATTTTATAAACCTCTATAAGGTCACCCGTCAAGCTCCAACACTCCAGGGAAACAAAGTCTCAGCCTCTCCTTATAACCAAAAACTTCTAGTCTCAATAACTTCCTTATAAATCTTTTCTGCACCCTCTCCAGTTTAAAAATGTTAATTTTTTTTAGATTGGATTCCCTACAGTATAGAAACAGGCCCTTCGGCTCAACAAGTGCACACCGACCCTCCGAAGAGTAACCCACCCAGACCCATTCCCCATATTTACCCCTGACTAATGCACCTAAAGCTTTGGGCAATTTTGGTTTTAGCATGGCCAATTTACCCAACCTGCACATCTTCTGGATTGTGGGAGTAAACCGGAGGCTGAAATCAAACCTAGGTCCCTTCTGTTGTGAGGCAGCAGTGCTAATCACTGAGCCGCCATGCTGCCCCAGCAAAATGGCCAGAATTGTAGGCAGTACTCTAAATGTGGTCTTACCAATGACTTGCACAGCTGTAACATGGCGTTCCAACACATGTGCTCTGACCGATGAAGGCAAGCATGCCAAAAGCCTTTTTCACCACCCTGTCTTCCTGTGATAGTACTTTCGAGGAACTATGTACCTGCACATCTAGGTCTCTCTGTTCAACAACACTCCCCAGGGCCCCACCAAGGCCTGCCCTGGGTTATCTTATCAAAATGCAAAACCTCGCATTTGTAGAACATAGAAGAGTACAGCACAGAACAGGCCCTTTGGCCCACGATGTTGTGCCGAGGTTTAATCCTCATCTAAAATATAATAACTTAACCTACGCGCCCCTCAACTCACTGCTATCCATGTGCATGTCCATCATTTGCTTAAATGTCCCCAATGACTCTGCTTCCACAACCACAGCTGGCAACGCATTCCATGTGTTCATACCTCTCTGCGTAAAGAACCTATCTCTGATGTCTCCTTTATATCTTCTTCCCAATATCTTCAAACTATGACTCCTTGTACCAGTCAATCCTGCCCTGGGGAAAAGTCTCTGGCTATTGACTCTATCTATTCCACTCAGTATCTTGTATACCTTGATCAGGTCTCCTCTCTTCCTCCTCCTCTCCAGAGAGAAAAGACCGAGCTTATTCAACCTTTCTTCATAAGGCAAGCCCTCCAGTCCAGGCAGTATCCTGGTAAACCTTCTTTGCACCCTCTCCAAAGCCACTGTGTCTTTCCTATAGTAGGGCGACCAGAACTGGACACAGAATTCCAAGTGTGGCCTCACCAGGGACTTGTAGAGCTGTAGCAAAACCTCACAGCTCTTAAACTCGATCCCCCTGTTAATGAAAGCCAAAACACCATATGCTTTGTTAACAACCCTCTCCACTTGGGTGGCAACTTTGAGGGATCTGTGCATTTGTACACCCAGATCCCTCTGTTCCTCCACACTGCCAAGAATCCTGTCTTTAATCCTATATTCAGGATTCGAGTTCGACCTTCCAAAATGCATCACTTCGCATTTATCCAGGTTGAACTCCATCTGCCATTTCTCAGCCCAGCTCTGCATCCTGTCTATGTCACGCTGCAGCCTGCGGTAGCCCTCTATACTATCAATGATACCTCGAGCCTTTGTGTCATCTGCAAATTTACTGACCCACCCTTCAACCTCCTCATCCAAGTTATTTATAAAAACTACAAAGAGCAGAGGCCCAAGGACAGAGCCCTGCGGGACCCCACTCAACACTGACCTCCAGGCAGAATACTTTCCATCTATAACCACTCTCTGCCTTCTGTTGGCCAGCTAATTTTGGATCCAGATAGCCAAATCTCCCTGTATCCCATGCTTCCTGACTTCATGAATGAGCCTACCATGGGGAACCTTATCAAGTGCCTTGCTGAGGTCCATATACACCACATCCACTGCTTGACCTTCGTCGACCTGTCTTGACACCTCCTCAAATAACCCGATAAAATTTGTGAGGCATGACTGCCCCTCACAAAGCCATATGCTGACTGCCTTTAATCACACTATGCTTTGCCAAATAGTCATAAATCCTATCCGTCAGAATTTTTTCCAAACCTTTGCTGACCACAGATGTAAGACTATCCAAATTAAACTCTGTCTGCTTTGACTCAAACTCCTGTCATAAGAATCCTCGACCATATCAAGAACATTGCGAGTAAATCCAACTAATGGCTGTGAGGCACAAGCAACAATTCACAGTGTGGAACGATTAACCCTAATTGCCAAAGTGGAAGTGATGTTCCAAGATTCCAGGGCCTCCACAAGATGCAGAACCTACTCATTTCACATCTCAGACCACAAAACATCCACTCCACTATCTTTATGTGCAATGTGGCCCTTCTGGGGATTGTGGTTGGCTGGAAATTTCCTCACTATTGCTGCCACACGTACAATCCCCCTACTGCATGTGCACCAAAAGGCTTGAGGTTAGTTAGGGTTGCTTTGTACACTGGGGTGAATGCAATTCATGCATTTACACATTATATGGCTCTTAACCTACTTTCTTAGATCTTATTCACTCACTTTGCACTTAGTTGAAAGCTGCCAAACTCCACGTTATGCATTGTCTTTAGCACAGAGGAAGAGGCATATAGATATTCACAATCCATGATACTAAACAGTTGTTGAGGGTGACGTGTTGCTGTACCATGATGGCGGCATGTTATGTTAATGTAACACCCTATGGCCTATGTTATTTGCGTGTTGTTTTATTTGGGTCAAAAAGACTATGATCAGGAGGTACTGACAGAGTCATTCAAGGAACTCTTCTGATTGCACTCCACTGGTATGGCCATGGTGAGTCCTGCATATCATACAACCAGTTCAGGGATTACAGGTAAATTAGTCAAGGTGGTAGGAAGCATCATTGTGGGGGTCTGGGCTCATTATTCCTGCAATGAGATTAAGGGTGGAATTGAATATGATAGAAGTGGATGGAAGAGCAGTTAGTATTGATAAAAGCGCAAAACAAATGTGGTGAGATGTGCCTAGTGAATGAGCAGGCAGGAAAGGTTAATAGTTTAATGGGATGATGTGGGTGACAGTGGACATGTGCATGCAATATCATGCATAAGTTATAGCTCATAACCATGGTGAGAAGGTGTGCAGCAGCAGACTTACAGGAGTGGTGACCCTATAAATGTGAGGAAGTAGAGAAAAGATGGTGGCAATAATACTTATGGACAGCAGATGATTATTAATGTTTTTACTGCGCTTCATTGCATTGCGTTTCTCCTGGCACTGATCCGAACGACTATCTTGGCCGAGGCTGACTGGGTCTGGCATCCTTTGTTGGTCAGCAGGATAAATCACTGCCATTCTCTCTACCAGCCTGTCCACCAGCACCTTCAGGCCCCAGTTGACAAACCGAGGAAGCACCTTGCCTTTGTGGACCATTCCTGTTGGAGTAATATTGCCAAACAATAAAATGAAGGGCAGTTCCTGGCTTTCAGTGCCAAAATAGCTAGGACTGGAATTTAAATATGGCACCAGTTTCATGAACATTGCAAACTCTCTGCAGGAGCATGTGAATTGGAAGTGACATTTAAAGAAGGTGAGTCAAGTCTTAATGAGATGCCAATATGTGAAAGACTGGGCGCTTCCTAGCAGAGCGCTTTAGGGAACATCTCTGGGACACCCGCACCAATCAACCACACCGCCCTGTGGCCCAATATTTCAACTCCCCCTCCCGCTCTGCCGAGGACATGGAGGCCCTGGGCCTCCTTCACCACCGCTCCCTCACCACCAGACGCCTGGAGGAAGAACGCCTCATCTTCCGCCTCGGAACACTTCAACCTCAGGGCATCAATGTGGACTTCAACAGTTTCCTCATTTCCCCTTCCCCCACCTCACCCTAGTTCCAAACTTCCAGCTCAGTAACTGTCCCCATGACTTGTCCGGACTTGTCCTACCTGCCTATCTCCTTTTCCACCTATCCACTCCACCCTCTCCTCCCTGACCTATCACCTTCATCCCCTCCCCCACTCACCCATTGTACTCTATGCTACTCTCTCCCCACCCCCACCCTCCTCTAGCTTATCTCTCCACGCTTCAGGTTCACTGCCTTTATTCCTGATGAAGGGCTTTTGCCCGAAACGTCGATTTCACTGCTCCTTGGATGCTGCCTGAACTGCTGTGCACTTCCAGCACCACTAATCCAGAATCTGGTTTCCAGCATCTGCAGTCATTGTTTTTACCTACGGTAGACACCACTCAATGGCAAGATTCTGAAGATGCCATTTAAGGCTTGACAGGAAATTTGGGAAAATCTTTCTCAATGTTGAAAATCTGGTCATTTCCCATAATTTCTCACCTTTCTGTCCATTGCTGACTCCTTACCAGGGAGGGGCAAGTTACGACCTGTGACCTCAACAAGGGAAATATTCTTCTTACATCTACTCTGTTGATCTCCTGTTGAAAATTTTGTGTATTTCATTTCTTCTAGACTATAGAGATAATGAGCCAGTCTCCTCATACTTAAAGAAGGTAATTCCAGTGGACCAATACAGCTGATTTGCTTGGTTGCCATTGCTGGAATGAAGGAAGAAGGGTAGAGCCAAGAGGCCAGAATTGGACAAACAACAAGTTCCTGTAGGATTTCAGGGATAGAGATTAGTGAGGCCATGGAAGTATTTGAATAGAAGGATAAAAATGTTAAAGTTGAAGTGAAAGCAGATCACTGTGATTGATGAGTGGGACTTGCTACGAGTTAATATCTGATCAGCAAAGCATTGGATGAGCCCGGATGGAAGAGAGGTGGAAGTGAGAGACTGGCCAAGAGAGGTTTGAGATTGAAAATTTGAGAATGAACAACAAGGTTATTGTGGGCCATTTCTGCCTCAGGCAACCGGCTTTCAAGTCTTTGAAAAAAAACACTCGTACAATGAAAGGGGAGTGACCAGTTCTCCCAACATAGTTTTCCTGTGGTTTGGTTTGGTTTTTAGATTAGATTCAATTCCCTACAGTGTGGAAACAGGCCCTTTGGCTCCACAAGTCCACACTGACCCTCTGAAGTGTAACCCACCCAGACCCATTTCCCTCTGGCTAATGCACCTAACACTATGGGCAATTTAGCATGGCCAATTCACCTGACCTGCACATCTTTGTGACTGTGGGAGGAAACCGGAACACCTGGAGGAAACCCACACAGACAAGGGGAGAATGTGCAAACTCCACACAGACAGTCGCCCAAGGCTGGAATTGAACCTGGGACCCTGGTGCTGTGAGGCAGCAGTGCTAACCACTGAATCACTGTGCCGCCCCAGTATTAGCAGCAGTATTGAAAAAAGCAGGCCCATGCTGATTCTCTCTCTGACATCTCTCCTGTAAGAACCCTGTGTTTGATGTTTTATTTTGTGTCAAGGTGTGTTTATGCAGATTGTTGCAAGTATTGGGAACAGCATCATTAAGTTGGTGTTGTTATTCAGTATTCTGTTCTCTTTTGTTTGTGTTTCATTCGGTAATCTTGCAAATAAATTCTGTTTTGTTTAAACCTAAGTGATTTGACCAACTGTATCTCTCCTGGAATATCTGCTTTACACCTGCTTAAAGCAACTAGCAAATTTTAGGTCTGGGCTACTTTTTTGAAATATTTTGAGGGGGTCTGGCCTGGTCTATAATGAATCTGAATCTTGAATGAAGGCTTTGTCACTATGTGAGCCATGACAAGCATTAGGATGGGCAATATCATGTTAATGAAAGCGGGTAATCGTTTTTTAAACCAGTAAAAGCTAAGTAGACATCATACACACAAACACAATTGCAATAAAGCATTGACCTATCTAGAGCATCTGAGCCACAGATCTGAATGTAATGGAAACTGAAACATACACCTGTCATTCTCTTGTTTTTTAGTGTGCTCCTCATCTCCTTGTCTACACGATGGACTGTGTCTCCAGCTCGGACCAGCTTACTATAAGTGTGCCTGTCTAGCTGGGTATACAGGCAAATGGTGTGAAAACAGTGAGTATTATTATTGGTACAAATGTTTAGTATGTGGGTATATGTTGACCAGAGCAGGAAACAAAGCAATTTTTTTTCGAGAGCTTTTCTTTGGACTGTGGCTTGAGCCTTGTGAATTCACCTACAAAAGTCTGAAAGAAAATGTGTAATCCCTGCCATCCCCTTTCAGGAGTATAAATCATGAAAAGCTCCCAATCCTACCGAGACACGTGTCAATTAAGGTGTTTCCTGAATATTCAATTCTGATAATTTAATCATTAAATTTTAATCATTATCTAGAATTCATACAAGAATGATTCTAACTGGTCTCCCATCTATTGTCCCGCACTTTAAGGAGCAATGACTAACTAGCGAATTAAATTCATATGGAGTGGATATATGGGAAGACCAAGAACTTATGATTTCAATCCAGCCTACAAAAATGTAGGGAATATACTATGAAACATGATTCGATATCACAATACCCAAGACAGCCAATTAGAAGCTATCTCCATGCTACTAGTTCCATAGTAAATAGAACTGAGGGGACTATTCCCAGTTTTGTTGATTTAACAAAGCTTATAAATATTTTAAAAAGTGATGACCACTCAACTGGTCTTCCAGATGAAGCTTTAAGGTCTTCAATAGCACTCCATATCTCAACTAAAAATCTAAAAAATGGTTCAAAGCCAATTGCACAGCATGTTATGCAGTTACCTCGAGCACAGAGAAGAATTAACTTTTCTGTTCTGAAGCACTGGATTACCAACTTTGGTTTTTAAAAAGGGCGGCATGGTGACTCATTGGTTAGCACTACTGCCTCACAGACCCAGGGCCTGGGTTCAATCCCACCCTCGCGCAACTGTCTGTGTGGAGTTTACACATTCTTTCAGTGCCTGCATGGGTTACTGCTGAACGCTCTGGTTTCCTCTCAGTCCAAAAATGTGCAGGTTAGGTGGATTGGCCATGCTAAATTACCCATAGTGTTCAGGGATGTATAGGATAGATGTGTTAGCTGGGGGAAATGTAGTCTTACAGAGAAAGGGTAGGGCTATGGGTCTGAATCAGATGCTCTGCAGAGGGTTGGTGAGGGCTTGTTGGACTAAATGGCCTGTTTCCACACTGTAGAAAATCCGTGATTCTTAGGAGTTACTTTTAGATCTGCGTGGGCTAAATTTTGATTTTCAGTGACCCTTTTGTTCAGTGTTGTAGTTACATACTAAAATTATCTTCTGTATTTATGTTGATGTAGAAAGTATTTGGGCTCACAATGAAACTGAATGAGAAACGTTAGTTAATATACCCTATATATAATCATAGACTATATTAAATTTAAAGTCCACTAAAACACAAATTTCCAAGACACCACACATTTAAATTCCAGAAGACACAGGGATAAGTTACCATCCAAATATTTCCTTCATAATGACTGGCCCTTCTACATACAAAAAATTATGAGAGTAAACACAGCTTCCTCAGCCTGGGAGATCCCAGCTAATGTGTTTCCATTGTATATGCTCAAAACCAGAATATTTTAAACAGGCAGTTATTATACTTTTTACTGCATCTCGGCTCTCAATCTCATACTTAAACGTAACAACTATTATTTTATTAGAACAGCTTTTACTACATTTTTCTCACTTCAGCTAGAGATGCAATAGTCATCTGCAAATAATTCATTACTTCACTGATTTCCTCGCTCATACTTAGGTGAGTGTTCCTTTGTTAATAGATTCAAAACTGTTCCCTCTTAGACCATAAGAAATAGAACAGCAGTAGCCTGTTTGGCTCCTTCCATTCAGTAGCTTTATGGCTGATCCAACATCCCTCGAGTTCACTCCCTGCCCTTTCCCTATAACCCTTGATTCCCCTGCTGATCAAAAATCTATCTATCTCAGCCTTAATTATACAGAAGGACTCTGTCCCCATAGCTCACTGGAGCAAGGAGTTCCAAAGATTCTCAACACTCAGAAGAAATTTCTCCTCACCTCAAGTTTTCAGTTGGTGTCCTTTTATTCTGAGACTATGCACCCTGGTCTTAAACTCTCCCATAAGGGGAAACATCCTCACAGCATTTACTCTGTTAAATCCCTCAAGAATCCTATATGTTTCAATGAGATTACTTCTCATTCTGCTAAGTTCTAGTGAGTGACGTCCTAGCCTGTTTAACCTTTGCTTATAAGACAATCCCTCCAGTCCATGTATCATCTCAGTGAACCTTCTCTGAATTGCCACCAATTTTATCCTTCCTTAAATAAGAGAACCAAACTGCTCACAGTACTTCAGATGTGATCTTACCAGCACCTTGTACAGTTGCTGTAAGACTTCCCTACTTTTATACTCAAACCTCCTTGAAATAAGGGATAACATTCCATTAGGCTTCCTGATTACCAGCTGCACCTGTGTGCTTTCTGAGTTTCTGTTTTTCCTTCTTCACCTTTCCAAAATGAACAACTTCTTTTGCCGCACTATATTTCATTTGCCAACTTTTCATTGACCTAACCTATCCAGATCTCTCTTGCAACCTGCCTTTTTGTCTACTTTTGTGTCAAATACAAATTTGGCTGCAGAACATTCACTTCTTTCCCCTGAAATCATTAATATGTATGTGAACAGTTATGGTCCCAGTCCTGTTCCTGTAGAACCCCACTGGTTATGGGTTGCCAATCCGAAAAAGAGCTCCTTATCTCCTCTTGGTATCCATTACTCAATTCTGTAAGCATGCCAACGTCATTCACCCAACACTGTGGGCTCTTATCTTATGACATAACTTTTTGTGAGGTGTCTAATTGAGTACCTTCCGATACTTCAAATACAACACATCTACTGGTTCCCTTCTATCTACTCTAGTTGAAACTTCCTTGTAAAACTTTGTTAAATTAGTCAGAAATGATTTCCTTTTCATGAAGCCATACTGACTCTGTTTGATTAAATTATGATTTTCCAAATATGCAACTATTGCATCCTTAACAATTAATTCCAAGATATTACTAGCATGATAAGAGACTAATCGGCTTATAGTTACCCACTTTTAGCCTCCTTCCCTTTTTGAGTAGACTTGTCACACTAGCAGTTTTCCAGTTCTTTGGTACTTCTCCAGAACTCAAGGATTTTTGGAAAATTACAACTGATGCATCCACTGTGTATGTAGTTACCCCTTTAGGATCGCAGCATGCAAGCCATTAGAGCCAGGGAACTTACCTGCCTTTAGCCCTTTTAATTTGTCTAATACTAATTCTTTAGTGATGGTGATGGTACTTAATTCTACAGAATACCGGAGGTGGAATTAATGGGATGTTCGAAGTATCTTTCACTGTAAAAAATTCATGCAAATTATGTGTTTAACTTCTCTGTCATTTCCTTGTTCCCAAAACCATCTCCCCAAATTCATTTTTAAGGGGCCTATGTTCACTTTGACCTCTCTCTTCCTTTTTATATATTTAAAGAAGTTGTCTTTCTGATCGTCATTTTTTATATTCTCACTAGTTTGCCTTCATAATTTTTATTTCTGCTTTTATTATCATCTTAGTCCTCTTCGGCTGAATTTTGAATTTATCCCAGTTTTTATCCCACTGACTTTGTCCTTCTTTATATGCTTTCTTTTATAACTTAATACTCTTCTTTGTGACCTTCCCTCCATTCTTTACGTTTGTATCCTTTTTCTCCCTTCCCTGCCCTTGCAGCCTTCCCTATCTGTGCCATGCCCTTGCAACCTCCCTGTGTCTCTCATCCCCTCCCTTGTAGCCTCCCTGTCTCCATCAGCCCCTTGCAGCCTCTCTTTCTCACTTCTGTCACATAGCCCTCTTTACAGTATCTCAGTCTTCCTTGTCTTATTGCGACCCTACGCATCTCCCATGCTTCACTGGTGGTGCGCCTGTTGTCCCACAGCCACCTCTGCCTCCCCACATATTCTAAGTGGTCCTCCTGTTTACCCGTACCCCTTTCTGGCCTCTCTAACTCTCCCTCCACACTATCCCCACTACCCAGTCCCCATTGCGGTCTCTCTATCTCTCCTTGGCATTCATCAGCACTGGAGAAATTTTGCAGTTCAATAAAATATTCTTATTATATTTTTGAAACAGAAATTCCAGGCATTAACACGTTTTGTTTATTTTTTTCTGTATCTTAATTTTGATACAACAATATAATTTAACTTGCTAAATTAGGCTTCATTTTTCACATCAAAATGACCTCAAATTCAGATAATACCATTCTTGTCTGACCAGTTTCCTTTAATATTTTAATTTATTTTTCTTCAAAAAGAATAAATTAAATATTAAAGGAAACTGGTGAGACAAGAATGGTATTATCTGAATTTGGGGTCATTTTGATGTGAAAAATGAAGCATAATTTAGCAAGTTAAATTATATTGTTGCTTCAAAATTAAGATATTCTTAGAAATCACTGAGACAGTGTTTGATTGTTCTCTGAGAATCACTTTAAATTACAGGCAATTGTTCTATCTGCTTTAGAAAATCAACTCAATTAATCTTAATATAATTCCTTTTTTCTTGTGCCCAGGTGTAGTGGTTTGAAATGCCTAATACTCAACATTTAGCATATTTACAGCAAATCTGCAGTACTTTAGCACTTTGCTAACAAATAGCCTAAGTGGATCCAGGCAATTCCTATTTAAAATGGCTTTAGTCCGTGACAAATGACATTGAAAGTCCACACAGATTCTTGATTTCTTGAAGCTGCTGAAAGTCTGGTTGCATTTGCAGTTACCTAACAAAAGCACAAAGCATCCACTCTACTTCAAGCAGAATGGGTCAGCCATCCAAATGTACTTGACAGTTTACAAACTTCAAGTATAATGCCCAATACATAACTAAACTGCAAAAACTGAACAGTCATTTGAAGCTGCCAACTGAAATAATAGATTCTTTACTAATCAAAAGTTCTCAGATGTAAGTGAATTACCACCCCCTTTTTAGGATAAAGATAACGGGCGGCACGGTGGCACAGTGGTTAGCACTGCTGCCTCGCAGCGCCGGAGACCCGGGTTCAATTCCCGCCTCAGGCGACTGACTGTGTGGAGTTTGCACGTTCTCCCCGTGTCTGCATGGGTTTCCTCCGGGTGCTCCGGTTTCCTCCCACAGTCCAAAGATGTGCAGGTTAGGTGAATTGGCCATGCTAAATTGCCCGTAGTGTTAGGTAAGGGGTAGATGTAGACGTAGGGGTATGGGTGGGTTACGCTTCGGCGGGCCGGTGTGGACTTGTTGGGCCGGAGGGCCTGTTTCCACACTGTAAGTAATCTAATCTAATAACAGTTATGTGTCTTGATGTTTTAAACAAATACAAAACCTAACTCCCTTGTTAGATTGCCTTTTTCCTTGTTTCAAACTTTTTGATGTCTACTTTCTCAGATTTCAGGCATTCCTTTAGACATTTTAGTTTTGAAAATATTTTGCATCAAATGTTTTAAAATTCCACAAAATATCCTTATTTTCTTCTAATGTACCAATTGACACCAATTATTATTTAATATGAGTATATATATCTATGAGTATCCAGAGTTAAAGGTTCATGCTATGCTATCGTAATATTTGAATTTCTCTCTGGCCGTGGAAATGTAATTCCAAATTTGGCAACTTTTGTACAGACATAATAAAATCCATATTGCTGAAATAAAGACAGATTTTGCAGAACCTTTTACCTTGCAATCATCAAGGTAATTTACAAGGCAAACCTCTACCAATTAGAGTCTACTGTCATCCAGTCATTGCTCTCTTCCTAGAAGAAAACAAACAAACAGTGAAACTATAAAATAAGACATACTAGTTCAACACATTTTGTGTACTTGAAATGGAGGCCCAGTGTTACTTTCTGTTGACTTTTTTTTCCTCTGGAAACCCTTATGCCGCATAAAATTTGAATGAGTAATTCTGTCCTGTAGAGTGCAAGGCAAATACCCTTGACATAGTGTGTATATTTTCAGTAATATCCAAGTTCTGTATGATCAAACATCAATAAAATCCTATTACTGATTACTTCCCACAGATCTACAATTATTACTTAATTGTACACTCAATAATCAGATCCTCACTTTCATGTCTTTATGTACCACAGAAATGTAAATTCTTAATATAAATTGTGAACTCAAAATGCAAAATGTAACCTCAGATTGTGAGCTCCATGCAGAATAATAATAAAGTTTAAAGTTTAATCCAATTTTAAATCTCAACCATAATACGGTAAGCAACGGTTAACAACAAAAAAAACATGCAAGATCACATCTTGAGGGTGAGTGACCTTTAAGTCAATGATTTGCAGACATTCAAGGAACATAAAAATTTATACCCAGCAAAATACACGAACAAAACTCAATACGCTCATAATAAAGTTTCACTATTTTGCCTTTAACATAGCATCATAAGCTTACTGTTTGCTTTCTAAATTAGTTTCTTTTACAAAGAAAGTGTAAAACAATGACAAGCATTGCTTGTCACCTAAATTCATGTAACACAAATGCTGGGCTATGACCTCTCGAATAAGAGAAAATCTAACTACCGCCCATTGACATTCAATGGTATTACCATCACTGATTCGTCCACTATCAACATCCTGGGCATTACCATTGACAAGAAACTCAATTGAACTCATCATATAAATCCAGTGGCTACAGGAGCAGGTCAGAGGCTAGGATTACTGCAGCGAGTAAAGCACCTGTCGACTCCCCAAAGACTATACATCATCCACAAGGCACGTGTTAGGATGTGATAAAATACTTTCCATTGGCCTGGATGGGTACAGGTCCAACAGCACTTAAAAAGCTTAACACCCTCCGGGACAAAGCTGCCCACTTGATTGACATCACACCCATAACATTCATTCCCTCCAGCACTGACAAACAGTAGCAGCATTGTGTACTATCCACAAGATGTACTGCAGGAATTCACCAAAGATCCTGAGACAATACCTTCCAGACCCATGATAACTTCCATCTAGAAGAATATGGGCAGCAGCAGATGTATGGGAACATATCAGCTGCAAGTTCCTCTCTAAGCCACTCACCATCCTGACTTGGGAATATATCATCGTTCCTTCACTGGTGCTCAGTCAAAATCCTGGAATTCCATCCCTAATGGCATTGTGGGTCTGCCTACAGCATTTGGACTGCAGAGGTTCAAGAAAGCTGTTTAATATCACCCTGTTGGAGACAACTAGGAGAAGACAGTAAATGCTGGCCAGCCAGCCACGAGTGAATAAAGAATGACTCATTGGGTGGAGTGTTGGAAATTAAGTCCCACTATGCTCAGAGGTATCACAGTTGTGAACAGATTTCATCAAACTGTTCAACATTCCCAACCTATCTATCTGATAAACTCTTGTAATGTTTCTGCACTCAGCAACAACAACATTTTATTACAAATAAATTGTCTTTAACCAATGGCAATTGAGAAATATTCATTACTAATTTACAACTCAATGAATTATACTTTATGCTTTCTTAACTTTCTCCCATCAGAAACAGTCAGACACACAAACCCAAACATGATTTGGAGATGCTGGTGTTGGACTGGGGTGTACAAAGTTACAAGTCACACAACACCAAGTTATAGTCCAATAGGTTTAATTGAAAGCACACGAGCTTTCGGAGCGACGCTCCTTCATCGGGTGGTTGTCTGATGAGGGACCGGCGCTCCGAAAGCTCGTGTGCTTCCAATTATATCTGTTGGACTATAACCTGGTGTTTTGTGATTTTAAACTCACACAATACCTTAATATTAAGGATGGAAAACAAAAACAAAATCAGGAAAACAGAGTTTGATAGCCCAAGTTTAGATCATGAGATTCAATGAGTTGTTTCTTTCACTTCCTTAAAATTACTATTTGTTCTTTGCTGCTGACACATGGTTGTTTGCACACAGATGGTATCTTTCACTTACTGGTTGAGAATTTGACACTTCACTATCTTTTTTTATTCTTACATCATTAGTGGATTTGCAGAGTGATGAATGGAACAGACAGCTGTTCCTGGAATCTTTACAGCATCTCCACACAAGAGAGACACACTGGGATATTTTGTGATGTTTTCTCTTTGCAGACTAGGTGGGTTCCTGCTGCATTGGCTCCAAAGAAAGCGTGATTGACTTGTCAGGAGCCAATCAAAACATTAATATAAAGCAGTTTTCCTTTACTTCAGATCCCATTAGCTTTGTGATGTCTGCTTCTGTTGTCAGTGTTCTAGGAAAACACAACATAATACAAAACTCACAAAATTGGGTCCTGTCAACAAAATTTTTAAAACTGCAGCCATCTCCTTACACAGTCACATTGGTTTATAGCAGTATCTCCATAGTCTCTAACTAAAAGAAGCAAGAAGCTGTGGGACTGAATCTTACATTTTCTTTTTTTGGCTAAATGCTACTTTTATCAATTCTTTTTCTGGAGCGTTTTCACCGCAAGACCTAGTGAATTTTCTTGCCATATCTTACCAAATTCACCTCATTAACTACCTATCCTACCTTACAGCATTCCTCTCATCTGATTCTAGCTCCATCTTACTAAGTGCCATTCCTGGAAGGCCTCAGATATCCACCCAAACACCAGCACCCCAACTTCTCAAGGCAGGCACTGGCATTCCAAACCTGCCCTGCTCACTGACTGACATTTAGTTTGAAGATGTCAGAGAGTAGGAGATTGAAGCCACCATTCTCCAATGTGGACCTGGAGGTCTTGTTGGAGCGAGAGGTGCAGAGGAGGAACATCCTCTTTGTGGAAGCCAGGCATAGGAGACCTCAGCAGTAGACCCTGGCAGCCTCGTTTGCAGTTGGTACGTGGGTTAGTGCAGTCTCCAAAGTGTGGAGGAATGGCCAGCAGTGCCACAAAAAAGGTCAGTGATTTTCTCTACTTGCCAGATTAAGTGTCACACTCTTCTCTCTGCTACTTCACAATTCCTCGGTCTCTTTTACTTCACCTACCTCCTTCCAAGGCCTATGTTCTACCACTCTCACTGTTGCTTCAACATCTTTCTCCATCCGTCACGCTCATTTCTCACCCCGCCTCCCAAATCACTATGTACATGACCTATCTGACCTCTATGCTGGCTACTCACTCACCCAAGATATCTTACCATCTTTCAGCCACCTGTCCCAGGGCTAACAGCCGTGCAACCCACTTTCTCTCACTCAATTCCTTCCTTTCTCTCATTCCAGGAAAGCACACGTCATAATAGGGCAAAAAGGGTCCAGACAAATGGAATGGTGCCTGACATCAGGCTCCTCTCACCCTCTATAAAATGAAAGTCTTGTCCCTCACAGGGACTGCTCATGTGGGGATGCCGAGCACCCATGCCCTGTTGATTGAGTAAACATCACTCTTCAATCCACTGTGACTCTCCACATTAACCCCACTTTCAATCTCATTCATTCCATGCCACTTCTAACCAATGATGCTAAGCCTTCGCTCCCTTGTGTCTCAGTTTGCGACCTGTGTTCCACCAACTCCTCAACCTCTGATCTTGGGAGGATTGAAGCTTTTGAGGGAGTATCAGCAAGGTTGCCTCCCGCGCCCCAACTAGCTCTGATACTGACATCTTGATAAGAGCTCGCATTTAGAAAGTTTGGGGGCACAATCTGGTAAACATCTCACGATGACAGCTTCACAGTTGGCTGAGGAAGAAATGTCCCAGATTGCTGGAACTCGGGATCTGCTGGGTACCAGGCCCCTGCTCAGTCCCAGACCAGGCAAGAACCTGTGATGTCAGCACTCAGCCACTTCCTCCACACGTACAGGGAAGAGTAAGAGACCCAGAGAGGGATTGCCTAGAGGTTACAGCAGTGCAGATACACAGTGGTCCCCAGCTGCCTCAAGGAAGTGATCACTGGCTACATCCATCGGCATGTTGGCACTGCCATGGAGAGCCAGGTCCACACCCTCAGGGTGTACTCACACCAGCTTATCATTGTCCCAGCCATTGCTGCTCAGGACCAAAGGAATGGCAGCAGTGGGATTCAACACACATTCCAGGTGTGCAGGACAGTGCCAGGAGGTACCCAGATGGAGGAGGAATCATTCAAAGGCCCTTCAGTTCGAAACTCCATGCTGCTGCTCCCCACTTCATCCCTTGGAAATTCAAGCACAGGAGGTGCTGAGTGAGTGAGCAGCCCAGAGATGCAGCCTGGTCAAATCTGTGACCTGTTCCTGCATGTAAAGTACTCTTGCAGCACCTTTCAATACTAGATGCCAGTGCACCTGCTGTGTTGGTCTGTCCTTCTTAAATGGCTGGCAAAGTGGATCACAAATGTGACATTAGGATCCTGAGGGATTGGAAAATATCAATCCCACTGCCCATAGATGAGGGATTTGTGGGGCTGATGTCCACAGATTGTGACCTGAGATGCTATTTCATATTGGACAATTGGGGGCTGTTCATAGCCAGCAGTAACTACTCTGACTTCCATTTCAAGAATTCTTGGCATCTAGTTTGTTCAGAGCATTTTGTAAAATAGGAAGCTGCATATTAATGTGCCTTTAATAAAGTTAACAAATAGTAGTCCCCTAAAAGCAACCTGTCACTGCCTAGTACCTCAATGCATATAAGATGCAGTGAGTTGTTGCCAGTGTTGAAATAGGCCTCCTTGATCTTCTCGCACAATTCTGCCACTGCCCTTGAATTTCACTTTATACACTGTACTCACCTTAAAACTCCTCAAAATCTTCATATCATCTAATACCCTGCACCCACCTACAAAACCCATCATATCTGTATGATAACCTATGGCGCTGTGTCCACGCCCTATATACTGTCAATGCCAATATATACCCAATTAACATCCCCATTTTTGTGCATTCCTTCTGTGCCAGTTCATTTATTATGCACAATGGACAAATGTCAGGAGAAATGTTGAAATGTAATAAGGTTATATGTGGACATTGACTGAAACAAAATCCTATTCAAGAAATTGAGTAGAAAAACTGCTATTTCACTCAAATGCTTTTAGCTCTTATGAAAAAAGCCATTGCATTCTACAACCTCATGGAACTGTCAATCAAATGATTGTGATATGGGCCAGATAGTAGAATCAGTCATGCAGCACAAATCCTTTAATGGCACCCCCAATATGGTGTCAATATCAAAGGGAAATGGCAGGTATTAACTTTAAAAAGCTCCACAAACTTCTTAAAAAATTTAAAACACTTGACAACTTTTACAGTTCCTTAGCAGTTACCAAGTCCAAAAGGCTTATACACTTTATAGGCATGTTCATGTCGACATGAATAATCCCAAAGTCTACCTGCCTGACCTCCTGTCCAAAGAGCACGTGACCACTCCAAAAGATGTCCAGGGATGATGTTTCTAAATCAAGTACCCTAGCTATCCAAGTAAATGCAAGCACACCATTTTTGTCTCATTGAAGAGCCTATCCATTGTAGTGAAAGTTCAAATACTTCATTCTGTTTTGGAGTTTTAATTATCAATTAAGTCTGAATCCTTTAATGCTCCATAGTAGCCGTACTGAGGTATTTTTCAATCAGTCACCAGATAATCATCTTGAAAAATCGTTTTTCTACCACCTTTAAATCTATCAAGTGTTTTGATTGATTCTGCTTAAAGTTGATGGTCACTTTTTGGGGCGTTTCAAATTGAAAGGTCTGGAAGTCTGAACTACACTTTCTGGCAAATTATAAAGCATCTCAAAAGGACTAAAAAAATCTTAATTAGGTTTTTTGAGGAAGTAACCAAGAAGATTGATGAGGACAGAGTGGTAGACATTGTTTACTTGGACTTTAATAAAGCCTTTAAAAAGGTAGACTAATTAGTAAAGTTATATCACATGAGATTCAGGGTGAGCTTGCCAATTGGATACAAAATTGGCTTAATGACTGGAGGGAGGGAGATGGGATGGGAGGGAGATGGGATGGGATGGGATGGGATGGGATGGGATGGGATGGGATGGGATGGGATGGGAGATGGGATGGGAGATGGGATGGGATGGGAGATGGGATAGGATGGGAGATGGGATAGGATTTCCAGACCGGAGCAGCAGTGTTCTTCAGGGACCGGTGCTGAGTCCACATCTGTTTT
Organism: Chiloscyllium punctatum; assembly: GCF_047496795.1. Classification (NCBI taxonomy): domain Eukaryota; kingdom Metazoa; phylum Chordata; class Chondrichthyes; order Orectolobiformes; family Hemiscylliidae; genus Chiloscyllium; species Chiloscyllium punctatum. Next base: position 14,316,100 of record NC_092760.1, read on the forward strand.
GTCATTCATATAAACGATCTCAATGAGAATATAGAAAGCATGGACAGTAAAAAAGGTTATCTAAGATTACTAAGAGATCTTGATCAATTGGGTCAATGGGCTGAGGAGTGGCAAATGGAGTTTAACTTGGAGAAATGCGAGGTATTACATTTTGGTAAAACAAACTAAGATAAGCCTCATACAACTGAAGTAGGTCCTTGGGCACTGTTACAGAACATAGAGACCCTGGGGTTCAGGTACATAATTCTTTGAAACATGCATCACATAAAGATAAGGTGGTAAGAAGGCATTTAATATGCTTACCTTCATTGCTCAGATCGTTGAATATAGGAATTTGGATGTTAGGTTGAGGTTGTATAGGACGTTCATAAGATATAGGAGCAGAATTATGCCATTTGGCCTATTGAGTCTGCTCCACCATTCGATCATGGTTGATATGCTCCTTACCGCCATTCCTGCCTTCTCGCATAACCCTTCAACCCATTACCAATTAACAATCTGTCTAACTCCCCCTGTCCCAAAATCCACTGCACTTTGAGGTAGCACAACCCTTTGGGAGAAGTAGTTACTCCTCAACTCTGTTTTAAATTTGCTACCCCTTATCCTAAGATTATGACCTCTTCTCCTAGAATGAACCACGAGAGGAAGCATCCACTCTACGTCTATTTTATCCATACCCTTTATCATCTTAAATCTCCCCATATTCTTCTACATTCCAGAGAATATCAGCCTAAACTGTTAAATCTCTCTTCATACAACAAACTTCTCATCCCTGGGATCAATCTAGTGAACATCCTCTGAATTGCCTTCAATGCCACTATATCTTTCCTCAAATAAGGTAACTAAAACTGTACACAATACTCCAGATGCAGTCTTACCAATGCCTTGTACAGTTGCTTAACTTGTACATTTCCTTAACTTTATATTCCATTCCTTTAGTTTTAAAAGACAACATTCTATTTGCTTTCTGTATGATCTGCATTACCTGCATGGTAGTTTTCTGTGCCTCTTAAATGAGGACATCCAGTTCTCTCTGTACCATAACACCCTGAAATCTCTCCGCATTTAGATAATAGGTCACCTCCCATTTTTCCAAACAAAGTGCATGGTCTCACACTTATCCACATTAAGCTCCAACTGCCACACTTTGGCCAACTCTTCTAATCTATCTGTATCCATTTATAAGGTCCTTATTTCCTCATTGGAATTTACCGTCCCACCTATTTTCAAGTCATACTGCAAATGTGTCTATAGGGCCTTCTATCTCTGGATCCAAGTCATTAATGTGTATTATAAATAGGTGGCAGCCAAGGACTGAACCCTGTAGCACCCCACAAGTTACTTCTCGCCATCCAGAATAAAACTCATTTATCCTGACTCTTTGTCTTCTCTCCATCAGCCAGTAACCTATCCAAGCTTATAAGTTATCCCTAATCCCATGTGATCCAACCTTGTGAATTAACCTTTTGTGTGGCACCTTATCAAACGCCTTCCGGAAGTGCAGATATATTACATCTACAGGATCCCCATTATCCACTTTGCTTGTTGCATCTTCAAAGAACTCTAGCCAATTAGTCAAACATGAATTTCCCTTCATAAACCTATGTTGACTCTGATGGAAAGCATTTTGACTTTCCAAATGTCCTGATATTGCTTCCTTGATAATTGAGTCTAACACTTTTCCAACAACAAATGTTGAAGTAATCTATAATTTCCCACATATTGCCTCCCTCCCTTTTTGAATAAGAATATTAGCATTTTTCCAATCCACTGGAACTTTTCCCATGTATAGGGAATTTTTGAATATTGTAACCAATGGATCCACTATCTCAGCTGCCTCGGATGTTGGCCATCATGCCTGGGGGACTTGTCTGCCCTCAATCCGAATCGTTTGCTGAGTACCTTTTCCCTATCGATGTTGATTGTTCTACCTTTTCTGTAGCCTCCGCCTTTCCCGTTTCAATAGGAATAGGACTACTGTCTTCTACTTGAAAACTGAGGCAAAGTATTAATTTAGCATCTCTGCCATTTCAGTGTTCCCCACCAATAACTCTCTGGTTTCATCTTCCAAGGGACCATCATTCACCTTAGCAACTCCCTTGGTGAAGCCTCTTCTGGAGTACTATATCCAGTTCTGGTCACATTGTGTTACGAAGGATATTATTAAGCTGAAGCAAATTCAGAAGAGATTTAGCAGGATGTTGCTAGCAATAGAGAGTTTGAGTGACTAGGTGAAAATGAATAGGCTGGGACTTTTTTCACAGGAGGGTAGAAAGTTGAAGGGTGACCTTATAGACGCTTATAAAATAATGGCGGGTATAGATAAGGTAAATATTAGTTGCTTTTCCGTAGGGTAGAATATCTCAAGTCTCGGGGCATATTTTTAAGGTGAGAGAAGAAGGATTTATAAAAAAGAGAGGCAATCTTTTTACACACAGAGTGTTTCATGTGTGGAATGAACTTCCAGAGGAAGTGGTAGATGTGGCTACAGTTCCGATATTTAAAAGACATTAGGTGAGTACATGAATAGGAAATGTTTGGAGGGATATGGGCTAGGAGAAGGCAGGTGGGACGAGTTTAGTTTGGGATTATAATCAGCATGGACTGGTTGGACCAAAGGGTCTGTTTCCATGCTATATTTCTCTATGACTAGTTGGCAGGTGGGAATTTCATGTCTAAGAATAGTTAGAAACTTCAGGATAAGTGGAGATAGTTTGCAGATAATTAACAAGTTCATATTCCAGAAAGATAGAAGAAATATTCTTCAGATGTTAGTTGCCTCCAAAATTTAGTTTAGTTTTTAAGGCTGCTATTTTTAAATTAATTTGCCTACTTGTAGTTCAATCACTACCAGATTATTTGCTTAATTATATTATTTTAAATTAATTAAATTTAATTTAGTTAGATCTCAAGGTGACCATACACATCCTCATAGATATTGGGAGTTGGGATGAACTTTGTGGGATGAACTGTGATAACTTGATGTTTACTGCTCCCATACAGATAGTGCCTGAGGTGATAATGGCTCGATTAAGGAACATAGCTCCTTTTAAGTACCATTTTGCTGAATTTCTTTTGGCAGTCACTGATTTGTGTAGAGGTTGACTGGTGTTTGATGCCACAATGTGGTAAAATTTCTTGGATTTATCTGATATCCTGTTGTTCGACATTGTTTTTTCCGGGATTTTTACCTAGATTGATGTGACGTGTTGATAAATTATAATGGAAATATGATTGCCATGAGTAGGGTGATTACCCACATTTGGATAGTTTGATTGTGTACTGTAACAACTCCTTCCAAAACATCCCCTGAGATCTGGATAGCTCCTTTACAGCAGCAATTCTCCCATCCCTCAGTGATCTGGAAAGATTAGATTACTTAGAAAGCTCCCTTTTTGCTAGTAACTCCCCTGCCCACGTCACCTTTTCTCCCCTTGTCTGTCGACTGGATAGCTACTCTTTGTCACTAATCCCCCATTCTGTTGTGATCTGGATAGCTTAATTCCAACAGTAACTAACTCCTTTCATACCTCTGTACCCCTCCTTGCTGAATAGCTCCATTTCGAAAGTAATACTCCCATCCTCCTGTGTTCTGGAAAGCTGTAATTTGATGGTGGTCACTCCAATTATCACAGAAACCCAGTTTGTTTTTGACTGCTGTAATTTCAAAGAAAACGATGTACATTTGTTTGCTCATGGATTACAAGCAAACCATTAACATGAGTGCCCATTTCTTTTGATACTCCAACCCTGTTCAGTTTTGAACTGTACATAGAAAATACCTGAGCTAATCAGCCAGACTTTGTTGATGCTGCATACTCTTGACTTAACAAGATTTGGCTTTATTCTTCCCAGTACACAGCATCATAAGTCCATAGAATCCACAGGAAGTTCACTTGCTGCTGGTTGATCCAAGAAAAACTTTTGTCCAAAGCCTGGAAAGCAAAGACAAATTGATTGTATAGACGAAATATAGAATAAACTACACTGTACACAATATATAAAGCAATGCTGAATTCATTCTTCATAGACAGGTTCATGATTTTTTTTAGGGTGCCTTTATTGTATTAGAATTAGTCAGTTTTCAGTTGTTCCAGCATAGGATTATACAGAATCATTTGCATAGCTATGGGCCATTCTGCCTATTAGACTGAGCTATGTTTATACCCCACATGGGTCTTCTCCTATTCCATCTATCTTATATCCAACTTCCAATAAATGTCTCTATTCCCTATCTCTTAAATATTCATCTAGTTTTCTTTGAAAAGCATTTAAACCATTTGTTTCTTTGCATAACACATCCTAACTATTCTGAGTGCAGAAATGTCTTGTTGTTCACCAATTGAATTTATTAGTAAATATCTTATAATTAAAGCCTCTAGGTTTGAATTGTCCACAAGTGGAAACATTCCACATCTACATCCAGTTTTAAAGATCTGTCAGATCACCTCACAGTCTTCTATTTTCTAAAGAAAGTCATTCTAATTTGTGTAGTGTCTCATGATAACTGTAATTGCTCAGTTCTTGTACTAGCTTTGTAAATCCTTTTTGTATTTTTTTCCAAGACTGCTATCATTTTTATATTTTGAAGCCCAGAACATTACTCAGTTCTAATTGCAACCTGGTCAGTATTCTACAGAAGTTTCACATAGCTTCACTTCTACTGAACTGTATATCCCTAGAAGTAACTTCCAACACTTAGCACTTTCAATTTCCTTGATAGCTTGTAATGGTACTTTTTATATTGTGTATACTCGAGTGAAAGTCAATCTCATGTAAAAACCAATCCCCTATTTTTGGCCAAAAAGTCAGGAATTTTCCATATGTCTCGTGTAAAAGTTGACCCTAGTTCTTCACAAATAGCAGATCAATATTTGTGAGTCAAGGTATTATCCTGTACATAAATGTGACGATGAGGAAATTAATTTTTTTTCATCCGTACAATTATGAAACTTTATTTGGTGTTGAACAGTGTGATATTGGTGGATTTTAATGAACTTTTGTATTTGACACACTTAATTAAAGGTGTAATTGTAATTTAAAACTATTATATTTCTAGTTTACTTTTTGTATGTATAAATAAAAGCTTACTAATTCATTTTTGTTTCTACTGTCTTTATCCGATAATTGCAAAATTTGTTGTGTTTTTTTTCTTTGTTTCGAGATCAATTGGGTTTCCATTAATGATACAGTATTTTGGATTGTAGAATGAATTTCAGCCCCTCAAAAGTAGTATCCATGTGATTGTTGACCCCATCAATCTAACCTTAAAAAGTAATCTACAAAATTTGACTTTTACATAAGTATATATGGTAATTTATAGTTTTGTTTTGTTCTTTGTTTGTTTAGCATAATCTGCAAATTTTGATTTGTGCTACTTGCTCCCAAGTCGAACTCATTAGCGTAAAGTCTAAATAGTGTTCCCAGTACTGATCCCTGTAGATTACCGTATTATGTCTTCCTCCAATCTAACCAGTTATACTTCAACCTAATATTCTGTTTTCTGTTGTTTTAACTCAATTTACCAAACATTCAACTGTTTGTCCCCTGACTCCATATGCCTTGATGTCTGCCACAATGTAACAGTTTATTGAAGCAGAACTGAAAGGCATCTTGTCGAGAATTTCTCCATTGTTTCTACTTCTCCTCTGCCCTAATAATGGTGGAAACTTAATTGAAATCCCAATTTTAAAAGAAATCCCAAAGAAATCACCATTTTCAGTCTAGTATTGCAAAGTGAACTTCTTCTGAAGAAACATGTATTTTCTGCCAACTCCTGTGACAGTTCACTGAGTGCAGATTGTGGAGGACTTAGGAGATTGATTTTTAAAATTCATTTGTGGGACTTGGGTATTGCCGGCTGGCTGGCACTGATAACCCATCCCTATTTGCCCTTGAGAAAGTGGTGGTGAGCTGCCGTTTTGAATCGCTGCAATCTACTTGCTGTGGGTTGACCAACAATGCTGGTAGGGAGGGAATTCCAGGATTTTGACTGAACAACTGCGAAGGAACGGCGGTATATTTCCAAGTCAGGGTGGTGAGTGGCTCGGAGAGAGACTTGCAGGTGCTGGTGTTCCCAAGTACTTGCATCCCTTTTCCTTCTAGATGGAAGTCGTTGAAGGGTGCTGTCAAAGGATCTTTGGTGAATTTCTGCAGTGCATCTTGTAGATAGTACACATTGGTGCTACTGAGTGCCGGCGGTGGAGGGATTGAATGTTTGTGGATGTGGTGCCATTTAAGCGGGTTGCTTTGTCCTGGATGATGTCAAGCTTCTTGAGTGTTGTTGGAACTGCATCCATCCAGACAACAGGGGAGTATTCCATCACAGTCCTGACTTGTGCCTTGTAGATGGTGGATAGACTTTGAGATGCTTGCCAATCTCTTAGTGAGGGCTACAGGAGTCATAGGCTTTACAGTTATCTGATAAAGGAGCCAGGAATCTAAGGCTTTTTGTTTCTTTTATTGAAAGGGAGTCAGAAACCAATAGTGTTCCATGTCTGTTCTAAAGTTTTCAGGAATCGGATGCCTGTCATTTTCTTGTTAAGGCTGAATCAAAAGAAGAGACTTGCCTTGTGTTTGAGTATCCAGTAAATTATTAAATGTTCTTGAACTTGCATTACTACAAAAGTTGTTGAATTGTTTGTAATAAAATGCGTTTATCAACTGTGTGACCTATCAGTGGTGATATGTAGGAATCCCATGGCCCCAGTCAATGGTACAGTGGAAGGAGACGATTTCCGGTTTGGTTCCCAGGTCTACTACAGTTGTGATGCCAATTTCAAGTTGGTTGGAAGTAACATTGCCACTTGTCAACTGGATGGGAACTGGAGCGTGAGTACACCGCGCTGTGGTAAGACATTGTGATATTTAAATCCTTTGCATTGAGAAGCAGAAACAACATTTCTCCTAGGAACATGACAACCTTTATACTTATATAATTAATATATTTATGATTTTAGCCCTAGCAGTTTAAAGAACAAATCTCCTGTGATCTCCTCTGTATTTGGATGTCTTGTTTAATTACAGTTGTTTCCTGTTTCCTAACTCTCTAATGCTACTTGTGTTAACTATTCTCCTTGCCTCCTTTCTTAATAATAGAGTGGTAATAAAGTGGCAAATGTGTAAACAAATCATCATAACAGACAGGCAATGTTAGTCAAAGAATGGCATTGTTAGCGTGAAATCTTAGTTTGACTCTGGGGCCTGCTAGGCAGTTTCCCCCGCCCCCTCCCCCTCCCCCTCCAAGTTCAGCTGAAGGGGTGAGGAAATTTTAAATAATTTCCTCCTCCTACTGGATTGAGATGAAATTAACAAACCAGTGTGAACCTAATTCCCAGTGGCTATGTGTCCACAACACAAAGGATCAGAACTTCTAAAAGTACATTCGTATTCATTAATGTAAAATATGGTGATAATATGAAAGTGAAAAGCTTTCAGTTCCAGGTTCATGTAGATAAAATCAGGTGGTGGGCATAATCTTTACCAATCCACATGCATCAATAGAGGACATGTAACCTATCTATTCAGGACATGGAGGAGTTAATTTGTGGTTGAAACTATATGGACTAATGCCAGTATTAATGACTTTTTAGCTCCACTGTTCAGTTTAAATCCATTAGCTGCAATGTCAAAATTTCCTACTGCCCAGCACCTCTGCCAATATTAAATATTGCCTTTGTTTTATTGTCAATGTTAATTACTGCCTTGATTTCAGCAAAAATAGTAGATACTGGCTTGGATCCAGTATTAAGATTAAATACGTCCTTCACTCTTGTAACAATATTAAGTTCTTCTTTGGTTCCAATGCCATTAATAAGTACTCTTAGTTCCAGTGTTAATGTTAAGTACTTCTTTGCTGTCATGTCAATATTAAGTACCCCTAAAGCTTTGGTTTCAACACAAAGTATTCCTTCGGCTTTAGTTTAACATTACAAACTTTCTTGGGAAGTATTATAAGGTCACGCTTAGAGGAAAACTTCCTCTACTCTAAGCCAATCTTCACAGTTCCAGAAAGGTGACAACATGGAAGAAGATCACTTAGCTCAATCCATGCTGGCTCCTACAAGAGCAACTCATTTTGTCAGTGATCCTTATGTGTTGAATCTCATTCAGCATGCTTGGCTGAGAGCCCAGTCTACCATAAAAAGATTAACACTGTTAATGTGGGTGCAGAGAAGGTAAACTTTGCTTGTTTGACAGCATTATAATATTATAATAAACCAATTTTCCTGTATTCATTTTTGTCAATGATTCACTGTTTATTTGTACAAGGTGTCAGTATTTTTTTATTGATACTTTAATGATCTAGTTGATTGATACTTTGTAGGGCTGTAGGAAAGCAGTTTTGTAAAATTAAACTCAGGGCATATTTTTTAAGCAGTTCCACACATGCAGTTTTTCGAATTGGTTCTGTACAGGATGTATAACGTATGGTGGTGCGGTGCATGAGTTATTGTGGAGAGGTATGTGTTATATTGGTGTTTCCATTGGAGCCAGGAATTACAAACCAGATAGACAAATGGTAAATCTGAACAGGAATACTTTAGTAATGGTGCTCACGCCTCCACAGCTAGTTCTAGACTCGACTGAAGCTCTCACCCTCTGGGTCTCTTAAAGTGGCAGCACCCTCGACTAAAAAGATGGTAGTATGAGTAAGACCTTTAACTTTACCTTGTAAGAGATTCCTCAATCCAAACTACTATTCATGATTCCTGTGAGGGACCATGAACTATAAGTCACGGACAAGCCAACCCAACTCTACACAAATTACACAGAGTTGGGAGATCCAGTTATGGAGCCCAAGAAAGCGTGGGGTTGCTGGTTGCTTGCTTGTCACTTGTGTGCCTTTATCCCACAGCACTAAAAATTAGGAGCAGCAGGAGTAAGGTTGGGAATCCTGGTAATGGGTTCCCTTACTATTTTTAAACAGCTCTTTATGACTTTGTCAATATCCAACCCAATTTGTTATATTGGCCACACACATAAAATATGTCCTGTTGATTTTGTACACATAATGTCCTACAGGATAGGCATGCTATATTGTCTAGGTCATGCATTTAAAATGCCCTCCTGGCTATAAACATAGTAATTATAGCTGGTCACAGATATATATGTTACTGAACAAATATATTATTCTATATATTATGTAATCATTCTTGCCAATGTAAAGCTCTTTGTTATCTGTCAGAATCTAAAGCACTCTTATATTGATGGAATACAAGCAACAACTTCCATTATATAGCCTGTCAGTTCCTGGGCATGTTTTGTACACTATTCTGACTGCTCTACGAAGTGTGACATTGATCTCTAATTCCAGAAAGCAAGAGCTGTCCTGACCCTGGTGTGCCACTGAACGGGCAACAAAAAATTCTCCCAAGAAGCGGAAATGTAAGCACAGGCTATGTAACCATTGGCACCATTGTGCAGTTCACCTGCAGAGATTCATTTATCCTGAGTGGTAGTGCACAAAGAAGGTGTCAACAGGATGGAACATGGACGGGGAAGCAACCGACTTGTGCAAAAGGTAACACACCTTTTGTGACCAAACTCAAATACTAAAATTTAAAGCATAACTCAAGTATCTGAACCACTTAGAAACTGCTTAGCATTTCTTTGCTAACATTTGCAAGCTCATAGTTTCAAATATCATGTGTGCTTATAGTTGTGGATGTCAGTTACTCAACAGTTGGATCTATTCATAGTGTAGATGTCAAATCACACAAACTGAGTGTTCAGTGTTTGAGTTATTGAATATTCTCAGACTCAGTGAAAGGTTTTAGCTTGAGACATCTCAGATGTGATGAATACTATTTCAAAACCAACATTTAGAGTCATAGAGATGTACAGCATTGAAACAGACCCTTCGGTCCATTCCGACCAGATATGCCAACCCAATCTAGTCCCACCTGCCAGCGCCCGGCCCACATCCCTCCAAAACCTTCCTATTCATATACCCATCCAAATGCCTCTTGAATGTTGCAATTGTACCATCCTCCATCACATCCTCTGGCAGCTCGTTTCATACATGTACCACCGTCTGCATGAAAAAGTTGCCCCTTAGGTCTCTTTTATATCTTTCCCCTCTCACCCTAAACCTATGCCCTCTAGTTTGGACTCCCCGACCCCAGGGAAAATATTTTGTCTATTTATCCTATCCATGCCCCTCATGATTTTGTAAACCTCTATAAGGTCACCCCTCAGCCTCCGATGCTCCAGGGAAAAGAGCCCCAGCCTGTTCAGCCTCTCCCTGTAGCTCAAATCCTCCAACCCTGGCAACATCTTTGTACATCTTTTCTGAACGCTTTCAAGTTTCACAACATCTTTCCGATAGGAAGAAGACCAGAATTGTGTGCATTATTCCAACAGTGGCCTAACCAATGTCCTGTACAGCCGCAACATGACCTCCCAACTCCTATACTCAGTATTCTGACCAATAAAGGAAAGCATACCAAATGCCTTCTTCACTATCCTATCTACCTGCAACTCCACTTTCAAGGAGCTATGAACCTGCACTCCAAGGTCTCTTTGTTCAGCAACACTCCCTAGGACCTTACCATTAAGTGTATAAGTCCTGCTAAGATTTGTTTTCCCAAAATGCAGACCTCGCATTTATCTGAATTAAACTCCATCTGCCACTTCTCAGCCCATTGGCCCATCTGGTCCAGATCCTGTTGTAATCTGAGGTAACCCTCTTCGCTGTCCACTACACCTCCAATTTTGGTGTCATTTGCAAACTTACTAACTGTACCTCTTATGCTCGCATCCAAATCATTTATGTAAATGACAAAAAAGTAGAGGGCCCAGCATCGATCCTTGTGGCATTCCACTGGTCACAGGCCTCCAGTCTGAAAAACAACCCTCCACCACCACCCTCTGTCTTCTACCTTTGAGCCAGCTCTGTATCCAAATGGCTAGTTCTCCCTGTATTCCATGAGATCTAACCTTGCTAATCAGTCTCCCATGGAGAACCTTGTCGAACGCCTTACTGAAGTCCATATAGATCACATCTACTGCTCTGCCCTCATCAATCTTCTTTGTTACTTGTTCAAAAAACTCAATCAAGTTTGTGAGACATGATTTCCTATGCACAAAGCCATGTTCACTATCCCTAATCAGTTCTTGCCTTTCCAAATACATGTACATCCTGTCCCTCAGGATTCCCTCCAACAACTTGCCCACCACTGAGGTCAGGCTCACCGTTCTATAGTTTCCTGGCTTGTCTTTACCGCCCTTCTTAAACAGTGGCACCACGTTGTCAACCTCCAGTCTTCCAGCACCTCACCTGTGACTATTGATGATACAAATATCTTAGAAAGAGGCCCAACAATCACTTCTCTAGCTTCCCACAGAGTTTTCGGGTACATCTAATCAGGTCCCAGGGATTTATCCATCTTTAAACGTTTCAAGACATCCAGCACTTCCTCCTCTGTAATCTGGACATTTTGCAAGATGTCACCATCTATTTCCCTACAGCCTTCCATATCTTCCATATCCTTCCACAGTAAATACGAATGCAATATCTCCCCCATTTTCTGTGGCTCCACATAAAGGCTGCCTTGCTGATCTTTGAGGGGCCCTATTCTCTCCCTAGTTACCCTTTTGTCCTTAATATATTTGTAAAACCCCTTTGGATTCTCCTTAATTCTATTTGCCAAAGCTATCTCATGTCCCCTTTTTGCCCTCCTGATTTCCCTCTTAATTATACTCCTACTTTCTTTATACTCTTCTAAGGATTCACTTGATCTATCCTGTCTGTATCTGACATATGCTTCCTTCTTTTTCTTAACCAAACCCTCAATTTCTTTAGTCATCCAGCATTCTCTATACCTACCAGCCTTCCCTTTCACCCTGACAGGAATATACTTTCTCTGGATTCTTGTAATCTCATTTCTGAAGGCTTCCCATTTTCCAGCCATCCCTTTACCTGTGAACATCTGCCCCCAATCAGCTTTTGAAAGTTCTTGCCGAATACCGTCAAAATTGGCCTTTCTCCAACTTAGAACTTCAATCTTTAGATCTGGTCTATCCTTTTCCATCACTATTTTAAAACTCATAGAATTATGGTCGCTGGTCCCAAAGTGCTCCCCCACTGACACCTCAGTCACCTGCCTTGCCTTATTTCCCAAGAGTAGGTCAAGTTTTCCACCTTCTCTAGTAGGTACATCCATATACTGAATCAGAAAATTGTCTTGTACACACTTAAGAAATTCCTCTCCATCTCAACCTTTAACACTATGGCAGTCCCACTCAATGTTTGGAAAGTTAAAATCCCCAACCATAACCACCCTATTATTCTTACAGATAGCTGAGATCTCCTTACGAGTTTGTTTCTCAATTTCCCTCTGACTATTGAGGGGTACATAATACAATCCCAATAAGGTGATCATCCCTTTCTTATTTCTCAGTTCCACCCAAATAACTTCCCTGGATGTATTTCCGGGAATATCCTCCCTTAGCACAGCTGTAATGCTATCCTTTATCAAAAATGCCACTTCCCCTCCTCTTTTGCCTCCCTTTCTATCCTTCCTGTAGCATTTGTATCCTGGAACATTCAGCTGCCAGTCCTGCCCATCCCTGAGCCATGTTTCCGTAATTGTTATGATATCCCAGTCCCATGTTCCTAACCATGCCCTGAGTTCATCTGCCTTCCCTGTTAGGCCCCTTGCATTGAAATAAATGCAGTTTAATTTATTAGTCCTACCTTGTCACTGCCTGCCCTGACTGTTTGACTCACTTCTGTTCTCAGCTGTACCCGTCTCAGATCGATCTCTTTCCTCACATTCTCCCTGGGTCCCCCCCCCCCCACCTTACTAGTTTAAATCCTCCCAAACAGTTCTAGCAAATGTCCCTGCCAGTATATTAGTCCCCTTCCAATTTAGGTGCAATACGTCCTTCTTGTACAGGTCACTTCTACCCCAAAAGAGATTCCAATGATCCAAAAATGTGAATCCTTCTCCCATACACCAGCTCCTCAGCCATGCATTCATCTGCTCTACCCTCCTATTCCTGCCCTCATTAGCTCGTAGCACTGAGAGTAATCCAGATATTACTACCCTTGAGGACCTCCTTTTTAAATTCCTGCCTAACTCTCTGTAATCTCCCTTCAGAGTCTCAATCTTTTCCCTTCCAAAGTCGTTGGTTCCAATGTGGACAATGACCTCCTGCTGGCCCCTCTCCCCCGTTAGAGCATTCTGCACCCACTCTGAGACATCCTTGATCCTGGCACCAGGGAAACAACACGCTATTCTGCTTTTTCTCTGCTGGCCATATTGCTTAATTACATCTGATCATGTTTTTCAGCTTGCAGTTTAGATTCCAGCTACCCAACCAATCCACTAGTGTGAGTCTGGGACATCTCATACTGATTCTCTAAATGCTGTTTGTAAGTCTGGAACAACTCTGGTGAGGTCGGGTTTGTTGTGTTACAAAGTCAGTCTCATGCCGCTGTGACTAGACTAAGGATCTCTTTCTGGATATCTTAAAAGTTTTGTGGATATAAGAGGAAGGACAAATAGAAAATCAGAATATTGCTGAAACTTTGAGGGTGCTCAGATTTGAGGGTTCTTGTATATTGGTAAATCAAGTATTGGGAAGGTAAGTAGTATGTTCGCCTTTATTGCAAGTCAGTTGGACATAAAGCGTAAGGAAGTGCTACTGCAATTATATAGGGCTTTTGTGAGATAATATTTGAGCAATCTGTACAGTTATACTTTCCTCATATAAGGAAGGATATACATGCCTTCAAGAAGGTGCAACAAACTTTTACTAGATCATCTCAGAAATGAGATGGCTATCCCATGTGGAGAGTTTGAGTAGATTGGAGTTTAGAAGAATGAGAAATCATTCCACTAAAATGATTAAAATACTTGGAGGTATCCCTTGACAGGGTATCTCCTGAGAAGACTGTTTCCCCCGTTTGGAAAGGTTAGCCCTCAGGGTCAAAGGTAACATTTTGGATATTTGTGGACATAAAAACTGAGATGAGGAGGAATTTCTTTCTTAAGAGGGTTGTGAATATTTAGAATGCTCCCAACCAAGAGAACTGCAGATGATAAGTCATTGAAGATATTCTAGGCTGAATTGAGAAGTTTGTTGGGCACCAAGAAAGTCAAGAGACACAAGGATACAACAGGAAAATGGAGTTCATGTGAAGATTTTGACATGATTTTCTTGAATAGTGCAGCAGTCTAGAGGGAATATTTCTCATGTTCTGGACCTCCTTATGGATTCTGATACTAAGATGTCTTTCCTACTGATCCATTGAATTAGTTGATATGAAGATAAACAACAATCTGCTTTTAAGCTGTAACTGGAAAAACTGATAATGTGTCTGTATTATTGTATCTGAGACACTGGTAGAGATAAAGGACCCTAGTGACATTTGAACAGGCCAATTGGTGTACTATAGAACAGACTGCATTTTCAGTGACTTGACTGGATGCTTCAGTGTCTTTTGTTTTTATTTGTTCAATAGATCATGGGATCACTCACTGGGCCATAATTGATTATCCATTCTCAATTTCTCTGGGGAAATTGGTTGTGAGCTGCCTTCTTCAATTATTGCAGTCCTCAACGTGTAGCAACAATTACTGTGCTGTTAAGGAGAGATTTCCCGGATTTGGACCCAGCAACAGTAAGGGCATGGTGATATCGTTCCAAGACAGAATGGTGAATGACTTGGAAGGGAAGCTTGCAGTTGGTGACATTCCCATGCTTCTGTTGTTCCTGTCCTTCTAGGTCAAAAAGGCTTATCGCATGCTTGGCTTTATCAGTCAGAGTATAGAGTTTGGAAATTGGCTAGTGATATTGCAACTTGACTGGATAGGTGATTCAGAGTCAGAGGTTTGGAAGATGATGTCAAAATAGACTTGATGAGCTACTGCAGTGCCTTTTGTTGATGGTACACACTGCTGCTACTGTGTGTTGATGATTGAAGGTGTGAATGTTGAAGATGGCAAATGGTGTGCCAGTCGAGCAGGTCACTTTGTCTTTAATAGTGTCAAACATCTTGACAATTGTTGATTTGCATGCATCACACTCTTTATTTGAGACTTGTAGATGGTGATCAGGCACTGGAGAGATAAGAGGCTAGTTCTTCGCAGTAGAACTCCTGGCCTCTGATTTGCTTTTTTGAACCACAGCATTTCTATTTACATGGGATCCATAGTGAGCTGGTAAGATGGATACAGAACTGGCTTTGCCATAACAGACAGAGAGTATCAGTGAGTGTTTTTCTGACTGAAGATCTATGACCAGTGGGTTCTACAGGATCAGTACTGAAACCCCTGTGGTCTGTAATGTATATGATTTGGAAGAAAATGTAGGTGGCTTGATTGGTGAGTTTGTGGACAACAAGAAAGTTTGGGGGAGCTGCAGACAATGAGGAGGACTGCAAGAGGATACAGCAGGATGTAGATAGGCTAGAGACTTGGACAGAGAAATGGCAGATGGAGTTTAATATGGACAAATGCAAGGTGATGCGTTTGGATGATCTAATGCAGGAGGGAAGTATATAGTAAATGGCAGAACCTTTAGTAGCATTAGCATACAGAGGAATCTGAGCATACAAGTCCACAGTTCCCTGAAAGTAGCCAAACAAGTGGATAAGGTGGTCAAGAAGGCAAAGAGTATGGTTGGCTTTATCTGTCGGGGCATAGAATTTGGAAGTTGGCAAGTGATGTTGCATATATACTCTGGATAAGTGATTCAGAATCATAGAGTTGTACAGCATGGAAACAGACCCTTCGGTCCAACTCATCCATAACAACCTACATTACCCAGTTCCATTCACAAGCATTTGATCCATGTCCCTCTAAACTGTTTCTGTTCCTATACCCATCTGGATGCCTTTTGGATGTTGTAATTGTAGCAGCATCCATCACTTCCTCTGGAAGCTTATTCCATACACGCACCACCCTCTGCATGAAAAAGTTACCCTTGGGTCCCTTTTAAATCTTTCCCCTTTCACCTTAAATCTCTGCCGTCTAGATTTGGACTCCCCTACTATAGGAAAAAGGTCTTTGTTATTCATGCTATCCATGCCCCTCATGATTTTATAAGGCCTCTCTATAAGGCCATCCCTCAGCCTCCAATACCCCAGGGAAAATAGCCCCATCCAATTCAGCCTCTCCCTTTTGCTCAAACCCTGCAACTCCAGAAATATCCTCCTAATTTTTTTCTGAATCATTTCAAGTTTCACAACATCCTTCTTACAGCAGGGAGACCAGAATTTAATTCAGTATTTATTTTAATTTCAAAAATATACCTTATTCATAAAAATATTTTGATGATCTGTACAATTGGTCATGCCATACATACATAAACATTCCATTTCTGTGCATACAGAGATCGAGTAATCATTCATATATACAGGTCTGTACATTGACCATCCATATAGTTAGCTGATGCATCAGCGGAGCCCACTTACTGCATGGGCCCCCTGTTCTTTAGCAGGCAGACATTACACGGTGGTCTTTCCCCACCGCGCCTTGGCGGCAGCTGCCTCAAGCTTCATCGCGTCTCTCAACACGTAGTCCTGGACCTTGGAATGTGCCAGCCCACAACACTCAGTCAGGGTCAGCTCCTTCAGCTGGAAGACCAACAGGTTTCAGACAGACCAAAGAGTGTCTTTGACCGAGTTGATGATCCTCCAGGCACAGTTGATATTTGTCTTGGTGTGCGTCCCAGGGAACAGACTGTAGAGCACGGAGTCCTGCGTCACGGGACTGCTCAGGATGAACCTCGAAAAGCACCACTGCATTCGCCTCCAGACTTTCTTTGCGTTGGCACATTCCAGAAGGAGGCGTGTGACAGTCCCGTCCCCTCCGCAGCCGCTTCGAGGGCAGGTGTGGTGCAGCAGAAAGTCTGGGCGTGCATAAAGGATCTCACAAGCAGAGCCCTTTTCACCACCGGCCAAGACATGTCTTTATGCTTGTTGGAAAGCTCTGGCGATGAGGCATTCTGCCAAATGACTTTGACAGTCTGCCCAAGGAACTACTCGACAAGATTCGCCCTCTCCTTTTCCCAAAAGGTCTCAAAGACACTACATACTGACGACCTCCTGATGGATTTGTGATCAAAGGTGTTTTTCTTCAGAAAATTCTCTACAAAGGGCAAGTGATACGCAACAGTCCAACTACTTGGAGCATTCCGCAGCAGCAAGGCCAGGTCTATCCTTCACAACACCAGGGACAGGTAGAACCTCAGTACATAGTGACACTTTGTGTTTGCATACCGGGGATCCACACACAGCTTGACGCAGCCACACACGAAGGCGGCCATCAGAGTAAGGACCCAAAAATGGCCTAACCATTGTCCTGTTCAACTACAACCGGCCATCCCAACTCCCATTCTCAGTGCACTGACCAAACACCTCTTTACTGTCCTGTCTACCTACGACTGGAATTTCAAGGAACTATGAACCTAGATCCCTAGATCACTTTCTTCAGTAACACTCCCCATGGCCCTACCATTGAATGTATAATTCCTGCCCTGATTTGCCTTACCAAAATGCAATACCCCACATTTATGTAAATTTAACTTCATCTGCCACTTCTTAGCCCATTGGCCCATCAAGGTCCCATTTGTACTCTGAAGTAACTTTCTTCACAAACGACTACACCACTAATTTTAGTGTCATCTACAAACTTACTAACCTTTCCTCCTACATTCACATCCAAATCATTTATCAAGATACCTCATGATGAAGGGCTTAGGTCTGAAGCGTTGATTCTCCTGCTCCTTGGATGCTGCCTCACCTACTGTAAACTCTGATTTCCAGTATCTGCAGTCCTCACTTTTTCCAAATCATTTATATAAATTATAAAAAACTGGACTCAGCACACTGTTGGTCACAGGCCTCCAGTCTGAAAAACAACCCTCCTCCATCCCCTCTGTCTCCTACCTTCAAGCCAATTTTGTATCAAAGTGGCTCGTTCTTCCTGTATTTCATGTGATCTAACCTTGCTAACCGGTCTCCCTTGTTGAATACCTTGCTGAAGTCCATATAGACAACATCTGCTGCTCTGCCTTTATCAATCTTCTTTGTTACTTCTTCAAAAAACCCAATCAGGTTAATGAGACATGATTTTCCATGCACAAAGCCATGTTGACTATCCTTAAACAGTCCTTGCCTTTCCAAATACATGAAAATCCAGTCCCTCAGAATCCCATCCAACAACTTACCCACCCCGATGTATTTGTAAACTCTCTTTGGATTCTGTTTAACCGTATTTGCCAAGCTGTCTCCCTCTCTTTCTCTCTCTCGACCCCCCTCTCTCTCTCTCTCGCCCTCTCTCTCTCTCTCTCTCTCTCTCTCGCCCCCTCTCTCTCTCTCTCTCTCTCTCTCTCTCGCCCCCTCTCTCTCTCTCTCTCTCTCTCTCGCCCCCTCTCTCTCTCTCTCTCGCTCCCTCTCTCTCTCTCTCTCTCTCCCCCGCCCTCTCTATCGCCCCCCTCTCTCTCTCGCTCTAGCCCCCTCTCTCTCGCCCCCTCTCCCTCTCTCCCTCGCCCCCTCTCTCTCTCTCTCGCCCCCTCTCTCTCTCTCTCTCTCGCCCCCCCCCCCCCCTCTCTCTCTCTCGCCCTCTCTGTTGTTAATCCCAAGCCAAGCAAATTCAGTACAGTTGCAAACACTGGCATCTACACCAACATGTGAAAATTTGCCCAGTTATATCCTATAAACAAAAAGCAAGACAAATCTAACTCAGGCAATTACTGTGCCATCTTGATTAGTAAAGTGATGAATGGTGTCCTTCTAAATAGAAGTGGTCTTGAGCAAGGAAGATGCTGTCTGAGGATTTCTGGTGAATTTTTGCAGTACATCGCGTAGATATACACACTGCTGCTACTGAGTGTCGGTGGTGGTGGGAGTGGATGCTTGTGAATGCCGTGCCAATCAAGCGGGCTGCTTTGTCCTGGATGGTGTCAAGCTTCTTGAGTGTTGTTGGAGCTGCACTCATCCAGGCAAGTAGGGAGTATTCCATCACCCTCCTGACTTGTGCCTTGTAGATGGTGGAAATGCTTTCAGAAGTCAGAAGGTGAGTTACTCACTGCAGTATTCCTACCCTATGATCTGCTTTTGTAGCCACTGTGTTTATGTGTTGAGACCAATTCAATTTCTGATCAATGATAATTCCCAGCACATTGATAGTGGGGGATTCAGTGATGGTAACACCATTGAATGTCAAGGGGCGATGGTTAGATTGTCTCTTGCTGGTGATGATCATAGCCTGGTATTTGTGTAGCATGTATGTTACTTGCCATTTGTCAGCCCAAGCCTGGATATTGTCCAGATCTTGTTGCATTTGGACATTGACTGCTTCAGCATCTGAGGATTCTCAAATGGTGTTGAACATTGTGAAATCACCGGTGAAGATCTCAAATTCTGACCTTCTGATGGATGAAAGATCATTGGCGAAGCAGCTAATGATGGTTGAGCCTAGGATACTACCCTAAGCAACTCCTGCAGAGATATCCTGGAGGTAAGATGACTGACCACCAACAACCACGACCATCTTCCTCTGTGTTAAGTATGACTGTAACTGCCAAAGAGTTTGCCACCTGATACCCATTCATTCCAGTTTTACTAGGGCATCTTGATGCCACATTTGATTGAATATAGCCTTGATGTCAAGGGCTGTCAATCCCACCTCCCTTCTGGAATTCTGCTCTTTTGTCCATGTTTGAACCAAGCCTGTAATAAGGTGAGGAGCTGAATAGCCCTGGTAAAACCCAAACTGGGCGTCACTGAGCAGGTCATTGCTGAACAGGTGCTGTTGATGACACCTTCCATCACTTTACAGATGATTGAGAGTAGACTGATAGGGCAATAATTGGCCAGGTTGGATTTGTCCTTTTTTTTATACATACTTGGGCAAGTTTCTACATTATCGGGTAGATGCCAGCGTTGTAACTGTACTGGAAGCAGCAAGTTCTGGAGCACAAGCCTTCAGCACTATTACCAGATATTTGTCAGGGCCCATAGCCTTTGCAGTATCTCATGGCTCCAACTGTTTGTTGTTATCACATGGAGTGAATTGAATTGGTTAAAGACTCATATCTGTAATGCTGAAGACTAAAGGAGGAGGCTAAGATGGATCATCCACTTGGTGCTTCTGGCTGAACATTGCTGCGAAAGCTTCAGTCTTATCTTTTGCACTGATGTGCTGGACTCTTCCATCATTGAGGATGGGGATATTTGTGGAGCTTCCACCTCCAGTGAGTTATTTAATCATCCATCACCATTCAGTACTGGATGTGGTGGGACTGCAGAGCTTAGACCTGATCCCTTTGTTGTGGGATTGCTTAGCTCTCTCTATCAATTGCTGCTTATAGTGTTTGGCATGCAAGTAGTTCTGTTTGGTGGCTTCACCAGGTTGACACGTCATCTTCAGGTAAGCCTGGTGCTGCTCCTGGCATGCCCTACTGCTCTCTCTCAATGGAACCACCGTTGATCAGCTGGCTTGATGGTAATGGTTGACTGGGGTTATGCCAGGCCATGAGGTTAAGATTATGCTGGAGTACAATTCTGCTGCTATTGATGGCCCACATTGCCTCATGGATAACCAGTCTTGAGTTGCTAGATCTGTTTGAAGTCTGTCCCATTTAGCACTGTGACAGTGCCACACAACATGATGGAGATTATTCTCAATGTGAAGATAGGACTTTGTTTCTACCAGGACTGTGCGATGGTCGCTCTTACCGATACTATAAGGTGCATCTGCAGCTGGCAATTGGTAAGGATGACGTCAAATATGTTTGTCCCTCTTGTTGGTTCCATCACCACCTGCCGCAGACCCAGTCTAGCCGATATGTTCTTTGGAACCCTACCAGCTCGATTACCATCACTCTTGATGGTGCACATTGAAATCTTCCACCCAGTGTACCTTTTGTGCCCCTGTCATTGTCAGTGCTTTCTGCAAGTGTTGTTCAACATAGAGGAGTACTGATTCATCAGCCTAAGGAGTATGGACTGTGGTAATCAGCAGGAGGTTTCCTTGCCCATGTTTAACCTGAAGTTTGAGACTTTGTGGGGTCCAGAGTCAATGTTGAGGACTTCTAGACCATGTTCCTCCTGACTGTATACCACTGTGCTGCCACCTCTGCTGGGTCTGTCCTGCCGGTGAGACAGGACATATCCAGGGATGGTGATGGTGGTGTCTGGGACATTGTCTGTCAGGTGCGATTCCATGAGTATGACTACATCAACTGTCCCTGTTTTGGCACTATCCCCCAGAAGTCAGTGAGGATGACTTTGCAGGGTCAAGGGTTGTTTCTGCTGTTGTCTTTTCCAGTGCCAGGTCAATGCCAGGTGATCCATTCAGTTTCATTTTTGTGACACTTTGTAGCGATTGTTACAACTGAATGGTTTGCTAAGCCATTTCAGGGGGCAATTAAGAGTCAAACATATTGCTGTGAGTCTGGAGTCACATGTAGACCAGATCAAGTGTGGATGGCAGATTACCTCCCCTGAAGGATATTAGTGAGCCAGATGGGTTTTTCCCAGCAAGTGACAAAGGTTTCATGGTCATAGTTACACCCTTAATTCCAGAATTTTATTTGAATTCAAATTCCACTATCTGATGTGGTGTGATTCCAACCTGGGTCCCCAGGTCTAACGATAATACTTCTAGGCAATCGCCTTTCCCTACCTGCAAGTTCAAGCTACTCACCACCTGACGTGGAAATATATTGCTGTCGTTGAGTCAAAATCCTGGAAATCACACACTGAGTGTATTGTGCATCTACCTTCAGCTCAAGAAGGCTGCTCACCACAAACTTCTCAAGGGTAACTAGGGACAGGCAATAGCAAAGCCTATGTTCCACAAGTGAATTTTTAAAAAACTACAAAACAGTTGGTCAATACCTTCCACCATTTCTTTGTTTTCCGTCATGAATTCAAGACTTCACTTTCTAGAGAAACACCTGCTTTTCCTCCTGAAATATTAGTAGAAACTTTTATTATGTATTTTATATTACCAGCTCTCTTTCTTTCATTCTGATGTCTCCCTCCTTTTTTTTAATGTAATTTTTTGCTGGCTTTTAAAATATGACCAATCTTTTTACCTAAATCATTAGTCATTGCGTAATTGAACAGTGTTTCTTTCAGTTTGATGTCATCCTTAGCTTATTTATTTAACCACGAATGATGTACCATGCTCAAAGAATCTTTTTACCTCTTTGCTGAGTTATTAATTATATCCTTAAAAGTTTACGGCTGCAACTCTACTAACCTATCTTTTAACCTGGTTTGCCAGTTCAGTTCAGCCAGCTGTACAATCGTAGTCTTATTGTTAATTTTATTTAGGATTACTACAACATACTTATCCCCTTCAAATTCAACATGAAACTCTATCATACTATCATTACTGCTACCTAGAATCATGTTTACCATGAGGTGTTATTGATTAATCTGTTCCGTTGCACTTTACCCGGTTTGCTTCTGGGACTGGGCTATTGATACATGAAATGTGTAGGTTGTGTTATGAAGAAAGATTAGGAAGGCTGGGTTTGTTTTCAGTGGAGCTCAGAAAAATGATGAATCACGGTGATTCAGTGGTTAGTGCTTGTGCCCCAAGGACCCGGGTTCGATTCCAGCCTCAAGCGACTATCTGTGTGGAGTTTGCACATTCTCCCCATGTCTGCATGGGTTTCCTCCAGGCGCAAGTTTAAAAATGTGTTGCTGGAAAAGCGCAGCAGGTCAGGCAGCATGAAAGGAAAAGTCTCCTCCCATAATCCAAAGATGTGCAGGTTAGGTGGATTGGCCATGCTAAATTGTCCATAGTGTAGGCTAGGTGCATTAGTCAGGGGTAAATGTGGAGTAATAGGGTAGGGGAATGGGTCTGGGTGGATTACTCTTCAGAGGGTCTGTGTGGGCATGTTGGGCCAAGTGGCCTGTTTCCACACTGTAGAGATTCTATGATATCCATATAAGCATACGAACATGTGAACAAGGAATAAGAGAAGGCTACTTGGTGCTTCGAGCCTGCTCTCTCATCCAAAAAGATCGTGGTTGCTCTGATTTCAATCTCAATTCTACATTCCTGCATATCGCTGATCATCTTTCATCCACCTGGTAATCCAGAAATTATCTACCTCTGACTTAAAAATGTTTAAAGATTCTGCATCCACTGCCTTTTTGAGGAAGGGCATTCCAAAGACATTGAAGTCTTGATTGATGTAAGGTCCTGAATAATTTTGACAAGGTGGATATGAAAAGAATGTTTACTCCTATGGGTGAGTCCAGGACTAGGGGGCACTTTTAAATTAGGGTTGCCGTTTCAGAATGGAGATTAAGAGAATTTGTTTTCTCAGAGAATTGCAGAATGTCAGAACTTGTTGCCTCAGAGGACTTTGGAGGTGTTGGCCATTGAATATTTTTAAGGCAAGGATAGATAAATCCTTGTTGGCATGGGTTTTCTGGGTAAATGGGAATGTGGAATTCAAAACACAAACATAGCCAAACATAAACAAATGCTAACATGATTAGCATCCCACTGTGGAAATGATTGTTTAGGAAGTCAGTCAATTAGCACAAATCCTATAGTAGTTTTATGTATCAGAACAGAAATTGCTGGAGAGACTCAGCAGATCTAGCAGTATCCATCAGGAGAAAGCAGAATTAATGTTTTGCATCTGATAACTCTTCATCAAGCTGATAGCAGCTAGGAAAATATGGTATTTATGCTGAAGATGTGGTTGGTGGGGTTGGAGGTGAGACCGTGCATCTCCAATAGGTTTTGACAGTTCTCAGAGTTTATGCATCTTTTACACAATCTTCTTTGCAATTAATGATCCCAAAGAGTTCCAAATTCCTCAAAGGATCCCTGATTCTGTCCTTAGGATAAACTCCTTCCTAAGGATATCTGATTTCAGCACCCAAGTGCTCTGAACCCAAATTTGAATGGTCTCTCAGCTCTCCAAATGGGTATCCAGGCTATCCTAAAGAAATGGATTGAGAAAAATGTAGTTCTTCATGTTCATACCTTGTCTATTCTCTTAATGCTTGGTTTCATATCCCAGAGACTCCAAAATCCAATTCCCATGGAGGCAAATGGTAATTCAAATGCCAGCTGCCTCCAGCAACCATGTTTGCATGTGGTATGGATTCCTATAAATGAGAAATATTGTCCTAGGGGCAGGACTTAAAATTTCGGACTTCTTCCAATGTTCTTACTGTAAAAGAGATGCTCTCTGTCCTTGGAAAAAGTGGAGTTTCTCTGTTTTCATTAACCACTTTACTTCCCATGAAGACTGTCCAATTCGTACAACTGTCACTTTTGCAGTACTGTTATCAGTGCCCAAAGAATTGAATCTCGTTTATCTCTCTAATCTTATTTATCCTATTCCATTTGGTTAGTAGCTCAGGTGGCAATCCAAGAATTATTAGCTTTGAAGTTCTGCTTTATAACTTAATCCTAAAAGCTCACACTCCTTATGCTGAACCATGTTCCTAGTCCTCCCTATGTACCCACATAGACCATGACAACTGGATTCTGTCCAGCCCAGAGCACATGTCCATAATGTGTGATCAGAGAAGCAATATAAAATTATGGACTTTTGCTTTTGAGTGCAGACTGTGTCTATCCTCTGATTATACTACCTCCAATGAGCAATGCATTCCTATAGACTCACTTGCATTGAATGACTTCCTGCCCCATGGTGTCATAATTAGTTTTCTCATCCACTTCTCAGCCCTCTCTCCCATCAGTACTGGCTCTAAGAACTTTGAACCTATTGAACAATTGAAAGGCTGAGGCTCCTCCACTTCCACCTTCTTGATGTCAATGCTTGCTTCACTTGCAGGTATATACACCTGTCCCTGACCTTGGACCAAATCAGATGTTCTAAATAGTGGGAGTGCCTTCTGGTATGAAGTGCTTCCATAAAGGTTCCCCCCTCCTGGTGCATTACAGGATCCATGCTCATGCCCAGATGAATGATTGAGCTAAAACTCCTTAACCTACATAGACTTACTGAAGATGTGAGTGCGTTGAATCACCGTGATGATAATGAGTTCCCATATACTGCAGCTGCAGCACATCACCAGCTCTATTATGTATTGATCACTTTTTGTTAAGTTATAATCTCGACACACTACTACTCCTAATAAGCTTGACTAATGTTACTAAACTCTTGAGGCTATGCTAAGAGACTTAGTGCAGTGGTACTGCTCTTTGTCAGAGAATCATGCACACCAGGATTTGAACAGGTAATTATTCTGGTAGAGGCGTTGCATATAAAAGGGGCAACACTTCAGATGCGGTAGATCTGTAAGATCTCACAACAACTGTTGAGGAAAAGCAACGGAGTTCTGATACAATGTTAAAAATCAGCCCAGATACAGGTGTTATAGTTTTTTTGTCTCAACAGGGATAACATAATATTGGGTAATGGTGTAAAATGGGTCATGGCAGTCTTCGGATTTTAATCTCCATGATTTCCACTGTACGATTCATTTTCAAGTTATTTCCTTCAGTTTTATCCAATTGTACAGTCAAACTGACTCCCATTGTTTCTTTTGGGATTTTCTTTGTCAATTGGCTGCTGTATTTGCTTATTATAGTAATGACACTTTAAAAGTAATTGGTTGGTTATAAAGTGCTTTAAAATGAGAATGTTGAAGGAGCTTTATAAATGCAAGTTTTATTTTTCAATGTTTGCAATTTCGCCTTCAGCAGAAAAATCTGGAACATTTCATAGGGAAGAGCTCCAGCATTTGTTAATCAGCATACTTTATTGACAATGAAAAAGAAACAGAAGCTAAAGATATCCCAACTCTTGTTGCTTTTGCACTAAGTTTTGATCTTTGTTTACAGGGCACAATACCTGTCCTGACCCTGGTGTCCCACTAAATGGCCATCGAAGAATTCTTCCAGGAAGTGGTCATATAAACCAGGGCTATGCAACAGTGGGTACAATCCTGCAATTCACTTGCAATTATTTGTTTCTTCTGAGTGGAAGTGCACAAATAATTTGTCAAGAGGATGGAATGTGGACAGAGAAGCAACCAATCTGCACAAAAGGTATTGCAGCAAAACCTTATTGTTGTTAGACTCTAAAATGATGAGGCAACTTCAAGAATCAGTTATGCATACATAACAATCACACTGCATTTTCATTACTTATATCTGATAAGTTATGATAACAAATAACGTGCTATAGTTGCTAAAAAGTTCAATTAGTCAACAGTTAAACTATTCAAGGTACACATGTAAAATCACACATAGGAAATAATTGATGTTTTGGGTTGTTGAGTGCTTTCTTAGACCTTTGAAGTTCAGTTAGATTTTTCATATTAGGACATCTCACATTGTGTTGGATGCATTTAAAGATTAAAGTTATAAACTGTCTGAGCCTGATATGTTGATGACAGGCTATTGGGTAATGGTGTTAGGCTATGACCTAACACTATCTATTCATCTTGTTACACATCATTAGTTGACGAAAATGTATTAATTTTTATTATCTCGTGTCAAATGCCATTGTGAAGGAGAATTTCAAGCGTATATCATTTTTGCCTATGCATGTGTTTTCATAGCTTTACTCCTGTAGTGTCTGGATATAACTCCAGTTAGCAGACTCCAGCACTAACATTTACAATCAACAAAAATAGCTTCCTCTTGGGACAGTATATCTTAAGGGGTAGTCCTCAGAGCTGAACGCATGCTTCTCGTGTAATTTAGTAAGGGCTTTGTATAGCTGCAGTATATCTTCTCCTCCTTGCGTTCTATCCTGTACATTTAATAGCCAGTCTTCTCCTATCTTCAGTTATTTTCTGCCCTGACATTTTAATGACCCACATATGTAGCTTTTTGAATTTCTTCGCACTTCCTTTCTAACTTTGACATGTTTTATCATCTAAGTTATTTGTAAATAAATTCAGTTAGATTTAACAATGAGCCAGAATTATTTAATGGCCTAACAGGGTATATACATTTATAAAATAGCAAAGATAATGGCCAAATTTTCAGAGAAACAGCAACCACACTCACATTATCAATCTGCTTCTTCTTTACATTAAGGATGGGGTCTGCGTTACCAATAGGAGATTCTGATCAGGACTTCACCAGAAATGTGAGGATACTTTAGCTCTGACGAGTCTCTCACAGTGCAAGATAGCCAGGGTTGTCAAATCACACTTCCTTTTTCACAGATAGTTACTATATTCTGTGATTATTACTGACAGACATTTTGACTGCCCCTGTGAAGGGGTGAGTATGTAATGTAAGTGTGAGGTTAGGGATTCAGGAGAGTATTGCACCAAGATGCAAGATGAGAAGGGGGCCTGGGTAGATCAGGATGAGCAGGATATATTAGGTCCTGAGGGTTAGCTTAGTATTGAGTCCTGGGGAAAAGAGGTGTGCCAGGTCCTGGGAGGGCTGGGGGTGTCAGGTCTGGCTGTAGGAAGGGGCAGACTGGTGTTGTTTTCAGTGGTGGGTTAGGTGTATTTAGGGTTAGTAGGTGGTGGGGTGGGGAAGAGAGTCAATTTCATAATTACCCAGGAATTACACTAAGTTTTTAATTGTCTAAATTTCCCCTAGTGGCTGCAGCAGAACCCTGAATTCTGTGATTTCAATGGATAATTTCAGAGGGTTCCAGACTTGAGGGAATTCTCCAGCAGAATCATTAATCTCTTGGATAACTCCTTCTGCTACATTGTGGATTCTTCATGATCCTGACGAATCACTCACCTTAAAGCTGCAGAAATGACTTTCTGACCATTGGGAAATTTGGGCCAATTGATTGACTCCAATGTGGTGTTTGAAAAGGAGAGTTCATAAACAGTCACTAAAGGCAGAATTTTCCCATCCCTTGAATGATGCGGGTGTTGGCAAGTCAGTTGGGAAAATATGGTGAGATCAGAAAAATGAGATTCCTGGATTTGAGAGAAATAAATCTGATTTTGCAACCAAGTTTTGAAAGGTGAGATGAGAATCTTGACAACGTGTAGTGAAAGGCGTGTTTGTATCTATATAGATGCAGTCTGATGTCATTAGTACCTAATCTCACCTCAGTGACCTAGAGTTTTCCATTCTCCCACCACCGGATAGAAGCTATATGGCAAGGAATCCCAATATGCAACTCCAATGCATTGCCTACTCCTGCAAGTCTTCACCTTGAACAAGGGTCCCCAACATCTGAGGGCAATGACCACCCACAACCTCATGAACAGAAACTGGCATCAGGTACATACCAGCCTCTCCATATCCACAAGGCACATCTCCAGTGGGTTTAGAGTACAGTCGAGCACATTCCTGCACTCTGGAGTGTGCTTACACCTTTCATTGTTTACTCCCCTTATGCTCACTCACTTTGGACCTAATTGAATATTTGGAGAATCTCTTCTTTGCTTTTCCTGGCATTGTTTTGATTTGTCCCCTCAGCCAGAGCTTAAAAGCTCAGTTTTTCTCTGTCTGACCTTACCTTCTAGCACAGCCACAAAGCCAAGCAGTTTGTCATGATTGCCAGCAGTGATTAGTTAAGAGGATGGACATATTGCTCTGTGACACCATGCTACACTAATGTCACACATACATCATACGCAAGCAATGTACGCTGACTGTACTTCAACCAAATGGCCATGTCCCAAAATCTCAGGGGAGTAGTTCTCAATCAGGCCAAGAGAATCAACCTTCAGTCAAGAAGTGCTAACACAGTACATCAAGGACATCATCCAATGTCAGGACTTGGATGCAGTCAGTTGGCCACTTGAAGTGGTTAAGATCAGGGAGATTAATACCTCTACAGTCTAGGAAGCGAGTCATGGTCAAACGTGCAGGTATACTGCAACCAATCAAGGGAATAACACAAAGTCAATAGATGAGCTACACACAAATCAGTCAGGAGCCTGGTCACCAATCAGTCAGGGCTATCCATCCAAGTTGGTTGGGAGGTGGATCATTGTCAGTCTTCAGGGTCAGCTGTATCAAATTAAGAGGAGTTGATAGCTGTTAATCTAGCCACCCAGTTAATGTTCTGGAAGCCCAGGTTCAAATCCTGTCATGACAGGTCACAGAATTTGAATTCAATAAATATCTGGAATTAAGAGTTTAATGACAACCATGAATCCATTGTCAATTGTTGGAAGAACAAATCTGGTTCACTAATGTCCTTTAGGGAAGGAAACTTGCCTGGTCTGGCATACATGTGACCTCTAAGCCTACAGCGATGTGGTTAATTCTTAACTGCCTCCTGGCCAATTAGGGATGGGCAATAAATGCTGACCTAGCAGCGATACCCACATCCTGTGAATGAATTTTTTAAAAGTCAAGAGCCAAGAAATATTGTGCGATAGGGAGGTTAGGATTTTTGAATTAGAGTTAACAAGCTGGAATGCAGAGGGAACAATAATCATGCAGGGGAGGAATTCAACATGTAATTGGGTAGAGTGAGATGAAAGAAAAGACATACTAATGTGCAAAAAATAAGACAGAACTTAAATGGGAATGATACAAAGAAAAGCAAAGAGTGATAAAACACAGTAAGAAACTGAAGTATGAAAATATCAAAACCAATTTTTACAATAGAAAAAGAATTGGTCAGTAATGATATGAGCCCTTTGAAAGTTATCATGGTGATTGTTGTCAATGAAAATAAGATGGGAGTCCTTTTGAATGACAGCTATTTTGAACATAAACACTTTGTACTTGCTAAATGGGGGGAAAAAAAGAGAAATTATGAAGATCCAAAAAAAAGGGGGGATCCAGGTGGATATATTGAGGACTAAATATCAGTAGACTGAATCTTCATCAATACAGAGCATGAAATGGCTACGACCAGAGTAGAATATTGTGAGTAGACCTAAGAGGCCTATTTTGGCATTGCAGGATGTACAGCATAGATTTGAGAGGGTGATACTTTATAAAGTGAGAATACGCAAACTAGGGTCATAGTCCTCGGAATTTTAAAGGTTACAGGGTTATATTGATCTTTTAAAATGTTGAAACATTATGATTGCATGGTCTTGCTAATAGATTGAATAGACAGAGAGAAGCTGTTTTCATTAATTGAGAAGAGCTGGCAATAGTCATAGTCTGAAGTTAGAACAGACCCACCAGGAGTGAAATTGGAAAACATTTGTAACTCAAAGGCTGGTTGCAATTTGGTTCTCTTCTACAAACGGCAATTGAGGCTAGATTAACTTTAGTAATAGTAAACTTTAAATATAAAATTGATAGTTTTTTTTTAAATAAAGGTATTTAGAAATAAGAGACAAAGATGGATATATGGAGTTAAATCATTTCAACCATTGAATAGGATTACGAACTCAAGGAACAAAATGGCATAGTCCTATTCCTGTAGTCATATGGTCTTCAGTTGAGGTTCCAAAACAGATCCCTGTGGGAAAACACAAGTCATATCCTGTGATTCAGTTAGCTCCTTATGATCCATATTCTCTGATTTGAATTGATTTCTTATTATTGTCATATGTATCGAGATACAGTGAAAAGTATTGTTTTGTGTGCTAACCAGGCAAATCATACCTTATGTAAGTACATCAGGTTAAGAGACAGAATGCAGAATATAGTGTTACAACTACACAGAAGGTGCAGAGAAAAATTCAACTGAAAAATCTGTTTATAAGTCTGTTAACAATGTGGAAGAACTGCTCTTAAATTTGTTGGTATGTGTTTTCAAACTTGTGTCTCTTCTGCCTGATGAAAGAGAGTGTAACCTGGTTGGGAGGGGTCTTTGATTATGTTGGTTACTTTCCCAAGTCAGCAGGAAGTATAGATGGAATCAATGATAGGCAGGCTGGTTTTTGTGATGGATTGGGCTATGTTTGCAACTGTCTGTAAATTATTCCGGTGTTGGGAAGAACAGTTGCCACATCAAGCTGTGGTGTATCTGGATAGGATGCTTTCTATGGTGCATCTATAAAAATTGGTAAGAGTCATTATGGATATGCTGAATTTCCTTAGCCTTCTGAGGAGGAAGAGGCATCGGTGTGCTTTCTTGACTGCCGAGTCAAAATGAGTGGACTAGAATAAATTGTTGGTGATATTTATTCCAAGGAACCTTGACCACCTCCATTGATACAGACAAGGGTGTGTCCTCCATTCTGCTTCCTGAAGTCAATGACCTTCATTTTGGTGACATTGGGGGAGAGATTGTTGTCTTTACCCTATGCCACTAAGCTCTCTATCTCTTTCCTGTACTCTGTCTTGTCATTTCTTTGAGATCCGACTCACAACTGTCATCAGCAAATTATAAGTGGAGTTAGAGAAGAATTTGGCCACACATTCGTGAGTGTGTAAGGAGTAGAGTAAGGAGCTGAAAGATATCCCTGTCAGGGCACCCGTGTTGAGGATTTTTGTGGAGGAGGTGCTGTCACCCATCTTTACTGATTGTGATCTGTTGGTCAGGAAGTTGAGGATCCAGTTGCAGAAGGGGGAGTAGAGTCCTAGGTCTCTGACTTTGGAGATGAGTTTTATTAGAATTATGCTGTTGAATGAGGAGCTAAAGTGAATGAATAGGAGTCTGACAAGGGTGTCTTGTGCCACTCACCTAAATTCTTAAACCGGTAAATAATTTGTACTCAATTTCATGAGTTTCAACTTTAGATAGTCTTCTCTTGAGAGAATATTATCAAATTACTTAAACATCACATGAAGATGACATCTGGACAATACTGCAGCCTGAAACTGGGAAAGTAGACTCTGCTTTCCCTTTAATAGAAAACTCTGCGAAAATTGACATCAATTAATGGCTAATTTTGAATTGCTAATTCAAAAAGCAGTAATATACCATTTGAAGGTTCATGTGACACAGTGGTCGTGTCACTCCTGTAGGTTTAAATCCCACCTGCCCTGGAGGTGAGTAATAACATGTCTGAACGATTGATTTCTTTTTTTATGTACTGCTGGAGAAAATAAATTTTGCAACATAATTGGCCCAATGTTTTCCCACCTGTGGTAAAGGTAAGGATGATCTCATGATATGTGGTGCTGGGATACACTTCAAAAATTACACTTGTGATCTGAATGCATTAGACAAACATTGCTTGATAGTTTAATTGATTACAATATGCATTCTGCATTAATAAATACATGCTTTGATCAGGTATGCCAGAAAAGACTTCTGAATGGCTAAATTTTCATAGATTTCTGATTGAAACATTTCAGCATTTATCAGTTTAAAAATGTAAGATATTTACACTGAAATGTTTAAGGAAAGAACACATTTAACTGTGTGGCTTCTATATAAAAGGAATGTTTCAATCTTGTTTTCCAGTGAATATCAACTGTACTGTCCCTGGTGCACCGCTAAAAGGTCAACAAAGAATTGTTCTGGGAAGTGGGGAGATACACCAGGGTTATGCAACTGTGGGCACAACCATGCAGTTCACCTGCAGTTATTCATTTGTCTTGAGTGGGAATGCACAGAGAACATGTCAACAGGATGGAACATGGACAGAGAAGCAACCCACCTGTGTAAAAGGTAATGCAATGAAGCCTTTCTTATATGCCATGTAGCTGGTGTAATATCACCTGTTGCAGGACCCAGTCCAGGAGTTACAGGGAAAGGTAATATGAGGGCTCAAATGTTATAAGATAAAAAGGTAAATTAGGAAGTTTGGAGAAAAAGCGAAAAGTGAAAAGAATAATTTCAAATAGGTTGTGGTGCAAGTTGCTAGGAGCAACCTTTGAACCTAAAGGTACAAACCTATTTGGTAAGCCACTAGTTGGAGTAAAATTCACAAAGCTCATTCCAGAATCCCACAATAGTGTTGATGGGCAGATGGCTATAGTCCTAGGGAAATAGACCCTTTATTCCAAATCACATCAGTTTCTGCTGAGATCGTCACGAGAGATCATCCAAAGTTTTACCCCAAAGCAAGAAAGTATGTGGAAAAGAGCAAGTATGAAAATAGATATGCAATTACTTGGAAGGTGATAGACTGGTTTCTTGTCACTATTCTTCTGAATGTGGACAGCGCAAAGTTTGTGAGCTGCATGTAATTGCAGTTGTAGACTATTATTAACCATCTCTACTAGGAATCAGATACTACTTTAGTTTCGGTAACTCAGAATGAAACAAGTTGTGTTTGGAGATTTTACATAATAGTAGTACAGGTGACTAAAATCAACTTTAGTATTTTTTAAAAACCCTGTAATCATCAACATCAAACACTCCAGGGTCAGTATAGCATACTCAAACACATGGTAAAGCTCTTCTACAGTGCTCCATGGGGAATTGTGGTGGGACAGTTTCACAAAATGCAGGCAATTATTCATGGTGGGTGGTGGCAGGTTAATCAAGTAACACTGTCAATGTCCTTGGACAATTCACCGGAATAGCACTCAACTTCAAGATTCACTGAGCAGCCATTCACACTTGCTTGTTTGGAAAGATTGCCAGACTTGGTACGGTACTTAACACCAGTCCTCTGCTCAGCATCAGTTAGATGGGTAGTAGAGATATGTGGTCAAACAGTGTGGTGCTGGAAAAGCACAGCCGGTCAGGCAGCATCTGAGGAGCAGAAGAGTTGACATTTCGAACATAAGCTCTTCATCAGGAAGAGCATATACTTGAAACATCGACTCTTCTGCTCCTTGGATGCTGCCTGACCAGCTGTGCTTTTCCTGCACCACACGTTTTAAACTCTGATCTCCAGCATCTGCAGTCCTCACTTTCTCCTAGTAGAGAAATGTCTGGACATCAACAAGTGACGTGAAAAATCATTCACATGAGTGTTTCAAAGTATAGAATAAAGGTTCCTCTGCCCCACTTTGTAACGCAAACCCAGTTTAGAATAGTAGATGTTCAATGCAGAGTAAAGCTCTTCTATGCTTTCCTATTAATGAACTCCAGACAGACAGAGCAGAAATTAGATTAAGTAATTTTCTCATGCTATTTTACGTTGTTCACTTCATTATGTATGCATCACACCTTGTTGGCACTATGCTCCTGTTATTGTAAACTCACCAGCTGTAGAAGTACTCACCACAGCAGGCACCTTCTGGATTTCCGATGTCATATTTAAAGTCCAGCTGTCAAATGTTGCCAACCAGTAATTGCCTTCACAGTAGATGTAGTGAGTAGCAAATGAAAAGCAAAAGCTTCTGGACGCATATAGATGGCATAAGTGACATTGCATTACAAATACAAGCTCACATTTGTAAATGTATTGCTATTTTACATAATCACCTATCAAACCAACAGTCATTGTAACTGCAGCTACAAGGTTCAACCAACACCTGCTGCCAATCTTTAACAACATCCTTAGAACCCTTTCTAAGAGAATGCTACTCTTTCTTAATACCCAGACGAGAATCACATCTCAATGTTCAATCTGGGATTGTCAAATGCCGGAAAGCCTTTAAATGGTTGAAAACATTTTATTGAATGTTAGGAAAAGAAAGAAAAATCGAACAAAAAACTTCATTTCCTTCATGGGGACGAACACCGAACAAGAACAAATTTACAATCAATGAATAATCATTACACTTAGCTCACATCCACTAGAATGGAGTATCAACTAAGTCCTGCCTGATTAGTTGCAGCCGAGGTTTCCCACGATCATGGTGAAGGTGTTGTTCCTCTTGTTCAATGTCCTCATCTTCCTGCTTTGAAAACTGCAAATCTGGGGCAATGTTCAATGTATCCTCTCTAATCCTGCTGCAGTTACGGAGAGTGCAGCATGCAAGGATTATGTGGCACATTTGGAATGGTCTGTACTGCAAAGGCCCTCCTGACCAATCCACATATTGAAACCTTATCTTCAAAAGGCCTGTTGTCAGCTCCACCATGACTCTATTGGAAGAATGGGCAGCATTACATCTATGCTGGGCCTGAGTCAGACGCGTGTATGAAGGTGTTTTCAGTCATGGTTGCAGAGGGTATCCCTTGTCTCCCTGTAACCATTCTTACAAGGCACGCGACCTCTGAAACAAAGCAAGAACATGAGAGTTCAAAGACATGGACATCATGACAGCTTGCAGTTCATGCTGGAAGATGCAGATCTCTAGGATATGGTGCCAGTGATGACAAATGACTTGCACATTGATAGAATGGAACCCTTTTCTGTTGATGAAGTCTGCTGTGTTATGTATGGCCCTCTCAACATGATGTGCATACAGTGCCCTGTATCTAGTGGAAGCCAGCTATGGTGGATTGCAGTCCTGACCTCATCATGGAGAAATGTAACGACGTGGTGTAATTACCCACAAATTGCATCAATAGCAGCCTTGGTAGGTTTGTGGGTTGAAAATGAAGAGATTCCATACAAGTCCCTAGTGGATCCTCAGAAGAAGCTACTTGTATAATAACTTAGTGCAGCTGTCTCCTTGATGGCGAGTCAGAGAGGATGGCCACCCATGTTGTCACGTCACAAATCCCATTCGAGCAGACTGCACAGTTCTGTAGTGAAGCTCTAGGACATCTGCAGTCTGTGTCTCACACTTTTGGAGGAAATGGTATCAAGGAAGAAAACCCTGAACCGCCCTTACCACCTCAGCATCCTGATGGGACCTTCAGTTGTGATGACTTCAGGTGGAGTGAGTATGGCAGGTCCTGGGCTTGCTGCTGCCACCACGGCTTCTCAATTTCTCGGTACCTTTATAGCACCACAGCTACAGTGACAATGACCCCTGCTGGGCTGGATCCATTGATCATAGTTCCAATAAATTTGAATAGGAAATATAAGAACCAGAACAGGATCTTAGATATCATTCACATCACTCACAACTAACATCTTTGCATAGTCTTCCATCCAGTAGGACATAATGGATCCCAATAAGGAGGGCCATGGAATGCCTCGACATAGACTTTTAGCAAAGAGGACCTTATTCTGTTGTTTGCAACTCAATTCATTCTGCACAAAATACAGTAGCAGATAGTAAATGTGGTAGGATGAGTGATGCCTTGTTTCCATCCATGAGAAAGGTCGCATTGCATATAAGAGCATGTTGACAGATAAGTAAAGTTAAAGAGGAAATCACCTCCGTGCTGTTGTGAAACCTATGATATCTTAGATTGTCTTTGTAAACTGTGGTCTGCCGGTGACACTTATTTAAGGTCTCCTGTGCTAACTACTAATCAAATGGTCAAGATTGCTTATGACCCAAATTTATATCCCATATAGTTATTCATTGCATGTGTTTCACATATAGGGTAATGTATTTACAGATGTCTTCAACTGTACTATTTAAGAGCCTTATAAATGAAAGGCCTCACATCGCTCACAAAAGCCCATGCAGTCAAACAGAAAGGAAAACTCTTGCTCCATACACTCTGCTCACAGCTATTTCCATTGAACACGTGCTATTCAAATAGGGATGGAAGGCAAGAGAGGTCATACTCGGCACAGTGAGTCAGCAGCTCAGCCTGGTAACCAAGGGGCCGTAAACCTTCTTGTTCCTTTCTTCCCTGCACTTCCTGTCAACTCCAACTTCCACACTATCGCACCCAATGCTTTCATTTATGTCTTCATCTCCTAACATTGTCCCATGAGCCTGCATTCCTGTTGAAGTTGTGACCATCGATGACCCACTTTCTATAGGTCCTCCAATGCACTATCATCTACCTCCATCTGAAAGTTGAGTTGCCTCCCTTCAAAGTTATTGTCCCCTTTTCTTCCCAGCATGATGGATGGCATGGTAGATCAGTGGTTAGCTCTGTTGCCTTACAGTACCAATGTCCCAGGTTCAATTCCAACCTCAGGTGAATGTCTGTGTGGAGTTTGCACATTCTCTCTGTGTCTGTGGAGGTTTCCTCTGGTGCTCCATTTTCCTCCCACAGTCAAAGATGTGCAGGTTAGATGAATTGGCCAAACTAAATTACCCGTAGATAATTTAGGTGCATTCGTCAGAGTAAATATAGGGTGGGGAATGGGTCTGGGTGTGTTACTCTTCAGAGGTTTGGTGTGGATTTGTTGGGCTGAAGAGCCTGTTTCCACACTGTAGGGATTCTATGATACCTCTGGACCCAAAAATTGACTTCTCTATCACAGCAGTGGCCCCTGATACTCTCCTTGAATTTCAGTGAGCAGAGCATGGCTCACCACGCTGACTGTTGTGGAAGGGCAGCCCTGACTGATGAGCAGTTGGACCCCCTGATTGGTTTCTGTGCAGCACATGATTTACTACAGGACTTGCAGGACTGACTGCA
Organism: Chiloscyllium punctatum; assembly: GCF_047496795.1. Lineage (NCBI taxonomy): Eukaryota > Metazoa > Chordata > Chondrichthyes > Orectolobiformes > Hemiscylliidae > Chiloscyllium > Chiloscyllium punctatum. The sequence goes on from NC_092760.1 coordinate 14,353,207, forward strand.
GCCCATGCTCTGCCTGAGCGGCCGACTGACTGTCCATGCCTCTGGATTGAGGTCAGATGCTGCTAGTGACTGACAAGATTCCCCTCGACTTGACCAAGGAATTTGAGACATGGCCCTTTACTTAAAGGGCATGCTTTGTGTTTGCTACATAAGCTGCTGACGTAGGATGTGCTATAAACGTTATGTCCAACACCTTGACTGATAACTGCTGATAGCCATGACAGGCTTTCTGGTTTGTATCTTTACTAAATAGCATGGCGACACAGAGGCACTGTGAGCCATTAAGTTCTCAATGAGGCAGACAATTGCAAAAAAGGCAGGATGGTAATGCTGTGAGCATCCACGTTGATACTTGTGAGTGAATTCTAAGAAAACAAGCAAAGAACCCTGGGATGCATCCTGCACTAATTTATGAGATGGGACACATTCTCTTCACACAAAGTGACGCAAAATGTCAGTGAGCTTCAAAATGCAGCATTGAAGAGGAGATCTGTAGCCTGCTATTCGAAATTCAAAGGAGTGAGGGACGAGCTGGAGCAGTGAGGTACCACTCTGACCTTCATATCAAGTATTTCTGCCATCTAGTTTCTCTCCAGCAAGCTGCATATCAATAAGGCAATATAATGAGATGCAAATGCATGCAAATAGGCTTTATTACTGTATGCAATAATAAGCTTCACATTTTGCTGTTCAAGCCTTGGGTGTAAAATTGGACCTTCTTTTCCACATTAAGAATCTCAATTTTCCAATCTTGCCATATTTTTCCACCCAAATTGCCATTTGCCCACATTCAGCTGGAAATACCTAGCCCAAGTAAAGTTTCCTCTAAACTAATGGCATTAAATACTTCCAGAATACAGAACAAGGGTTAAGGTGAGTCTTCAATGTCCGAGACCAAGACTGACTTGATAGCACCATTACTGCTGGAGATAACTTGAGTGTTAGCATATTTGATAACTGTACTGATGGTGGTGAGAGAAGCAATGCAAATGAAAAATCCACATGACAGCATCCTTCCCAGTCAACCTGCACCTTTTTATGGCAATAGTAATAGGGGTGACCACTGCAGTTCTCAGGAGAACTGTCATCATGCTACCATCACGCTAAATAGGTTAGATTCAGGACAGATGTCGCAGCTCAAAACATGAGACAATGTGGCATCAGTAGCAGCCTATAATCTGTAACACCTACCATCTGTAATTGAATGGTTCCTTACTTGACCATTACTGTCAAACCTGGCAGTCCATCTTGTTTCAGTTATGGTTCAACGGGAGCATATTAAAACAATTGCTGTCACTAGAAAATAGTACAAGGAAACATAATGTGACTAAAAGATGACAAGTAATGATCTACAGTTAGGGTCTTAAATTAAGTGACAGCAGAGCTGGTGGATGCATCTTTTGTAATATTCCAATATTCTTTAGATTTTGGAAAGGCCTCAGTGATTGGAAAACAACAAGATTGTATTCAAGAAAGGAGGGAAGCAGAAACCAAGAAAATATGGCCAATTGATCCAACATCTGTCCATGGGGAATTGATAGAATTCATTACTAAGGAAGTAGTAGGAGGACATTGAGAAAATCAGAATGCAATTGAGCATAGTCATCATGGTTTTAGGAAAAGGAAGTCATGTTTGACAAGTTAATCAGAGTTCTTTGAATTTGTAATCAACAGGATTGATAAAGGGAAGTCAGTAGACACAGTGTATTTAGACTTCCAAAAGGCATTCAATTAAGGTGTTAAATCAAAGTTCAGAGCTCATGGTGTTGAGGATTTTTAAACATTTATTCATGAAATGTAGATTTTGCTGGATGGGCCAGCATGTTTGCCTATTCCTAAATAAATCTTTGAAAAGGTGGTGGTGAATTGCTTTCTTGAACCATAGTAGTTCATTTGGAGCACATAGACCACAATGCCGTTAGGCAGGGAGTTCCAGGCATTTGCCTTTAAAAAGGGCTCTGTTTTCAGACTCGGAAGGTTGGTAGTTCTTCAGCTTAAGAACTGTTGAGTTTGGTTCTGTTTTTTATGCTATATGGTCTCTAATATCTCTCTACACTGGAGGATGTTTTACCTTTCTCAAAGTCCTTCACTGGGAACATTGTTCATGCTAAGTCAACCTTTTCTGTATAACCCTTCATCTCCTGAATTTCATTTTCAGTGATATTCTTTCTTCAGTATCAGGTAATTGCCCTGTAACAGCATCTGTGGAACCTGTAATTCATGAATTCCCTTCACAGAAGATGGATGCTCTTTTTAATAATGAATTTTCTTTTTCCCAGTATCCTGGTATTCTGAGGCAGGCAATGTCTTCTTGACAATATCTTGTATTTCAATAGCAGGTAGTTTCTTCTTGACTGTATTGCACATTTGTGAATTTAGTCATCTTACATCAATGTTGGCACATATGGAATCATCTGCAGTCCATCTTCAGTCTCTATAAGCAAATCCTTACTCTCAGAGTGCTTATATATCTATGTTGAAGTACATAAACTCATCACTTCCACTTGTAAAATGGATTGAATGGTTTAGGCTTCAGTGGTTATCTCAGTGAAGAAACACAACATAATCACATCCTTTAGTCATGCTGCTTGAGGGTTGTCACTGACTTAGGTCTATCACAATTCTGCTGCTGTTGATAGTCAACAGTGCCTTGTGGATACTCAGTTTTGATTTGCTGAATCTGTTTGAATTCTGTCACAATTAGCATAATGCATTTATTACGGGCGGCACGGTGGCACAGTGGTTAGCACTGCTGCCTCACAGCGCCAGAGACCCGGGTTCAATTCCCGCCTCAGGTGACTGACTGTGTGGAGTTTGCACGTTCTCCCCGTGTCTGCGTGGGTTTCCTCCGGGTGCTCCGGTTTCCTCCCACACTCCAAAGATGTGCAGGTCAGGTGAATTGGCCATGGTAAATTGCCCGTAGTGTTACGTAAGAGGTAGATGTAGGGGTATGGGTGGGTTACGCTTCGGTGGGGCGGTGTGGACTTGTTGGGCCGAAGGGCCTGTTTCCACACTGTAAGTAATCTAATCTAATCTAAAATTTCCCCACGACACGGTGGAGGATATCTTCATTTAACAAAGAGACTTTGTTTCCACTATGACTGTGTATGTTACTGTCATGGGCAGATGCATCTGCAGATAGGTGAGGGGGAGTTCAAATAACGTTTTCGATCTTGTTGACTCCCTCAACACTGGCTCCAAATCCAGTCGAGAAGCGACAGCCTTCTTGGACTCAGCCAACTCGGTCACAGTGGGAAGGACATACTTAGAGATGGGAATGGTGGCATCAGGGACATTGACTGTAAGATATGACTGTGTGAGTAGAATGTTATCAGGCTGTTGCTTGACTAGTTTTTGAGACAGCTTTTCCAATTTTGGCACTAGCCCCAGGTATTAGTAAGGAAAATTATTCAGGGTCAACAGAAGTGAGTTCGCTTTATTGTTTTGTGCGGAGGTCAATGCCAGATGGTCTCCCGTTTCATTCATTTTAGAGGGCAGTTACAAGTCAACCAAATTGCAGTGGTTCTGGAGTCACATGTGAGATAGGTGAGGATAGCAGTTTTGCTTTATTATTGAACCAGTTGGGTCTTTCCTGACAATAGTTTCACAGTCATCATTAAGTTTTTTATTCGAGACTTTGTATTGAATTCAAATACCATCATCTGCTATGAACAAGAACAATACAGCCCTTCAAGCCTGAGCTGCCACATTTTGCCCTTCCATACTAAAACTGTCTTCACTTATCGGATCTGTATCACTGAATTCCCTTCCTAGTCATGTATTCTGGCAAGCGCTTCATGAACGCTGCCATCGTGTCTGCTTCCATCACCTCCTTTGGCAACATGTTCCAGGCATTTATCATCCTTTGTATGAAACACTTGCCTTGCACATCTCTTTCAAACTTCCCCCTTCGCACCTTGAACCTGTGTGCCTAGTAATTGACCCCTCCATCCTGGGAAAAAGCTCATACTTTCCACTCTATCCGTGTCATTCACAATCTGAATAATTTGCCTGCCACTGACATGAGGCTGACTGGCCTGAAATTTTGGAAGTATTGGTGAAAATTACACAATGAATGGCAGAACCCTTAGGAGTTTTGATGCACAGAGGGGGCTGGGTATGCAGGCGCACTGATCACTGAAGCAGCAACACAGGTAGATAAAGTAGTAAAAAAAGGCTGATGACATGCTTGCCTTCATTGGAATGGGCATTGAGTATGAGGTTAGACAAGTTGTGCTGAAGCTTAAAAGAACTTTAGTTAGGTAACACTTGGAATATGCTAGATTCCTAGAACATTCGCTGGGTTTCTGGATAACTAGTCTCGCAACAAAAGCACTACGCCACTGCCTCCCTTATAGAGCATAGAAATTATTCACCCAGAAATTGAGTCAGGATAAATGGTTCATCTTCAGTTTGATATATTATATTAATGGAGTGCCACAAACATCATTGTTTTAGTTTTAGGGCTCAAACTATTTATAAACTATATTAACAACTTGGATGGAGCAGCCAATTATACCAAAATTTGCTGATGATACAAAGATAGCTGGGAAAGCAAGTTGAGAGAAGAATACAAATCATCTGAAAAGGGATATAGATAGTTTAAGTGAATAAGCATAAGTTTGGCATATGGAGTGTAATGTAGGAAATATGAGGTTGCCTTCTTTAGTGCAAAGAATACAAAAGCAGAATATTATTTAAATGAAAGGGACTGTAAAATGCTGTGATTCGGAAAGACGTGGGTATCCTCATACATGAATCACAAAAAGTTAACTTGCAATAGGAAGGGGAAAAGGATGTCAGCTTTTGTTGCAAAGAGGATGGAGTTAAAGTAATCTTGCTGCAACTGTACATGATTTTGGGATCTATAGCACTTTGGTAATGTCCATGTCTGTGCCAGAAGGCTTGGGTTCATGTATCACTTTCTCCAGAGGTGTGTCAAAGCACCTGTGAGCAGATTGATTAAGATATCTGCAACAGTCCCAGTTATGATGTGGAAACAATGCCCTTCAGTGGAGAATGTGGGAATCACAGACCGTTCTTCACTTACAATGTCACAAGAGCTACCAAACACAAAAAGGTCAAGTTGGCTGCTTCCAGAAAGTCCTGCAATCACTGGGATAAAAGCTAACTCAGCACCTCTCTGGAGTTTTACATCTCACATTGTGTGAACATTGCAGAAAAATCCAAACAAAGGAACAACAGGCATTTTGCCTTTCCAGATGTCTTTGCTTTGAAAGGAACTATTGAAAGAAACCATCGTACCGGAAATGCTGCTAACAGCACAACAGCTATCTCCCACACTTTTTGATGAAATTTAGTAAACTACCTGTTATGTTCAGTTGCTCCATCCAGGAACATTTTCCTATGACTGACTCTTATGATCTTTGAACAGCTTTAATTATATGATTAAGGAGTCTGAACTCCTTTCTCAGACTGCTTTTTAACATCAATACAGGCAACAAGCAGCTCCAGGCTCAGCTATAACCTGTCTCTAAACTAGACCTCTCTTGAAACTTGATGTCTGGGAATAATCCTGTATTTCACCTGAAAAGTGAACTATTTCCTAGTCTACAGGAATCATGTTATGCTTTGAACAACATGTACCTGTATCATCAACATTGATGATGTACACTGAATTTATGCCTATATCTTTGAATTTTTAAAAGTTATTTGTAACTTATTTTCTTTTTTTTAATCTTTCTTCCTTCTATTCTGTTTACAATTGTCTTATGTGCTGCCCTTTGAATACATCAATAAACTTTACTTTGTTTTAAGTCTAAAGAATTTACTGCGGATCATTTTTAACATTTAGACCTCATTGGAAGATGTTTTGGGGGAATACACCATCACCTATATCAAAAAGGGAAAAGAAATTATGAAAAGAAATTCTAATATGGTTGGAAGAGGTATAAATTCACCCCTCATCCTTGTTTGAGACACTGCTGTGATGTTGAGTGGATAAAGCATTGTTAAAAAATACAAGGATCTTTACCTTGTGTTTAGTTCATTTTCTGTCTGAAATTGTTTGATGCAACAGCATAGACGAGCACTTAAACTGCATGAAGTGGATGTATTCCATCTGACAGTGTTAAGGAATGTTGAGGAAGTTTTATTTTGCTTTTAATTTGAACAGTATAGAGGGAACTTTAATTTGTATCTAAGCCAGGTTCTCACTGACCAGACATTGACCAGCTAAATGTTGTCCTTTGTATTTAAAAATATTTGCAAGAACTGTTTTAGTTTTTAACAATATAATTTTACTTCTCTGTGAATGCAAAAATAGTTATGAAATTGTAGGATCCAGGTTTAAAATAATCATTAACATATTGCACAATCTTAAATTATAAATGTCTGTTGCCTTGAATATCTTATGTCTCCATTTAAATAAAATGTGTAAGTAATTCCTGCATTAACTGTCTATTCTTAACTGTAATATTTTAACAGAATACTAAAATGGGAAGGAGTTAATTTTTACAAAAGTTTGCAACTAGAGACAAAACCATGAAGCAAAGCTCACATTGTGTTAATGTACTCCAGGTAAATAAACAAGACTATGAGAAGGACAAATTGTTCTCATCAGGACCTCATCTTATCAAATTTTAATTCTGAGCACAGAAGGGCAATGACCTTGGACAAAACATTTACCCAACTCTGATGAAATAGTGAACACTGATAAGCATGGATAGTGGGCTGGTGTTCAAATGGCTTCATCTAAGCTTCTCTTAAAAAGGTGCAAAGTAGAAGCTGGACATAGCCACTTGAATTTTGTGCTGTCTGATATTCAACATTTCCTTGCTGATTTTCTACATCAACTCCATCTTCTTGCACTGTGGTTCAGGAATTTAGAATATTGAATCGATCCTGGTGGTGATGAGGAATAGTAAGGAAAAGAAGTCAATTGTGGGAAAGATCTACAGATCTATGATGTAGGAAGAGGAATACAAGAAGAAATATTGATCGCTCTGATGGCCCAGTAGACCATCAGAGGCCATAGGATTTGAGTTCAAATCACATCTTCTCTAGAGGTGTCTCAAAACATCACTGAACAGCTTGACTAAAAAAAATCTACAAGGACAAATATTGGGTGCTTGTGATAAAGGGACAGAAATCATCATGGGTGATTTTGGTAGAATCATTTGGTCATAGCCTCAATGAGGAATTCATAGAATGTTTTAGAGAGTGTCATAAAGCAGCACATTCTGAACATGGTGTTGTGTAAAATGACAGGATTAATTAATGACTTCAGAGCAAAGGCACCTGTAGTAGCAGCAATCATATTAGAATTGAATTTTACATCCAATTTGAAAAGGAATGAGTGCTTCCAAGATTAACGAAAAGAGCAGCAATGTGGGCATGAAAGCGGAGCTGGATAGACTGAACTAGGATATTAGAATGTGAAATAGATCAGTGAAGAAGCAGTTGCAGACATTTAAAGGGATCTTTCAGAATACTCAAAGAGTGTAGTCCTGCTATAAAGAAAATCCACAATCAATGGTTCTTTAAGGAAGATAAACTAGCTAGAAATGTAAAATCAGGTAGGAAGAATTTCAATAGGTATCTCGAAAGGAAAAAGTTAACGTGTGTTGTCACCTACAGGGTGAGAATGGGATAATTATGTTAGGTCATAAAGAAACGAAAGATATGATGAATAAGTATTTACTTCTGTCTTTATGAAAGAGGTTACAAAAACATCTCAGTAATATCTATAACTCAGAATGTGGAATGAAGAGAGGAACTTTGTGAAACTATAATCACTTAAAAAAATTGTACTGTGCAAACTGATGGAACTGTGAGTTGGCAAATCTCCAAGTCCTGATGAACTTCATCCTTGTGTTTAAAAGAGGTGTCTATTGAGATAACAGGTGCATTGCTTTTAATTTTCCAAATTTTGTTGGATACTGAAATTGTTCCATTATACTTTAAAGTAATGAAATAACCTCTCTTCAGTTTGGGAGAGACACAGAAAGCAGGATACTGTTAGCCAGTTAACTTGACATCTCACTTGGGAAGGTGTAGGAATAGATAATTAAGGTTATATCTGGGTCCTTGGTAAAACTCAAGCTAGATGGGAAGAGTCAGCATGATTTTGTGAAAGTGAACTTAGCCAACTTACTAGAATCCTTTGGAGTAAGAAGTGCTTTGATTAAAGAGGATCCTGTTGATGTACTGTGCTTGGATTTCCATAAGGCACTTTATGATGTTGTACATGGAAGGTTATTATGCAAAGTAGGGGGTCAATAATATGGGGGTTACTTGCTTGGATAGATGTATATGCTACCTGGCAGAAAACATAGAGAATGCGTAAATTGTTCTTTTTCAGACTGGATAGATGACGATTGGGATCCCACAGGGGTCTGTAGGGAGCCCTCAACTCTTTACCAATTATACCAATGACCTAGATGAGGGGATCCAAGGCATGGTGACTAAATTTCCAGACGGAACAAAAATAGATAGGAACTTATGAAAATTACATACCACGGACACAGTCCGATATATTGGTTAAGTGAGTGGACAAAAATCTGACAAATGGAGTATAATGTGAAGTTGTTCACTTTGGCAGAAGAATAGAAAAGGCAGAGTATTATTTCAGTCGTGAACGTGTGCAGAATTCTTGGTTACAGAGGGGCCTAGATGATCAGTCACAATGGGTTAGAATACAGGTACAGCAAGTGATTAAGAAGGCGAATGGAATGCCTAATCTTTATTATAAAAGGAATTAATCATAAAAGGAAGCATGTTGTGTTTTGGTTAAACAAGACATTGGTGTGACTATGTCTCGAATATCATGTGTAGTTTTAGTCTCCTTACTGAAGGAAGGATTTAGGTGCATTGGAGGTGGTTTAGAGAAGGTTTACCAGATTGATACCAGGTTGTCATGTGAGGAAATATTGGACAAGTTAGGCTTGTTTTCACTAGAGTTTAGAAGGGCAAAGTTAATTTGTTTGAAGTTTATAAGATCCTGAATGACCTTGACAAGATGAAAGTGAAAAGGATGCTGCCTCCTGTGGGTGAATTAAGATTACTGGGCACTGGGAGACTGTTTGAAAATTAGGGGTCACCCTTTTAGGACAGAGAAACAAAGAAAATAGATTTTCTCTGAAGGTTCTGATGGAAGCAGAGGTAAATAGATTCTTGTTAGGCAAAGGCGTGGGAACATGAAAATTTGAACACAGGCAGAGCATCCATGATCATATTGAATGGCAGAGCAGATTTGAAGATTCAAACTTCTGCTCCATGTTTGTGTGTGTCGGACAACCAGGGAACTCTCCTAATTCTGACATCCAGGAAGGAGAATACCCCAGCAACATGAATATATTGATCCAGAGAAGCTGTAACGTGTGATTACTTCATTGCAAATTTGTGCCATAAATGCACAAGAGCGGGAGCAATCTGCAGGCAAAGATAGGGGGCAAGGCCAGGAATTTGAGGAACTGCAGTACATATCAGGCAGGAGAGAGATTTGAGTTTCACATAGAGATCCACTATCATATTCCAAAGGTTTCTAACTTAACACTCATTGTAAGTACTGTTTATGCAGCTGCTGGTACAAGCTATAGTGGATGGTTTGCAGATGAGCTGGAACCCCGGGCTGTGTACAAATGGAGATCCAGCTGGTACCAAGTAGTTATTGGTCTGTGGACTAATATTCAGTTATCGATGACAGAGGCCTTCTGCTTGCTAACAACTATGTGATTGACTCCCAGGTAGCTTAACTGCTTGGGGCTGTGTATAAAGGCTTAGGAGCTGTTTCTGTTCTTTGCTGTAAAAGTCTGTCAGAACAGAGAAGAATTGTTAGTAAAAAGGACACACTCTTTTTCGCAGCAGCAGCTGCTTTGTGGTATGTTTTAAATCATTCTTAGAAAGTTACTGAGTGGATGAGTAAATATGCAAATGGATACAATGAGTGAGGTAGCTAAGTGGGTCAAGTGGTAAATGTGTAGGTAGATGGGCAATAGAAAATAGAACATTATAGCGCAGTACAGGCCCTTCGGCCCTCGATGTTGCATTCTCGTCCATTTGCCTATCCAATCACCATTTAAATGCCCTTAAAGTTGGCGAGGCGAAAGTGAGGACTGCAGATGCTGGAGATTAGAGTCAAGATTAGAGTGGTGTTGGAAAAGCACAGCAGGTCAGGCAGCATCCGAGGAGCAGGAAAATCAACATTTCGGGCAAAAACCCTTCATCAGGTATCATTCCTGATGAAGGGCCTTTGCCCGAAATGTCAATTTTCCTTAAAGTTGGTGAGACTACTACTGTTGCAGGCAGTATGTTCCATGCCTCTACTACTCTCTAAGTAAAGAAACTACTTCTGATGTCTGACCTATATCTCTCACACCTAAATTTAAAGCTATGGCCCCTTGTGCTAGCCATCAGTATTGGAGGAGAAGGACTGTCACTGTCCAACCTAACTAACGCTCTGATTATCTTATATGTCTGAATTAAGTCACCTCAACCTTCTTCTCTCTAAAGAAAACAGCCTCATGTCCTTCAGCCTTTCCTTGTACGACCTTCCCCCCACACCAGGCAACATCCTAGTAAATCTCCTCTGAACCCTTTCCAAAGCTTCCACATCCTTCCTATAATGCGATGACCAGAACTCTATGCAATACCCCAAGTGGCCACACCAGAGTTTTGTACAGCTGCAGTATGTTCTCATGGTTCAGAAACTCAATCCCTCTATTAATAAAAACTAACATACCATATGCCTTCTTAGCAACCCTATCAACCTGGGTGGCAACTTTCAAGGATCTATGTACCTGGACACCGAGATCTTTCTGCTCATCTACACTGCCAAGAATTTTACCATTAGCCCAGAACTCTGCATTCTTGTTACTCCTTCCAAAGTGAATCATCTCACACTTTTCTGCATTCAACTCCATTTGCCACCTCTCAAACCAGCTCTGCAGCTTATCTATTCTCTCTGTAACCTGCAACATCTTTCTGCGCTATCCACCGACCTTAGTGTCATCCTCAAATTTACTGACCCATTCTTCTATGCCCTCATCCAGGTCATTTATATAAATGACAAACAACAGTGGACGCAAAACTGATCCTTGTGGTACCCAACTAGTAACTGAACTCCAGGATGAATATTTCTCATCAATCACCTCTTCTTTCAGCTTGCCAATTTCTGATCCAAACCACTAAATCACCCTCAATCCCATGCCTCTGTATTTTGTGCAATAGCCTACCATGGGGAACCTTATCAAACACCTTACTGGAATCCATATACACCACATCAACCGCTTTACCCTCATCCACCTATTTGATTACCTTCTTAAAGGACTCAATAAGTTTTGTGAGGCATGACCTACCCTTCACAAAACTGTGTTGACTATCCCAAATCAACTTATTCCTCTTGAGATGATTATAAATCCTATCTCTTCTAACCTTTTCCAGCACTTTACCCACAACTGAAGTAAGGCTCGCAGATCTATAATTTTCAGGGTTGTCTCTACTTCCCTTCTCGAACAAGGGAACAACATTTGCTATCCTCCAGTCTTCTGGCACTATTCCTATAGACAGTGACAGCATAAAGATCAAAGCCAAAGGCTCGGCAATCTCCTCCCTGGCTTCCCAGAGAATCTTAGGATAGATCCCATCCGGCCCAGAGGACTTACCTGTTTTTACACTTTACAGAATTGCTAACACCTCCTCCTTCTGTGCCTCAATGCCATCTAGTCTAGTAGCCTGTATCTCTGTATTCTCCTCGATCACATTGTCCTTTTCTAGTATGAATGCTGGCAAAAAGTATTCATTTAGCGTTTCCCATCTCCTCTGACTCCACGTACAACTTCCCACTACTATGCTTGATTGGCCCTAATTGTACTCTAGTCATTCTTTTTTTCCTGTTATAGGTATAGAAAGCCTTAGGGTTTTCCTTGATCCTATCAGCCAATGACGTCTCATGTTCCCTCCTGGATCTTCTTAGGTCTCATCCTCTTGAAGAGAAATTCAACTTCATTAGTAAACCAGGACTCCTGCGTTTAACTTCTTCCTGCCTGACCAGTACATAATTATCAAGGACCCGCAGTAGGTGTTCCTTGAACAAGCTCCACATTTCAATTGTGCCGGTCCCCTGCAGTTTCCTTCTCCAGCCTGTGCATCCTAACTAATTGCCTTTCCCCCAGCTATAACTCTTGCCCTGCAGTATATACCTATCCCTTTCCATCTCTAAAGTAAACATAACCGAATTGTGGTCACTATCACCAAAGTGCTCACCTACCTCCAAATCTTAACACCTGACCGGGTTCATTAGCTAGCACCAAGTCTAATGTGGCCTCGCCCCTTGTTGCCCTGTTTACATACTGTGTCAGGAAACCCTCCCATCTAAAGTACTTGAACTATAGTACTCCCGGTTAATATTTGGAAAGTTAAAGTCCCCCATAACAACTACTCTGTTACTCTCAATCCTATCGAGGATCATCTTCGCTATCCTGTTCTCTACATCTCTGGAACTATTTAGAGGCCTACAGAAAACTCCCAACAGGGTAATCTCTCCTTTCCTGTTTCTAATCTCAGCCCATACTACCTCAGTAGAGGAGTCCTCAAATGTCCTTTCTGCAACCGTAATACTATCCTTGACTAACAGTGCCACACTCCCCCTCTTTTACCATTTCCTTTGTTCTTACTAAAACATCTAATTCCCAGAACCTGCAATAACTATTCCTGTCCCTGTTCTACCCATGTCTCTGAAATGGCCACAACATCGAAATCCCAGGTGCCAAACCATGCTGCAAGTTCACCTACCTTATTCCGGATGCTCCTGGTGTTGAAGTAGACACACTTCTTGCCTGCCAGTCCCTTCTTGTGATCTTGAAATCTTAGTTCTGACTTCACTACTCTCATCCTCTCGTATACTCGAACTACAATTTCGGATCCCCCCCAGGATATTGGTACCACTGTGGTTCAGGTGAAGACCATCCGTTTGTAGAGGTTTCACCTACCTCAGAAAGAACCCCAATTATCCAAGAATCCAAAACCCTCCTTCCTGCACCATCCCTGTAGCCACATGTTCAACTCCTCTCCCTATTCCTCTCTTCGCTAGCACATGGCACGGGCAACAAACCAGAGATAACAACTCTGTTTGTTCTAGCTCTAAGATTCCACCCTAGCTCCCTGAATTTCTGCTTTAAATCCCAAGTCTCTTCCTGCCTATCCATTGGTACCTATTTGCACCACGACTTGGGGCTGCACCCCCTCCCCTTCAAGGATTCCGAAAACACAATCAGAGACATCATGAACCTTGGCACCTGGGAGGCAACACATCAACTGTGAGTCTCTCTCGTTCCCACAGAACCTTCTATCTGTCTCCCTAACTATGGAGTCCCCAGTGACTACTGCTCTGCTCCTCTTCCTCCTTCCCTTCTGAGCAACGGGGACAAACTCTGTGCCAGACACCTGTGCCCCACTGCTTAGCCCTGGTAAGTAACCCCCTTTCCCCCACCCCAACAGTATCCAAAATGGTATACATGTTGTTGTGGTTCTGTTCGCCGAGCTGGGAATTTGTCTTGCAAACATTTCGTCCCCTGTCTAGGTGAGGATGTCACCTAGACAGGGGACGAAACGTTTGTAAGACAAATTCCCAGCTCGGCGAACAGAACCACAACAACGAGCACCCGAGCTACAAATCTTCTACCAAACTTTGGTATACATGTTGTTGAGGGGAACGCTCACATGGGATCTCTGCACTACCTTCCGGTTCCCTTTGACAGTAACCCATCTACCTTCTCCTTTTACTTGAGATATGACTACCTCCCTGTAACTCTTCTCAATAACCCCCTCCATGTACCGTATGATCCGAAGTTAATGCAGCTCCAGTTCCCTAACATAGTTTTCAAGGAGCTGGAGTTGGGTGCACTTCCCACAGATGCAGTCTGCAGGGGCATTACTGGTGGCTCTCACCTCCCACAATCTGCAGGAGGAACATTCAACTGCCCTAACATCCATTACCACTATTCTAAATTTCCAACAAGATTACTGAAAAACCAATAAGAAATAAATAAACCAGTCACCTTACCAGTTGATGCACAGAACCTTTTTCTTTTGGTTAGAGGAAGAGGTTGAGTGGGAGAGACTACTTGAGAAGTGTTTTGGGTAAAACAACCACCCAAATATAAAGCCTCACTTAACCAGGAGTCCCCTGTCTGCTCCTGCTCACTGTGTGCTCCGCCCAAACATGAGGTAAACCGTTATATCTTTGAAAATGTTACCTTCCCATTGGGCCTTTGGTCCTCGCTGTCATTTCTCCCACTCCAACTGCCGCCAGAAAAACGTGAAGTAAGTGAATAATTGTTGGTGATAATCAGGTTGGAGGTAGTCAGGTTGCAGATTAGTCAGACCTATCCAGAATATATCTTTGGGTCTTTAATCCTGGCCTTTGGATTATTGCTGCCACTAAACTAGGCTGATATTATGCACCAACTACAACCTTTGCTCTTAACTCCAAAGTAACGTGTTGTGCTGGGCATATTTATAATGACAGAGTTTGCTATATACCACTCCAATGTTACAAATATCCCCAGCATAAGGTGTTGCTCTGGATTTAAGGGGAAGGTTTGGAGTTGGTATACAGATCACTCTATGAGCAGGCCTTTCTTTCAGTTTAAAGATAGAGGTGAGGTAATGAATCCTTACTGATTTGCTTATATATGATTCTTTTGTTTCAGCTTGCAAACAACCTAAGCTTCCTAATCTGGTGAAACAGAAAATTTTGTCAACACAGCCTCAGACCAGGTAAGTGTCCAGTGCCTGTGATTGGAAAGCAATGTAATATTCTCTGGCTGTAGCTCTTAATGCCTCGAATTTCCTTTTCCCAGATACAGGCCTATTTGTAGGTACAAAATGGTATGTAGGACTTAAAACTCAGATGACTAGATTTATCATCGACACCATATTGGGAAGCGTGGTGGCTGGACGCACTCTTCATGGGAGAAGCATTGAGCCAGTCATCTGGCAGCAGCAAAGCCTTCCCCCTTGAAGGTCAAAGGGGCTGACATGGGAATCCCCGCTACTGGCAGTGGAATGTCATTGAGGTTTATTATTGAGCCAACTAAACACATTATGTTATTGTTTCTGACCTCAGCACAAATTGTGGTGAACTCCTGGGCTGTGAGGAGTTGTGAGGATTGCAGAACCCCTTGCTGTCAGGAACCCTGTATCCATGCCCCCCCCCACCCACTACCCTAATCTGCCTTCAATCATCCACACCACTGGATCTTTCTGCATTCCTTGAGGTTTGGTACGTATATTATTGCCAGCAACAGCTGCTCCCAATAGCGTTGAAAGCAATGAAGGAAATACTTCCACCACTAGAATCTCAATCATTAGAAAACCTGCAGTGATCACTTAAGTGCTTGAAAGGCGCATAGTTCCATTAACCTTTCAAGTGATGGGACTTCCCCGTCACTTCTCTAAATGGAAGGTGAAATTCTCATTCGCCCAACAAAATTCGAGCTGTAGGCAAAAGCAATCTCGCTCACACAGTCACAGGTGCTAACAGACATGAGATCTAATGACAGAATCATAAGTGTTCATGTTTGATATTTAAATATTTTTGAAACTGCAATGACCTTAACACATTATATCTATTATATGCCTTATGTTGTTTGTTTTCACCACCAGGAAGACTCCACTACATAGACTGTTTTCTACTATACAAGACAAGGAGCTATCGCAAATTTCTCCCACTAAAATCCCTGTACATCATATTGGGAATCTTCCAGCAGGTTTCTTTCATCCCCACACACAGCTGGAATATGAGTGTATCTCCCCTTTCTACAGGCGTCTTGGAAGCAAGAAAAGGACATGTCTTAAAACGGGAAAATGGAGTGGACGATCACCAACATGTATTCCAAGTAAGTTATTTAACTTCTTCTCTTCCCTATCTTATGTGAGAAGGGTGTGTAACAACATTTAACCTCCTGATATCATGCCACCTCTCTGTAAGAGCAATCCAGCTAATCCCAGTCCACTTCTATTGCATTGCCCTGAGTTTTTTTTCCATCTTCACATAATAATTCAATTCTCTTTTGAAAGTCACAATTGAAGCTGCCTCCACTTCAATGTCTCACAGTTGTACATTCCAGATCTTAACCACTTGGACATTTAAAAGTTTCCTTTCATGTCACTATGGATTCTTTTTGCCATTCACCTTAAATTAACCCTCTGTCAAGGACTAGTTACTTCTTATTTACTTTGTTCAAGCTTTTGATCATTCTGAAATCTCTTGTCATATTCTCTGAGGAGGACATTCCCAATTTGACTATTCTATTCATACAGCGATATCACTTGTCCCTGAAACCATTCTCAAATCTTTTCTGCTTGCTCACGACTACTTGCACATCTTTTCTAAATTGTGGTATCTACGTTTGGACACAGGGCTCTAGTTGATGTCAAATGAGTGTTTTCTAAAAGTTTCAGCGTAACTTATTTTCATTTTTACTCAAGATTTCTATTTATAAGCTCTGCTTTACTTACAAATACCTTTACTTGGGCTTTGCCACCTTGGTACTCCCAGTCCCATTGCTCTTGTACCATTTTTAGAACTGTACCCCTTTTACCTTATGTTGCCTGTCTTGTTTACCTACTATTAATAAACCACTTCACATTTTTTGCAATAGTTTTAATTTACCACAAATCCACCCATTCCACAGACCTGTCTACTCTTGTAGTCTTATTTTCACCCGTTCAAAGTTATAATACTTTCAGATTTTGTGTTGTCTGCATATTTAGAAATTGTTCTGTACAAACTCAAATCAATATCATACATGCAGATTTAAAAAGTCCTAAAAGTTCATATTCTAGGGAATTTGCACTTCTCTTTTGTACCTATATCCCTTTCCTATGTCAGAACAAAATCCCCATTCACCACAAATCTGTTTCACGAAACTTGACCAATTTTATATCCATTCTGCAGCTGTCCCTTTTATTCTATGAGTTTTAATTTTGCTAACAAGACTGGCATTTTAATGGGTGGCATTTAATTAACTCCCCTTTGTAAGTCTATGTACATGACATAAACTGCATTATTTCAACAATTTTCTGGTATTTTGTCAAAAAACCTCAAGCAAATTGGTTAAATAATTACCCCTTAATTTATTTCCTTAATTAATCAATATTTGTAACGTGACTATTATTTTTTATTAATACTTATCTAGCCTTAATTTGGCTACTCATAACACCTAAGAAGTACAAAAACCCACTGCAGTTTTGTTTCCTAATGAGGAATTATCCGTTACAATCTTGAAAGAGAAATGCTGTGAGATTAGTTGACTTTGTCGAATTTCTCTAGTCATCGAGCATTCCCACACCTACCAGCCTTTCCTTTCACTCTCTAACAGGAATATACTGTTTCTGGACTTTCATTATCTAATTTTTGAAGTTTTCCCATCCACCCTAAATTAACGTTTGAAAATTCATGCCTAATACTGTCAAAAACAGCCTTCCTCCAATTTATAACTTTAGCTTTTAGATCTGGTCTATCCTTTTCCATCACTATTTTAAAACTAATAGAATTATGGTCACTGGCCCCAAAGTGCTCCCCCACTGACACTTCAGTCACCTGCCCTGCCTTATTTCCCAAGAGTAAGTCAAGTTTAGCACCTTCTCAAGTAGGTGCATTCACATATTGAATCAGAAAAATTTCTTGTACACACTTAACAAATTCTTCCCCATCTAAACCCTTAACACTATGGCAGTTTATGTTTGGAAAGTTAAAGCCACCCAATTATTCTTACACTTAATTGAGATCTCCTTACAAGTTTGTTTCTCAATTTCCCTCTGACTGTCAGGTAGTCTATAATACAATCCTAATAAGGTGATTATCCCTTTCTTATTTCTCAGTTCCAAATAATTTCCCTGGATATATTTCTGGGAATATCCTCCCTCAGTTATAATGCTATCCCTTATCAAAAATGCCACTTCCCCTCCTCTCTTGCCTCCCTTTCTGTCCTTCCTGTAGCACTTGTATCCTGGAACATTAAGCTGCCAGTCCTGTCCATCCCTGAGCCATGTTTCTGTAATTGCTATGATATCCCAGCCCCATGTTCCTAACCATGCCCTGAGTTCATCTGCCTACCCTGTTAGGCTTCTTGCATTGAAATAAAAGCAGTTTAATTTATCAATCCTACCTTGTTCTCTGCTTTGTCCATGCCTGCCCTGACTGGACCAGTCTCAGATTGATCTCTTTCCTCACTATCTCCCTGGGTCCCACAAGCCTCTACTTTATTAATTTAAATCTCCTGAGCTGCTCTAGCAAATCTCCCTGCCAGTATATTAAGTTACCTTCCAATTCAGGTGTAATCCGTCCTTCTTGTACAGGTCACTTCTACCCCAGAAGAGATTCCAATGATCCAAAACGATCCTTCTTCCATACACCAGCTCCTCAGCCATGTATTCATCTGCTCTATCCTCCTATTCCTACCCTCACTAGCTTGCAACACCAGGAGTAATCCAGATATTACTACTCTTGAGGATCTCCTTTTCAAATTCCTGCTGTTATATCCTCCCTTCAGAACCCAATCCTTTTGCCTTCCGATGTCATTGGTTCCAATGTGTACAATGACCCCCTTGAGAACATTCTGCGCCTTCTCTGAGACATCCTTGATCCTGGCACCAGGGAAGCAACACACCATTCTGAGTTTTCACTGTTGGCACCACAGAAATGTCTATCTACCTCAGACTAGAAAGTCCCCTAACACAATTGATCTCTTGGAACCCGATGTATCTCTGAATAGGTTCTTTGGATCTGT
This sequence comes from Chiloscyllium punctatum, assembly GCF_047496795.1. Taxonomy (NCBI): domain Eukaryota; kingdom Metazoa; phylum Chordata; class Chondrichthyes; order Orectolobiformes; family Hemiscylliidae; genus Chiloscyllium; species Chiloscyllium punctatum. The sequence continues at coordinate 14,371,962 of NC_092760.1, forward strand.
CTTCTCTGGGGAAGGCACATACAATCTCCCAGATGTAATAGTGGCTGAAGGACCTAGGGTAATGGATGAACTGAAGGGAATTTATATTCAAAGGAAATGGTGCTGAATAGACTGTTAGGTCTGAAGGTTGATAAGTCCCCAGGACCTGATGGTCTGCCTCCCAGGGTACTTAATGAGGTGGCTTTAGAAATTGTGGATTCACAATCATTTTCCAATGCTCTATAGATTCAGGATCAGTTCCTGCGGGATTGGAGGGTGGCTAATGTTGTCCCACTTTTCAAGAAAAGAGGGAGAGAGAAAACAGGGAATTATAGACCGGTTAGCCTGACGTCAGTGGTGGGAAAGATGCTGGAGTCAATTATACAAGATGAAATTACGACCAATTTGGATAGCAGTAACAGGATAGGTCAGAGTCAGCATGGATTGATGAAGGGGAAATCGTGCTTGACTAACCTTCTGGAATCTTTTGAGGATGTAAGTATGAAGATGGACAAGAGAGATCCAGTGGACCTGTACTTTCAGAAATCCTTTGATACAGTCTCACATAGGAGATTAGTGAGCAAAATTAGGGCACATGGTATTGGGGGCAAAATACTGACTTGGATTGAAAATTGGCTGGCTGACAGGAAGCAAAGGGTAGTGATAAACGGATCCCTTTTGTAATGGCAGGCGGTGACCAGTGGGGTACCACAAGGTTCGATGCTGGGACTGCAGCTGTTTACAATATAAGTTAATGACATAGATGAGGTATTAAAAGTTCTATTAGCAAATTTGCTAATGACTCAAAGCTGGGTGGCAGGGTGAAATGTGAGGAGGATGTTATGAGAATACAGGGTGACTTAGGCTAAGTGAATGGGCGGATACATGGCAGATGCAGTTTAATGTGGATAAATGTGTGGTTATCCACTTTGGTGGCAAGAACAGGAAGGCAGATTACTATCTAAATGGAGTCAAGTTAAGTAAAGGGGAAGTACAATGAGATCTAGGTGTCCTTCTACATTAGTCAATGAAGGCAAGCATGCAGGTACAGCAGGCAGTGAAGGCGGCTAATAGCATACTGGCCTTCATAACAAGAGGAATTGAGTATAGGAGCAAAGAGGTCCTTCTGCAGCTGTACAGGGCCCTGGGGAGACTGCACCTGGAGTATTGTGTGCAGTTCTGGTCTCCAAATTTAAGGGAGGACATTCTGGCTATTGAGGGAGTGCACAAGGTCAGTTCCTGGAATGGTGGGGCTGTCATATATTGGAGCCACTCGGCTTGTGTGCACTTGAGTTTAGAAGGATGAGAGGGGAACTGATTGAGACATATTATTAAAGGATTGCACACTCTGGAGGAAGGAAACATGTTTCCGCTGATAGGTAAGTTCAGAACCAGAGGACACAGTTTAAAAATAAGGGGTAGGCCATTTAGAACAGAGTTGAGGAGAAACTTCTTCTCCCAGAGAGTGGTGGATATATGGAATGCTGTGCCCCAGAAGGCAGTGGGGGCCAAGTCTCTGAATACTTTCAAGAAAGAGATGGATAGAGCTCTTAAAGATAGTGGAATCAAGGGCTATAGGGATAAGGCAGGAACAGGATACTGATTGTGGATGATCAGCCATGATCATAATGAATGGTGGTGCTGTTTCGAAGGGCCGAATGGTCTACTCCAGCACCTGTTGTCTATTGTCTATTGCATTAGAGCCAGTCTCGATACCAGAAACTTGGCTTTTCGAGCTACATTCCCCTGAGAATCCATCACCCCCTACGTGTTCCAAAACAGCATACTTATTTGAAATGAGGATAGCCACAGAAGACTCCTGCATTACCTGCCTACCTCTCTTACCTTTCCTGGAGTTAGCCCATCTCTCTGACTGTATCTGCAACATTTTTCCCTTCCTATAACTGCTGTCCATCACATCCCTTGTAAATTACTCATTGCTTCTAGCTGTCTCTCCAACTGATCCACCCCGCTAACTGTTCAAAATACATTGGATCATTTCATTGATTTGATGTCATCAAAACACTAAATTCAATTTTGGGATTGGATTTTGGTATCTGGGGCATAATTTAAACTGGCTGAATTTGAATTTGTTTTTCTTCCATGGCATCGCAACTCCAGCTATTTGTTTCAACCAGTGTTACTTTTTTTAATTGTTCAGGACACTGCACTTTCAGTCCTTGCTCACTTCCTTTCTCTTTTAAAGGTACAGTACATCTCTATACGTTCATAACAAATGCTAGATCTAGATGATGGGTAGATTTTTTTTCATTCATTCATAGGATGAGAGTGTTGCTGACTAATCCAGCATTTATTGTCCATCCTTAATTGCCCAGAGGGCAGTTAAGAGGCAACCACATTGCTGTGGGTCTGGAGTCACATGTAGTCCAGACCAGATATGAATGGCAGTTTCCTTCCCTAAAAAATGTTAGCGAACTAAATGAGTATTTCCGACAATTGACATGGTCATCAGTAGACTCTTAATTCCAGATTTTTTGTTTTTCAATTGGATTCAAATTCCACTATCTGCTGTGGCAGGATTCAAACTCAGATCCCAAACATTACCTGGGTCTCTGGATTGACAGTCCAGCAATAATACCACTTGGCCATCGCCTCCCAAATGTTTGGGTGGAACATAAATTCGGTTGGACTGGGTGGGTCAAATGGCCTGCTTCTGTGCCATATCTTATGTAATCCTACAGTGTCACACAACTGGGGTGGTGCAGCCTAAATGGTAGTGAAGGCCAAGAACTGCTCAAGAGGGTCTTACAACACTATTGGCAAGTCAGCAGCTTTCTTCGAGTTATGCTGCAGATTGCACTGTGTGAGAGCAGCAAAGTTACTTCAAAACAGGCACAAAAGGAGTCACTATTTTTCTTTCTATTATTGAATTGTTGGTTAAAGTTAGTGAGTGAAGAGTTTTGATATTGCTTTTTGTTGAATGATGTTAATCAAGGGGAATTTGTGGTGATGAGTCTGAAATCAATATAGGTTTTGAAATGGTATATCCCCAGTAAGGTGCAGAAGTTCCTTTTTAACTAAAGCAAAACCTCACAATGTGGTCCCTTGTGCTCTGCACAGTTGCACAAGGTGGATGTGGTCACCTCTTTCCTTCTCCTCCTCCTCCTCCTCCTTCCTCCCAAGGTAGCAGTGGACCCTCAGAATGACTCAGTTGTGGAGAACGCACAACACTATTACAAATATTGCCTCCCTCTCAGATGTACAGAGACCCTCCTGAGCAGTCTACGAAGCAAAGCCTGACTGGGGAGATCAGTATCTTCTCTGAACTCATTGGATAGGATGATATGTGCAGTTTTGTTACCAATGTGTGGAAGAGCCATTCTCTGTTACATCCTGGCAGTCTTAAGTCTGTAGCTAATGTGGACTTTTGTAGGACAAATATGATGTGGCTCCTTCCAAAGTACCATCATTCACAGAGTCGAATTTCATGTTCAGAGAGTGGCAAATCTTGTGTTCCTGAATTGTCGACATGGGGGTCCTGCAGAGCTATGGCGAGTTGTACCTGCACTAGCAGGACGATATTCTGGAGAATCTCTTGCCGTGTTAATCCTGACATTCCCTCTTCAGAGAGAATACAGTGCCTCTGCAATGTGTAGATGCATCAAGGAGATCGCCTTCTTCTTCTACAACAGTCCAATGATATACAGTGATGACGACCTTCATGGTATATTAGGAGGGTCATCTTTACATTAGTGTGAAGTCCAAGTTTGTGTGAAGTCCAGGTTTGTGTGAAGAAGTTGGCACGCCTTGATAATTATCTTCCCAGTGAATCAAAGCTTCTGTGAGTAATGTTCCTGGCTCATCGCTAAGTGAAAATGATGCTTCTGGAACACCATTGATAGGCAAAGCCTCCTAGAGCCCTCCTCCTCTGCCCTTTTGAAAGTCTTTTTTTTCCCCTCCCCATGGCCGCTGGTCACTTACAGACTGAGATGTATTGCAAAATTTGTCCCCACACCTGTATGCCTGTCCTTCCTCCCTTTCTGGCTGCAGCATATTCTGCCAGTAATTCACCACAATTCTTCCACAAACTCTGCTTTCACCAAAATAAGTTCAGAACGCAATACCTTCACTCATAGGCTCTGGATATCAATTTATTCACTCATAGGCTGTGGATATTAATGACTGGCCAGTATTTGTTGCCCATACCCAAATGATGAAGTGCTTACCACTGACGTGAACTTCCAGGCCTTATATTTAAAAGCCAACTGCTCACCACTTCAAACATTATAAGCCACAAACTGGTCCTCACTTTGTGGTGATCAATTATTATAACATGAAGGGAAAGGAAAGCTCCCACGTTCCACAGACAGGGACCTGGAAGTATTGGTGGATGGGCTAGTGGAAAAGAGGTCAGTCACAGAGTCATAGAGATGTACAGCATGAAAACAGACCCTGTCCACGCTGACCAGATATCCCAACCCAATCTAGTCCCACCTGCCAGCACCCGGCCCATATCCCTCCAAACCCTTCCTATTCATATACCCATCCAAATGTCTCTTAAATGTTGCAATTGTACCAGCCTCCACCACATCCTCTGGCAGCTCATTCCATACCCGTACCACCCTCTGCGTGAAATAGTTGCTGCTTAGGTCTCTTTTATATCTTTCCCCTCTCACCCTAAACCTATGCCCTCTAGTTCTGGACTCCCCGACCCCAGGGAAAAGACTGTCTATTTATCCTATTCATGCCCCTCATAATTTTGTAAACCTCTATAAGGTCACCCCTCAGGCTCCAACGCTCCAGGGAAAACAGCCCCAGCCTGTTCAGACTCTTCCTATAGCTCAGATCCTCCAACCCTGGCAACATCCTTGCAAATCTTTTCTGAACGCTTTTAAGTTTCACAACATCTTTCCGATAGGAAGGAGACCAGAATTGCATGCAATATTCCAACAGTGGCCTAACCAATGTCCTGTACAGCCGCAACATGACCTCCCAACCCCTGGACTCAATATTCTGACCAATAAAGGAAAGCATACCAAACACCTTCTTCACTATCCTATCTACCTGCGACTCCACTTTCAAGGAGCTATGAACCTGCACTCGAAGGTCCCTTTGTTCAGCAACATTCCCTAGGACTTTACCATTAAGTGTATAAGTCCTGCTAAGATTTGCTTTCCCAAAATGCAGCACCTCGCATTTATGTGAATTAAACACCTTCTGCCACTTCTCAGCCCATTGGCCCATCTGGTCCAGATCCTGTTGTCATCTGAGGTAACCCTCTTCGCTGTCCACTACACCTCCAATTTTGGTGTCATCTGCAAACTTACTAACTGTACCTCTTATGCTCGCATCCAAATCATTTATGTAAATGACAAAATGTAAATGACCCAGCACGATCCTTGTGGCACTCCACTGATCACAGGCCTCCAGTCTGAAAAACAACCCTCCACCACCACTCTCTGTCTTCTACCTTTGAGCCAGTTCTGTATCCAAATGGCTAATTATCCCTGGATTCCATGAGATCTAACCTTGCTAATCAGTCTCCCATGGGGAACCTTGTCGAATGCCTTACTGAAGTCCATATAGATCACATCTACTGCTCTGCCCTCATCAATCCTCTTTCTTACTTTTTCAAAAATCTCACCGATCCTTGTGGCACTCCACTGGTCACAGACCTCCAGTCTGAAAAACAACCCTCCACCACCACCCTCTGTCTTCTACCTTTGAGCCAGTTCTGTATCCAAATAGCTAGTTCTCCCTTTACTCCATGACATTTAGTCCCTTTAGTCCTTTTTCATCCTGTCGTTGGAGCCTCTGACAGCTAACTAACCTAGCTTGGGCCCAGATAGCAGGCCAGGTCAATATTCTGTCCTGAGTCAGAAGGGACACCAACAATAGTCACTGATGGTCTGCACTTTCCAAGGGTAAGGGTCATTTTCTTCTCTCTGCTACTTTAGGCCCGACATTCACTCTAATGCTGCCATTACACTCACATTTCACTGAGACTCATGGACTGAAGGTCTCATTATTGCATGTATCATGTACAGTCCACAGTTGTTACTCGCTGCATTGTCCCAAGCTACTGACATTCGTGCTCCCATTCACTGTGAACACCTCATCATTGAATTACTCCTCAGAAGGTGCTGATCAACTGACTTGAGGCTTAGGTATAACCACAGTGCTATTTGGAAGGGAGTTCCAGGATTTTGGCATGACAGTGAAGGAATGGCAATGTAGTTCCAAGTCAGAGTGTTTTGTGGCTTGGAGGGAACTTGTAGATGGTGGTGTTCCCATGCTGCCCTTGTCTTTCTAGGTGGTAGAGCTCATGTGCCTAGAAGGTTTATAGAAAGGTAGTGGGATAGTGGTATTGTTATTGGATTAGTAATTCAGAGAGGCTAGTAATGCTCTGTTGACCTGGGTTTGAATCCCTCAACACCAGATCATTGAACTTGAATTCAAAACAAACAGACCTGGAATGAAAAGTCTAATAATGACCATGAAATCCACGTGGTTCACTATGTGTTTTAGGGAGAGATATTTGCAATTCTTACCTGGTCTAGCCTACATGTAACTCCAGAACTACAGCAATCAATGTGGTTGACTCTTAAATGTCTTTTGAAATGGCCTAACAAACCACTCAATTGTAACAAAGCCACTAAAAAGTCTCAAAAAAATGAAATCAGGCAGACCTACAAACACAGTGTCGACCTAGTGTCGACCTACAAACACAGAACACGCCCAACAGATAATGTTTCAGAACCACTACCTTTAGATATGTCCTGTCTCATCATCCAGACAGATCCAACAGAGATAGGAGCACTGTTGTATGCAATCGGAAAAGATCTTCCCTGGGAGTCTTCAATGTTGACACCAGGTCTCCTGACGTTTTGTCGGATCATGTCAAGAACGGGCAAAGAAACCACCGACTGATTATCTATCCCTCAGCTAATGAATCAGTACATCTTGTGTTGAATGCCTCTAAAGATGATAGGGCCCAGAATGTGGAAAAGTTCAGTGTTCGTCACCAAGACCTTGGAGTGCAGGTTAATAATTCCTTGAAAGTGGACTCACAGGTAGATAAGGTAGTGAAGAAGCTGTTTGGTATGCTTTCCTTTACTGGTCAGAGCATTGAGTATAAGAGTTGGGAGGTCATGTTGCGGCTGTACAGGACATTGGTTAGGCCACTTTTGGAATATTGTGTGCAACTCTGGTCTCGCTCCTATCAGAATGATATTGTGAAACTTGAAAGGGTTCAGAAAAGATTTAAGGAAGTTGCCAGGGTTAGAGGATTTGAGCTATAAGGAGAGACTGAATAGGCTGGGGCTGTTTTCCCTGGAGCATTGGAGGCTGAGGGCTGACCTTATAAAGGTTTATAAGATTATGAGGGACATGGATAGTTTAAATAGACAAGGTCTTTTCCCTGGGGTAGGGGAGTCGAGAACGAGAGGGCATAAGGTTAGGGTGAGAGGGGAAAGATTTAAAAGGGACCTAAGGGGCAATGTTCTCATGCATGTATGGATGAGCTGCCAGAGGAAGTAGTGGAGGCTGGTACAATTACAACACTTAAAAGGCATCTGAATGGGTATATGAATGGGAAGCTTCTAGAGAGATATCGGCCAAGTGCTGGCAAATGGGACAAGATTAGGTTTGGATATCTGGTCGGCATGGATGAGTTGGATAGAAGGGTCTTTCCGTGCTGTACGCCTCTTTGACTCGCTCAGTAATATTACTAACTGACCAAGCTGATTGAGTCCTAAAGGACATTACTGCTAGATTGGGTCTGTGTAATGTGGTAAAGGATCCGACAAGAGGGAAAGACATTTGTGACCTCACCTTCATGAATCTGCCTGCTGCAGATGCATCTGTCCAGAGTAGTATCAGTAAGTGTGATCATTGCACAGTCCTCGTAGAACTAAAGTCCCATCTTCACAGATACTCTTTTGTAGTGTGGCACTACCACTAAATGAAATAAATTCAAAACAGATCTAACAACTCAGGAGTGGGCATCCATGTGGCACTGTGGGTCATCATTATCTGCAGAATTATACTCAAACACAATCTGTAACCTCAGCCCTGCATGGCAGAAATTGATTATAGCATCTCGACGGTTAGTGACTCCATTAAAGTACATAGACAAACACGGAAATTGCAGGGAGGCTTGTCAGAGCCATTCAATAAACTCCATAGAGAAATAGAGGGAGTGCCAACTGCAATGGAGACCCAAGTCCAGCACTCTCAGTATCTTCCAGAAGTACACATTGACCTGCATCCATCCCTCTAGCCACAGTTTCTCAATGTCAGTGGCAAGGTGAGTGGGGGGGTGAGGGTTCTCAGCATCATTTCAGATGCTTTTTCCTTTCAGGGTGACAAGATGGCGCCAGCCACCCATAGGAAGGAGGAGTCATAGGCAGATCTCAGTAGCATGATCTCAGGATGTTCAAGAGATGCAGAACACCTCCATCTCTTAGCTGCCTGTCATTCTAAAGCCTGCAGAGGTTTAAGTGGAGGAGGATAGGCCTGGTTAGGACACACCAAACACGTCTGGGTTCTCCAGGTCCAAGGACGCCTGGGAGTGATCACCCAAATTTTCAGGGTCAGCAGGTCCAAATGCAGATCAGGCAATCTCCACCCCAGCTGTGGAAGTCAGTACTGCACTGAGATGTAGTGGGAGGCAGAGGAAGAAAACAAACTCCCTGAGGGTACATTGGTGGCGTAGTTAGAACATAGAACATAGAACAGTACAGCACAGAACAGGCCCTTCAGCCCAGGATGTTGTGCCGACCAACAATCCTCATGTATGTACCCTCAAATTTCTGTGACGATACATAATTATAAGTAACCTTGCACTTTTGTAAACGTATCTTCACTTGCACTGTTTTAATGTCTGCACTAATATTATTTTCTCTGTGGTGACCTCATTAAGTTGCATTCGTGTGAGAGGTAATCAGCTTCTTCAGACAGCCCCAACAATGGAAGAGGTTGTCATGGCCAAGCATTGCTCAACTCTTGTGGGGCTACCTATCAGTTGACTACTGATAGCTTCAGACATCAGGAATGCTTGAAGCATGACGGCCGTGGCCATTTCTATGTGAGATCCATGAGGTGATAATCTATGGGAGATGTCAGAATGATAACACAAATTGCAGGAACTCATCAGCCTTCACATCCATCAGAATGCAGCATCACATCTTGCCAAATTGTGGCATAGAGGTTTCCCAAGAAGCTGATTATCATGTATAGATGAGGAATTATGAAGGATTTGATGTTATTCTACAGTAGATTTTGCTGCTACGTTGGGAATAGAATTCTGGCAATAAGGCACCATTAGACTGTCACCACTCAAAGAAGACACTTTCTTCTAAATCACAGACAATTTACCTGCAAACACTTAACATTTCAGTGTGGGACTTTGCCAACTGCAAAGTACTGTCTTCCACTGCTTAATTATGGAATGTGTTTGGAAAATGGAAATTTCAGGTTCTGCTTTGAAGTGCCTTTCTCTGCTAACAGTTGCTTTACTGATATGACAAGGAGAGAGTTAGTACATGCAATGTCATGCTACTGATCGCTTGGGGCTAAGATTTGGACAACAAATGTCCAACTGAAGAACCGCACATTGAGGCCAGATGGGTGGCATTACTGAATCATGGAGGCATGGTCATTTCAATTTATTCCAGGAGGGCCTGTAATTCCCTGAGCTAACATAACTTACATTGCTGCCTTTGGAAGCAGTGTCAGCCATTTTATGCAGTTAATGCAGAATTGACGACCTCCAATCCAACGTGGTTTTCTTGTGAATGGGTTGCAGGCTCCACCTGAGATGTAAGATTTCGCCCAAGTCTTTCATGTTCATTGAATCCCGACAATGTGGAAGCAAGCCATTCAGCCCATCGAGTCCACACCAACTCTCCGAAGAGCATCCCACCCAGACATATCACCCCTCTGCACTATTCCTGTAACCCTGTATTTCCCATGATTAACCACCTACCCTGCACATCCCTGGACACCAGACCAATTTAGCACGGCTAGTCCACCTATCCTGCACTTCTTTGGACTGTGGGAGGAAACAGGAGCATCCAGAGGCAGACACTGGGACAGTGTATATACTCCACACAGTCACCTGAGGATGGAATCTAACCCAAGTCCCTGGCGTTATGAGGCGGCAGTACTAAACATTGAGCAACTATACTGCTCCCCAGCCAGAAGTTTCCAGGTGCGGTCAGTGCTTGAACCTGTAATTTCTGGACCAGCACCTTCCCACTTGGCCATCGTACCCTATTCACATTTGTGTTGCCGCTCTTGTGGACCAGTATGACCTTTCAGCCTACTTTGTTTCAGTTGAACCACTTCATAATACTATTAACATATCCCAGAGTCTGTAGCTTTTTGAATTATTGTGCCTTTGATGGTCCTAAATTTTACTATGACAAGCCTGCTTCTTGGAACTCCTATTTTCTTTAAAGTTTATCCAGAATTGCCTTTCATTGCTGTAACAATTCTGCTGGCGATCCAGTGCAATGAACCCCATCACCAGACTTGACTTGCCTCCTTTCCCCAGAACTCACTGGACTTCCATCATTAAGTTTCCTTGACCATTAATGCCCAAACGTTTCAACTGCCTTGGCAGAACAGCTCTGGCTAAGCTTGGCCCATCCTAATGGATTGACATTTAACCAGCACCTCGACTGACCTACTTGTAATTCTTGGACTGGTGCAGGACTGCCCTTGGTCCATTAGCCGATTGCAAAGTCAAGGATTCTAGACTCTGATAGGTCCATAATCCTAACTTGGAATCAGATTTGCAGCGTCTCTCTTTTATTGTCTGCAGTATACCTTTACCTAATTAGGACAACTCCTCTTTGGTTTTCACACATTGTTATTTGCTTGCTGTACATGCAGTGTGTTTGCAATATCAGCTGCAGGAACATACTGCAGTTACTCTACCCATAAACTGACAGTTCTACCACTTTGACTGGTCTGTGCTTTCTACTGAGATAAGCTCCTGCCTCTCCCTCTACACTAAAAAGCAATGCACGACATAGGCTGGCAGCCTATAGCTAAGCAATGAGGAGGCTTTGTGCTCACATGCAAGGTAAACTACTCAGAGGCTGGCAGTGCTGAAGTCAATGAGTGTGCATTAGAAAGCAATGCGAATTAGACAGAAGGTTGCACTCTCCAAGTGAGCACAAATTGAGTGGGTGTTAAGACAGCAAGCTAAGAGCCAGAATGTGCATCCTTTGTAAATGCATAAGAAGCATTATGCGCCATAGCAAAATGGCAGGTTATCAGTGATCTTGAGCTCCAAAGTAAAATGTTGAATTACCGAAAGAGTGTGAAAGTTATTCTAGGAGCAGCCACGATGTGGAGAGGTTGGTGGTTAATCCATGCCAGCACGTCTAAATGAAGAGTCAAGGAGAATAATACCAATGGAACATGTAGGGACATTATACTGAAGGGATAATGACCAGGGCAAGCAACTAGTGAGCTGCAACTGCCAGGAACCTACACTGATTTACATGTCATCAATTTGTGCCATCTAGTTTCTGGGGAAATGTGGTTCTGAGATATTCAGTGAGTTCTGAGAGTTCTACAGACCACAGTGAGATAGTAAAATTTGGCTAGCATCGGATGAGAACGGAGCAACAGGGGAATGTTAGGAAGTTATTGAATTTGGCACTTTTGGAACAATATGGCAAGAAACCTCATTAGGCCGCATCAACCAAAACCTCCAGGAAACATGACAAAATTGACACCGAGCAAAAATAGCAAAAGATTCAGCCTATAATCTGCAGCAGGCATGGTTCCTGGCTTGCAGTGGGGCACTCCTGAGTCTGTTATTTGTTGTGTTCTGTGAATTTGTCAATTTGCGATTAAATGAGGATAAAGTTCTAATTCTGGTTTCTTGCTTAGATGTTAACCAGTGTTTGCCACTTATGTTATGAATAAGTTTTATGTTACAATGAACAGATTCTTTTGAGTTCATTGAAGCAGCCTGATGCAAGTCTCGCTTATTCTGGATAGTTGTCCAAAAAGAATCAATTGACCATTTTGGTGATTAAATCAAAACATTCATCTTAATGACATCACTAATGGAATAGTGGAGCATGATTACAAATGCATTCCTCCAACACATTCATAACAATACTTGCTCCTTTGATTTGTCTAAAATAGAATAAATGAACAAAAGTGTGCGATTTAGCCATGAAGTCTACCTACCATTTGATTAAAATGTGACTGATCCGCATATTAATTCCATTTACCTACCTTGGTTCCATTACATATCCTTGCATAGTAAGTCTGTCAATCTCAATTTTGAAATTTTTAATGGATCTAGTTTCAACATCTTCTTGAAGCAGAAAGTTTTTCATTTCCTTTCATGTGATGGTGTTCCCTGACATCATCCCAAGGCCATGCATCCACTTTGTTCTGAACTCTTTGAGCAAAGGAAAGAGTTGATCCTAGCATAAACTATCTACTTGTTTAATCATCTCTCACTGCAGCTTACCTTAATCATCAATACTCCAGGCTATATAACACTAGACATTGCAACCTGTTATTATCGTTTTGCCCTACAGCTCAGGTATCATTGTCGTGAATGATGAAGGGCTTATGCCCAAAATGTCGATCTCCTGCTTCTCAGATGCTGCCTGACCTGCTGTGCTTTCCAGCACCACACTTTTCGACTATCATTGTCATGAATCTCATTGTATCCTTCTGAAAATGCAATGCTCCGAACTGAATTGGATTAAGTGAGCTAGCTCAGTGTGTTTTGTTGACAGTGAGTAGAAATTGCTGTTTTCTTTTTGCTATTATTATCTTACTTGCTTGTTTTAAATGAAGTGTTTACACTGTCTGTTTGGTAGTTTGTGGAAAACTTGGCAACTTCAGCCTGCAGAATCTCCCCTCAATGGCTTGGGCATGGCAGGCTGCACTTTACCATAAGATATCACGCACCAGCAACGAGATCGTCAGGCAGCAGGCATGGTTCCTGGCTTGCAGTGGGGCACTCCTGAATGAACGGAACATTGTTATTGCCGCCCACTGCGTGACAGAGCTGGGAAAGGCGGTGGTGATCAGCACAGCCGACATGATGGTGGTCCTGGGAAAGCATTACCATGAGGAAGAACTGCAAGAAAAGAGCCGACAATATCTACAAGTGAGTAATATTCACCCTGTCAGAATTGGGGCAGGTATAATAAGACAAGGTGCTCACATGCTGCATTGCCACTCATCCAGTATCCACTACGGGCATTCCTCAGGAGCTATGTTTTCTGAATTGGAGATGAAGAAATCAAACCTCATAAAGATACTCTCTCAAAAATATTAATTTCCTCAAGAGTTCAGTCACTAGAGTTGTTGTAAAGTCAAATATTTTATTGGCCGATTCAAAAACAGACAATACTTCAATAACCTCTTAAAATTATCAATCAAAGTGTGTACACAGGTGATATACAGAATTTTTGACCTTTTGAAACTTAGCCAAGCATTCATAATGTATAATAGAGTACATAAGCTCTAGTAAAAAAAATCAGAAAAACACACATAATGTAGTCTGTTGAAACTGTAAGACTTGATTACTTTTTTTTAAGCTGTTAACCAAAGCAGTTTAGGAGCAGGTAATTCGAAGGTAGTTTCTTTAGTTTCGAATACACAAAAGCAGTATTCCCAATGCAAAAGTGGCTAAAAACTGAAATGGAGGCAGGAATCCCATAATCTGGTTTTCATCACCATATTTTAATAACTCTTGAGTAATTCCAACTCATTGAAAATCTAGGTTTAAGTCACAGAACACAATACAGAGGAGGAACCTGACAATATTGGTGGTGTCACTGAACCAACAGTACACAGTTGCAGGCAGGAAAGCTAACTGGCTTATGGGAGAGGTTTAGTGAAGTCAAGGCAGAGACAGGAAGAATCTAAGGATGAATTGTGTTGATTTTTGAGTAATATTGCAGCCATTTGGTCTCAAACTGCACTTGGAATAACTATAATAACCCAAGGCCATAGTCATGACAAAAACACACAGGTTAACAGACTGAAGGAAGGCTGATCTTTAGGGCTGAGAACAGAACTTAGGAAGGCATGCTGGGTAAAAACATTCGCATCATCAGCTGTAGTGGCTGTTGCTTGAATCATGGATGACATGACACGGGATCCAGTTTTCTGCTATGGACCTTCAGGTGACTCGATGGTCTGCTGTTTGGATCCAGGCAGCAGAAAGTTCTAAAATATAGTGAGGTGAGATTGATGCCCTTGGCAGCTGACCGAGTGTGGCAGACAGGAGCTCTAGCAGAATTCAATTCAGTGGGAATTGGGGAAAGCTCTCCATTGTTTGAAGTTCGCACCTGGCACACGGGAAAATGGTTGTGGGTTTTGTGGATATTAGTCATGTCAGTCCCAGAACATCACTGAAGGAGTTCCTCCAGATTGTGTCATAGGATCGTTAGCTTATTTATCAATGACGTGTCCTTTGTGATATCAGAAGTGAGAATTTTGCTCATGATTACATGCTCTAGAATAGGGGATTTCAACACTAGGGGACACATTTTAAAGGTGAGAGGAGAGAAATTTTAAAAAGACACAAGGAGCAAATTCTTTACATGGAGGGTGGTTCGTGTGTGGAATGAATTTCCTGATGAAGTGGTGGAAGTGGGCACAATTACACCATTTAAAAAAGACATTTACATAAATACATGAATAAGAAAGGTTTAAAGGGATGTGGGCCAGATGCAGGCAGGTGGGACTAGTTTAGTTTGGGATTATGTTTGACATGGACTGGCAGGACCAAAAGGTCTGTTTCCAGGCTGCAAAACTCTATGTCCAGCTTCCTTTGACTGTTTCAGTATTTGAGGAATCGCAATGTCCATACACAACCTGGGCAACATTCAGACTTGAGCTGCCAGCTCAGAGTAGTGATCCAGGAGGGGTGTTGGCATGCAACCATGTAGAACAAAAAATGAAACATTGCTGAAAAGTTCATAGCAGAAAGCAAGAAATATATATTCTGCTAAAAGAAAGTGAACAAATTAAATGCTGGTGAGAATCTGTGGATGCATAATGCCACGAGGAGGTATTTGAGAGTTGTAGAAGAAGCACACATGAAGAACAGAGGTAGCAGCAAATTACTTGATAAGAGAACGCAGAGATTTGAAAAGAAGTCAAAAAATAATTAGGAAGTCAAAGTGGAACAATGACATTAATTTGTCAAAGAATATAAAACAAATTATTAAAATATTTCACATTCCAATTAAAAGGGGCAGCTTTAGTGCCCCTCTAAGGACGAGAGAGGATAATACTATAGGTAATGATGGAGAGATGATAAAATAGTAAATAATTATTCTGCTTTAGTATTTGTCAGGGCGATAGAACAGGTAGACATAATATGGCATGAAGTACTGAGTAGTAAATGGGTTTCAAGTTAAAATGGGGGGCATAATGAATAAAATAAAATTGAAAGAGAGGCTAAAATTTTTCTGGTGTTGTGGCAATGTCCCTACCTCTGAGCCATGACACTGAAGTTCAACTCCCACTTGCTTCAGAGATGTGTAATTACATTTCTTTGGGTGGCATGGTAGCTCACACTGTTGCCTCACAGTGCTAGAGACCTAGGTTCAATTCCAGCTTTGGGTGACTGTCTGTGTGGAGTTTGCACATTCTCCGATGTCTCCATGGGTTTCCTCTGGGTGCTCCGGTTTCCTCCCACTGTCCAAAGATGTGCAGGTTATGTGGATTGGCCATGCTAAATTATCCATAGTATCCAGGGATGTGCATACCAGGGTGATTAGCCATGGAAAATGCAGGATGACAAGGGTTGGGTCTGGGTGTGATGCTCGTTGGAGTGTCGGAATGGACTCAATGGGCCGAATGGCCTGCTTCCACACTGTAGGAATTCTGGGATATGCAAACGACAAGCATTAAGTCAGGAGAGATTCCTGATCAACCATGTGTTGCAAAGTGCTATCATTACAGCCATGATAGTACCATCTGTACTTATAAATCTGGACAACAAAAAAGTCAAAGAGCATGTTCTGCAGCAATTCGGAAGACTGCCTGAGAAGCTAGTTGGCTTAGTTGACTGAACAGCTGGTATGTCAATAGCAGCACAGGGCCTACCTCTTTACCCTACTTGTGTTGGAAGCCATGATGCTATTTCGCACCTCTGTTCAGGCAGAGAACTAAGGACATTGATTTGATAAGAAGAAAAGGAAGGTCAGGTCTAGGTAGGATAAAGTAACATATCATTAAAGACTTCAGCACAAATTTGCCGAGCCATAAAACTGACAAATCCTGCACAAGACTTTATTTCTCCTATGGGTAATAGAACATCAACAGCACAGTACTGGTCCTTTGGCCCTCGATGTTGCGCTGACCTGTGAAACTGGTCTGAAGTGCAACTAACCTACACTATTCCATTATCATCCATATATTTATCCAATTATCATTTAAATGCCTGGTGTTCCATGCCCTTACTACTCTCTGAGCAAAGAAACTACCTCTGACATCTGTCCTACATCTATCACCCCCTCAATTTAAAACTATGTCCCTCGTACTAGCCATCAATATCCGAGGAAAAAGGTTCCTACTGTCCACCCTGTCTAATCCTCTGACCATCTTGTATGTCTCTATTAAATCACCTCTCAATCTTGGTCTCTCTAACGCAAACAGCCTCAAGTCTCTCAGTGTCAGAGAAATTTGCCCAATAAATTAGAGATCACAAAGTACAGTTCAAAGTGAAATTGACAAACAGTTTATTAGTACAGCAATATAGTGGAAGAGAAATTGACTAAGGTGAAACAGCACAGACAGTCTGCCCAGGCAGTCAAAAATTTCTCTTCCCTGAGCTGAGGATGAAACCATAGAACATAGAACAATACAGCACAGAACAGGCCCTTCGGCCCACGATGTTGTGCCCAACATTTGTCCTAGCTTAAGCACCCATCCATGTACCTATCCAATTGCTGCTTAAAGGTCGCCAATGATTCTGACTCTGCCACTCCCACCAGACGTAGTCGACGATGCTCTCCACCGCATCTCTTCCACTTCCCGCTCCTCCGCCCTTGAGCCCCGCCCCTCCAACCGCCACCAGGACAGAACCCCACTGGTCCTCACCTACCACCCCACCAACCTCCATGTCCAGCGTATCATCCGCCGTCATTTCCGCCACCTCCAAACGGACCCCACCACCAGAGACATATTTCCCTCCCCTCCCCTATCAGCGTTCCGAAAAGACCACTCCCTCCGTGATTCCCTCGTCAGGTCCACACCCCCCACCAACCCAATCTCCACTCCCGGCACCTTCCCCTGCAACCGCAAGAAATGCAAAACTTGCATCCACACCTCCCCCCTTACCTCCCTCCAAGGCCCCAAGGGACACTTCCATATCCGCCACAAATTCACCTGCACCTTCACACATATCATTTACTGCATCCGCTGCACCCGATGTGGCCTCCTCTATATTGGGGAGACAGGCCGCCTACTTGCGGAACGTTTCAGAGAACACCGCTGGGACACCCGGACCAACCAACCCAACCACCCCGTAGCCCAACACTTCAACTCCCCCTCCCACTCCACCAAGGACATGCAGGTCCTTGGACTCCTCCATCGCCAGACCATAGCAACACGATGGTTGGAGGAAGAGCGCCTCATCTTCCGCCTAGGAACCCTCCAACCACAAGGGATGAACTCAGATTTCTCCAGTTTCCTCATTTCCCCTCCCCCCACCTTGTCTCAGTCAAATCCCTCGAACTCAGCACCCACCTTCCTAACCTGCAATCTTCTTCCTGACCTCTCCGTCCCCACCCCCACTCCGGCCTATCACCCTCAGCATGACCTCCCTCCACCTACCGCATTCCCAACGCCCCTCCCCCAAGTCCCTCCTCCCTACCTTTTATCTTAGCCTGCTGGACACACTTTCCTCATTCCTGAAGAAGGGCTGATGCCCGAAACGTCGATTCTCCTGTTCCTTGGATGCTGCCTGACCTGCTGCGCTTTTCCAGCAACACATTTTCAGCTCTGATCTCCAGCATCTGTAGTCCTCACTGTCCCCTTGTAACACTCTGTTGTACCCGGGGAAAAAGTTTCTGACTGTCTACTCTATCTATTCCTCTGATCATCTTATAAACCTCTATCAAGTCACCCCTCATCCTTCACCATTCCAATGAGAAAAGGCCTAGCACTCTCAACCTATCCTCGTACGACCTATTCTCCATTCCAGGCAACATCTGGTAAATCTTCTCTTCACCCTCTCCAAAGCTTCCACATCTTTCCTAAAGTGAGGCGACCAGAACTGCACACAGTACTCCAAATGTGGCCTAACCATGGTCCTGTACAGCTGCAACATCACTTCACGACTCTTGAATTCAATCCCTCTGCTAATGAAGGCTAATACACCATAGGCCTTCTTACAAACTCTATCCACCTGAGTGGCAACTTTCAAAGATCTATGTACATAGACCCCAAGATCCCTCTGCTCCTCCACCTTACTAAGAACCCTACCGTTAACCCTGTATTCCGCATTCTTATTTGTCCTTCCAAAATGGACAACCTCACACTTGACAGGGTTGAACTCCATCTGCCACTCCTCAGCCCAGCTCTGCATCATATCTAAGTCCCTTTGCAGCCGACAACAGCCCTCCTCACTATCCACAACTCCACCAATCTTTGTATCATCTGCAAATTTACTGACCCACCCTTCGACTCCCTCTTCCAAGTCATTAATAAAAATTACAAACAGCAGAGGACCCAGAACTGATCCCTGCGGAACTCCACTTGTAACTGGACTCCAGGCAGAACATTTACCATCTACCACCACTCTCTGACTTCGACCGGTTAGCCAGTTTTCTATCCAACTGGCCAAATTTCCCTCTATCCCATGCCTCCTGACTTTCCGCATAAGCCTACCATGGGGAACCTTATCAAATGCCTTACTAAAATCCATGTACACTACATCCACTGCTCTACCCTCATCCACATGCTTGGTCACCTCCTCAAAGAATTCAATAAGACTTGTAAGGCAAGACCTACCCCTCACAAATCCGTGCTGGCTGTCCCTAATCAAACATTGTCTTTCCAGCTAGTCATAAGCCCTATCCCTCAGTACCCTTTCCATTACTTTGCCTACCACCGAAGTAAGACTAACTGGCCTGTAATTCCCGGGGTTATCCCTATTCCCTTTTTTGAACAGGGGCACAACATTCGCCACTCTCCAGTCCCCTGGTACCACCCCCATTGACAGTGAAGGTGAAAAGATCATTGCCAATGGTTCTGCAATTTCCTCTCTTGCTTCCCACATAATCCTAGGATATATCCCGTCAGGCCTGGGGGACTTGTCTATCCTCAAGTTGTTCAAAATGTCCAACACATCTTCCTTCCTAACAAGTATCTCTTCTAGCTTACCAGTCCGTTTCACACTCTCCTCTTCAACAATACGGTCCCTCTCGTTCGTAAATACTGAAGAGAAGTACTTGTTCAAGACTTCGCCTATCTCTTCCGACTCAATACACAGTCTCCCACCACTGTCCTTGATCAGACCTACCCTCGTTCTCGTTTTTATAATAATCTTGTACAATGAGGCTAATTAGAAGTGGGGAAAACACAATGTATCTGGAAGTTTTCTGGAAATGGAGTAATCTAGTTACAATGATGCTAATTGGAAAACAGTTATTGGAGGAGTGTCCTAATTCTCTACACAAAGCAACATTCTGACAATATTGATGGGTCTGGACTTTTTATTCCTCTTCGCAGATAAGTGCTAATGTCTCCTCTGAAGTGGTGAGGTGCTTCCATTGTCTTGTCCTGGGAGTCGTGCTCTTGCTGGTGCCTCTCTGTCTGACCTGTTCTTTGTGTGGCTTTGGTATTGCTGGATTATGAAACTGCCCTCGGGGCTTTGGGATAGCTATGGTGCTGTGTCATTGTTCGGGGGTGCTGGAAGTATATTCCCTTTCTGCGAGTGCTGTCTAGTTTCACGTATCAGCCCGCTTTGTCCCTGCTGAAGCATTCTGAGTGTTTTGATACAGTTTGGCCAATTTTGCTTTTGTGGGCCTGTTGTGGGTTGGCAGGGTGGCAGATCTTTTTTCACACTCAGCCTTTCCTCATAATACCTTCCCTCCACACCAGGCAACATCTTGGTAAATCTCCTCTGGACCCTTTGGAATGCTTCAACTGTAATGTGGCAACTAGAACTCTATACAATTCTCCAAGTGTCGCTGCACCAGAGTTTTGTACAGATGCAACATGACCTCATGGTACCGAAACTCAATCCCTCTACCAATAAAAGCTAACACGCAGTACATCTTCCTTATCAGCCTGGGTGGCAACTTTCACAGATCTAGGTACATGGACACCAAGATCTCTCTGCTCATCCACACTGCCGAGAATCTTACATTAGCCCAGAAGTCTGTATTACTGCTACTCCTTCCAAAATGAATCACCTAGCATTTTTCCGCATTAATCTCCATTTTCAACCTTTAAGCCCAGTTCTGCAGCTTATCTATGTCCCTCTGTAACCTGCAACATCCTTCCACACTGTCCACAAGTCCATCGACCTTAATGTCATCTGCATATGTACTAACCGACCCTCTACACTCTCACCCAAGTCATTTATAAAAATGACAAACAGCAGTGGCCCCAAAACAGATCCTTGCCATGCACCACTAGTAATTGAATTCCAGGATGAACATTTCCCATCAACCACCAACCTCTTTCTTCTTTCAGCTAACCAATTTCTAATCTAAACGACTAAATCACCCTCAGTCCCATTTCTCTGTATTTTCTGCAATAGCCTACCATGGGGAATCTTATCAAATGCTTTACTGAAGTCTATGTACACCACATCAACCGCTTTACCCTCATCCACCTGTTTTATCACCTTCTCAAAGAACTCAATAAGGTTAGTGAGGCATGACTTACCCTTCACAAAATCATGCTGACTATCCCTAATCAACTCATTCCTTTTGGAATGATGAAAAATCCTATCTCTTATCCTTTCCAGCACTTTAAACCACAACCGACATAAGGTTCACTGATCTGCAATTACCAAGGTTGTCTTTACTCCCCTTCTTGAACAAGGGGGACAACATTTGTTATCATCCAGTTTTCTGGCACTATTCCTCTAGACAATGACAACATAAAGATCAAAGCCAAAGGCTCTGCAATCTCCTTCCTGGCTTCCCAGAGAATCCTCGGATAAATCCCTTCCAGCTCAGGGGACTTATCTATTTTCCCACTTTCCAGAATTGCTAACACCTTCTCCTTATGAACCTCAATCTCATCTAGTCTAATAGCCTGCATCTCACTATTCTCCTCAACAACATTGTCTTTTTCCTGTGTGAATACTGACAAAAAATATTCATTTAGCATCTCTCCTATCTCCTCGGACTCCACGCACAACTTCCCACTACTGTCCTTGACTAATTGAAAAGCAAGGAGGTAATGCTAAATCTAAATCAATCTTTAGTTAGATCACGCTTGGAATAATGTATGTAATTATGGTCATGTTATAAAAAGGATACAGAGGCATTGAGTGTGCAGAGAACATTGACAAGAATGATATGATGGATATAAATATCAATAAAACGACAGGCTGAGTTTCTTTTCTCTCGGAAGAGAAAACAGAAGAGCAAAGATTTGGATCCAGTAAATACAGGGAGATTGTTTCTTCTTTTTTACCAGCAGCATAACTAGAGAACTGTCAACATAAAATAGTATTGATAGAAAAATAAGAAAATGACAGAAGTATGGGACTTGCTACCACAGGGAGTGGTTGAGGTGATTATTACAGATACATTTAAGTGAAAACTAGGTGACTAGAGGGCAAAGGTGATAGCTGATAGCTTTAGATGAGGTAAAATGGGAAAATGTTTGAGTGAGGCATAAACACCAGTAAAGACTGGTTTGGCAGAATGGTCTGTTTCTGTACCATGTATCTTCTGTGTGTAATCCCAAACAATTGGAGAAGTAGTGAGAGAGCTTGTATACTACCTAAAATGTTTGCTGAAGGTGCTTAATGCTGAAACTATATAAGCAAGTTTAATTTATTCCATTTTCAACAATGCTGCCCTGCCTCCCCCCCCCCCCCCCCCATCGAATAGCATAATAACATTTAAAAGTTATATATTTTTCTGCTTTACTACTTCAGATTGCTGCAGTTATTGTGCATCCCTCCTATGACCCAGTCCTGCTAGATTCAGATATTGCAATCGTCAAACTAATGGACAAGGCCAAAATCACTGACCATGTGCAGCCTGTATGTCTCCCTGATGTAAAAGATCTATCGAATATGAATACACAGGGATATGTCACAGGGTGGAGAATGCAGCATGATGCCAACGACTCGGCTCAGACAAATGACACGATCCGTGTGGGCACTATTGAAATAGGCGATTCTGTCCAGTGCGAGCAGCAGTATGAAGACCATGGGATCTCTGTCAGCATCACCGAGAACATGTTCTGTGCCCGTCAGGATCCAAATGGATTCTCAAACATTTGCCCGTTGGAGACAGGTGGCGTGGCAACTTTCCCTGCTCCAGACAGGGCGGGCTCTGCTTTCACTTGGTACCTGGTTGGCTTGGTGAGCTGGGGCTATGAGAAAGGATGCAGTGAAGAACTCTTCACTGTTTATACAAACGTCACTCCATTCAAAGATTGGATTGAAAAACACCTTAAATAAAGCTCTTTGCATGATGCAGCATCTCAAAAATCTTACATGAACAATGGCGTTCAATTTCCAGTTTGCATCATCTGAATTGTTCAATATGTTTACGGATAATCAGTATTTACATGATAACTTTAATCACTTAGCACAGATCATCCTCCTTTCCAAACGACTGAATTGATGGTACAGACTGTTTCTGAGGAGATGCAAAGCTAGACTGCCAAATGACAATGATTTTATAATTCCACTGCAAGAATCCAGTTCACTTTCCTCCTTTACCTCAAGCCAAGATTACTCCTCTTTCGCTTCAGAGAAAAAAAAAATTCTGCATTCCCACAATCCAGGGATCAAATTTACTCCCTCTCCTAGAGTCAAATTCACTTTTCCTCCCATCAGAAATCAAATTTACTATAGAACTGGCTACAACATAGTTGGGTGCTAACCAGCATTTTGAAAACATTTAGCATAACTTTTTTCTGATTTTCAATGCCTTTGCAGTTCTCTCTTAAAGCCCAAGATCAGATATATATATTTTTTAAAGCCTCAGTCTGTCCTACCAGCTTCAAAGATTTGTGTCTAAGATCCTTCTGTTCTTTCTATTCCTATAACTCTGAAAGTTGAATAATTTATTTCATATAGACATTTCTGATATTTTTACTCCAAAAGTCACTTTTCTGTATTAACCTTAATCAATCCTGTGACCTTCTGGACTGTCATTGTCTCCCCAGGGTCTGTTATTCACTCTTCACTACTTAGTCTATTTCTGTTTTTTTTGATCATCTGTAAACTTTAAATTTCTAGTAAGTGAATTGAAAAAAACTTGTGTTTAGTGCCTTGTCACATCACTTGATCAATTTATGAAATGCTTTACAAAATGAATTACTTTTGAGGTGTAGATGACTTTGACTAGCATTGATAGAGCCTGTTTCAGCTTTAGAAACCTGCAAAAACTTTTCACAGTTAACAAATTGGAGTTGTAAACACTAGTTTAAATTAGCAGCCAATTTAAACACAAAGATCTTTCAAGTAACAATGAGTTGACTAATCAGATAAAATGTTTAGTAGATATTATGGTAGATATAAATATTGTTCAGGTGACCTGGAAAACTTAGTTATTTGGTCTTTTACATGCACCACAAAACACAGACAGGGCATTAGGTTAATAACTCATTCAAAATATGGGATCTCTGACAACATATCAGAATCTAGATCATGTGCTTAAGTCCACAACACTCCAACTTGAGGTAAATTCCAACAAGGTAAGTTTGGGTTCTTCAGATTAAAAAATAACATGATGAACTGCAGATGATTTTGAACAGAGAAGAAAACATAAACCCAAAGTAACACTTTGTTATATCTGACTACAGAACCACATGTTCATAGTTGTAAGGGCCAAAATTCCGACCAGTGGAGAAGTTATTAATTTAAGGGGTGAACCACCTCTGGTTTAGCAAGAATAGCAGTTGATGCCAGATTATGAACTCACTTATAGAACAGAAAGAAAAATAAATCTTTGTTGTTCCCAGAAATCTGAAACATGAACAATAAATGCTGAAAATGCGCAAAAAGTTAAAAGGATCTGTAACCAAAATATTCAGCTACTTTCTGTCCAGGTTTATTGTTTATAATAAGAGTTCTCAAGAATTTATGCTTTTATTGTTTAACAAAATATTTTCTGTACTGGGGAAATGAGGTAAATAAAAGAAGTGACTCTGAAGTGGACACGTTTTTGTGAAGCAGACTCCTTATTCCATTGAATAAACCTTGATTAATCTAACCATTTGTATAAAATGGGAGATTAGTTACATAAAAAACCCAAAACATGTTGCATTGAATTTACATAGAACCATTAGATAAAGGAGCAGAATTAGGTTAAAACAATGACTCCAGATGCTGGAAAGCAAATACTGGATTAGTGGTGCTGGAAGAGCACAGCAGTTCAGGCAGCATCCAACGAGCAGCGATGCTCGTTGGATGCTGCCTGAACTGCTGTGCTCTTCCAGCACCACTAATCCAGTAGTAGCAGAATTAGGTTGTTTGGCTCATCGGATCTCCTCTGCTATTCAATCATGGCTGACTTGTTTTTCAACCCCATTCGCCAGCCTTATACCCTAAATGTTTGCTCTCGTTATTAATCAAGAATCCATCTATCTCTGTCTTAAATACATTCAGTGGCTTGGCCTCGACAGTCCTATGCAGAAATGAGTTCCACAGATTAACTACCCTCTGACTGAAGGAATTCCTGCTGATCTCAGTTCTAAAGGGTTAACCCTTCACTCTGAGGCTGTGCCCTCGGGTCCTAAGCTCTCCTACTTGTAGAAACATCCTCTCCACATCTACTGTATTCAGGCCTCTCAGTATTCATATAAGTTTTATTGCGATCCCTCCCCTCATCCTTCTGAGCTCTCTCAAATACCGACTCAGAGTCCTGAACTGCTCCTCACATGACAAGCTCTTTGTCCCCGGGATCATTCTTGTAAACTTCCTCTGAACTCCCTCCAATGCCAGCACTTTCTCCCTTAGCTTTAGGGCCCAATACTGCTTACAATATTCTAAACGAACACAGCCTCAGCAGTACATCTCTGATTTTGGATTCTAGCTGTCTTGAAATGAACACTAACATTGCATTTGCCTAACTGCCAACTGAATTGTTAAACTTAAGACAGTCCTGAACTTGGGCTCCCAATTCCCCTTAGCACTTCAGATTTCAGTCTACATCTCTATATTCTTCACTCCAAAGTGCATCACCACAACTTCCTTACATTATGTTCCATCTGCCACTTTGCCCAATGCCTAGCCTGTCCAAGATCTTCTGCAGTCTCCCAGCTTCCTCAACCCTGCCTGCCCTCCACCTATCTTTGTGTCATGTGCAGGCTTGGCAACAATGCTCTCAGTTCCTTAGTTCAGATCATTAATGTATAACACGGATATCTGTGGTCTCAACATGGACCCCTGTGGAACTCCATTAGTCACTGGCTGCCATTGCTGAAAAGGACTCCTTTATCCCTCCTCTCTGTCTCTGCCAGTCAGCCAATCCTCTATCCATGCCAGCACCTTGCCTCGAACACCATGGGCTCACTTTATTTAGCAGCCTATTGTGTGGCACCTTATCAAAGGCATTCTGGAAATCCAATTAGATGGCTCTCCTTTGAAAACAGAAAATGATGGAAATTGCAGTGCGTCAGGCAGTCATGGAGATACAGCAAGCTAACGTTTCAAGTATAGATGATTCTTCGTCAGAGCTGACGTGAAGTGTGGAAGGGCAGCACTTTTATGCAAGAGTGGGGCTGGGGAGTGAACTACAGGGGGAGAAAGGGAGTTGATAGTTCAGCTTGAGTGTTCAGAATGTGAGAATTGCAGAACAATAGTGTGTCTAAACTGCCAGATTAGAAAGACCACAGTCCCACTGGGGTGGGGGGAGCAGAGAGAGAGGGAATGGTGACAGAATGCAACAAGTAAAGCCAAAAGAAAGGGAAAGAATGGGAGTGGGTTCACAGTCTGAAGGTGTTGAGCACAATATTAAGTCCAGTGGGTTGTAAGGTGCCTAGCCTTGAAGAGAGGGTTACCTCAGATTACAACAGGATCTTTACCAGATGGGCCAATGGGCTGAGAAGTGGAAGATGGAGTTTATTTCAGATAAATGCGAGGTGCTGCATTTTGGGAAAGCAAATCTTAGCAGGACTTATACACTTAACGGTAAGATCCCTAAGGGATGTTGCTGAACAAAGAGACCTTGTTCAGAGCTCCTTGTAAGTGCAGTCGCAGGTAGATAGGATAGTGAAGAAGGTGTTTGGTATGCTTTCTTTTATTGGTCAGAGTATTGAGTACAGGAGTTGGGAGGTCATGTTGCGGCTGTACAGGATATTGGTTAGGCCACTGTTGGAAATTGCGTGCAATTCTGGTTTCCTTCCTATCGGAAAGATGTTGTGAAACTTGAAAGGGTTCAGAAAAGATTTACAAGGATGTTCCCAGAGTTGGAGGATCTGAGCTACAGGGAGAGGCTGAACAGGCTGGGGCTGTTTTCCCTGGAGTGTCGGAGGATGAGGGGTGACCTTATAGAGGTTTACAAAATTGTGAGGGGCATGGATAGGGTAAATGAGCAAAGTTTTTTCCTGTCAGGGAGTCCAGAACTAGAGGGGTTTAGGGTGAGAGGGGAGAGATATAAAAGAGACCTAAGGGGCAATGTTTTCACACAGAGGGTGGTACGTGTATGGAATGAGCTGCCAGAGGATGTGGTGGAGGCTGGTACAATTGCAAAATTTAAGAGGCATTTGGATGTGTATATGAATAGGAAGGGTTTGGAGGGATATGGGTTCTAGCGGGGGACTAGATTGGGTTGGGATATTTGTTCGGCATGGACAGGTTGGACCGAAGGGTCTGTTTCCATGCTGTACATCTTTATGACTCTGTGAGAACTGTTCTTTCAGTTTGCATGGTGATTTATTGAGCATTGCAGCATGCCGAGGACAGACAATTGGGCATGTGAGCAGGATGCTGTGTTAAAATGACTGGCTATGGGAAGATTGAGCTTGTGCTTGTGTACAGAGTGGAGGTGTTTTGCAAAGCAGTCACCCAGTCTGCGCTTGGCTTCTCCAATGTAGAGGAGACCACATTAGGTGTAGTGAGTACAATGCATACAATTGCTTCTCCTGGAAAGACTATTAAGGGGCTTGGATATTGAGAGGGAGGAGTTAAAGGTGCAGGTGTTGCATCTTCTGTGATCACATGGGAAGCTACTGTGGGAAGGGAGATAATTTGGGTGGTCAAGGAACACTAGGGTGTCTCGGAAGGAACAGAACTGCAAAATGCAGTGGAAGTAAGGGTTAGATGTGTTTCATGGTGGCATTCTTTTGGAATTGTTTGAAATGGTGGAGGATATTATTTGAATGCAGAGGATCTGAATTGGACCACTGGAAAATGAGGCTGGAGAAGTAGTAAAAGGAAACAAAGAAACAATGGAGGAACTGGACAGGTACTTTGCAACAGTTTTCACAGTGGAAGGCACCAGCAACATCCCAGAACTTCAACTTCACACGAGTCAGAGGGCAGACGTGAGTGTTGTGACCATCACTAAAGAGAAGACGGTGGGGAACAGAAAGGTCTCAAAGTGGATCCATGACCCAGACCAGATGAACTACACCCCAGAGTTCTGAAAGAGAAGGCTGAGGAGATTGTACTGGCATTGGTGGCGATCTTTCAGGAATCACAAGGATCAGGAAATGTACAAGAGGACTGGAAAATAGCTAATGTTTCAGAAGGGACGCAGAAGACAGGAAAATGGAGGTCGGTTAGTCTGACCTTGGCAGTTGGTAAGATTTTAGATTTCATTATCAAGGATGAGATTGTGGAGAACTTGGGAGTGCATGGTAAGATAGGCCTGAGTCAAGATAGCTTATCAAGGGAAGGTGATGCCTGACAAATCTATTAGAATTCTCTGAGGACGGAATGAGCAAGAGAAACAAAGGAGACCCAGTATAGGAGCAAATTACTGCAGATGCTGGATCCTGAACTGAAAACAAAAAGTGCTGGAGATCACAGCAGGTCAGGCAGCGTGCATGGAGAGACAGCAATTCTTCAAGAATTCTAGAACGATTCTTCATCAGAGCTGACGTGAAGTGTGGTGGTGGGGAGCATTTATGCAACAGTGGGGATGGGAAGGGTGGCTAGAATGTGAGAATGGCAGAACAATGGTGTGTCCAACTGCCAGCCAGTCCTGAAGAAGGATTACACCTGAAACATTGACTTCTTCACCTCCTGATGCTGCCTGACTTGCTGTATTCTTCCAGCCTCCTGCCTGTCTACTTTGGATTCCAGCATCTGCAGTTTTTTTTTTGTCCCCTAGACTGGAAAGAACAGACAGCCGCACACAGCTGGAGGGAAGAGAGAGAGGACACGTTGACAGAGTGCAACAAGTAAAGCTAAAAAAAGGGGAAGAACGGGAGTGGGTTCATAATCTGAAGTTGTTGAGCACAATGTTAAGTCCAGAAGGTTCTAATGTATCTAGTCTTGAAGATGTGATGTTGTCCCTCCAGTTTGCGTGGTGATTCACTGGAGCATTGCAGCATGCCGAGGACAGACAAATGGGCATGTGAGCAGGATGCTATGGCTATGGGATGGTCGGGGTCATACTTATGCACCGACCGGAGGTGTTCTGCAAAGCGGTCACCCAGTCCGCGCTTGGTTTCTCCAAAGTAGTGCAGACCACATCCTGTGCAGTGAATGCACTAGACCAGATTGAAGGAGGTACAGGTGAAAGAATGTACAGATAACTGTTTCGGCCCTTGGATGGTGAGCAGGGAGGAGATGAAGGGCAGATGTTGCACCTTCTGCGGTTATATGTGATGGTGCCATGGGAAGGTGCACTGGGAGTGGTGTGAATGGTTGGGAAATGGACTAGAATGTCCGGAGGGAACAGTCCCTGTGAAATGCAGATGAGTAAGTGAGAGGAAGTGTGTTTGGTGGTAGTTTTCTGTTGGAATGCAGTATTGGCAGTAATTTGTCCTACACTGGGCTCTCCTTTGTCTCATTTGTTCATTCCCTCCTCAAAGAATTCAGAAAGATTTGTCTGAAATAGCAGGGTGATTATTTGAATGCGGAGGCTGGTGGGATGAAAAATGATGACAAGGGGGACCCTATTACACTGTACCCTAGGTTGGCCTATCACCTGTGCTTCCACCCTTGCCCCTTCTCATCACTCACACAGCATGATCAGCTCCCCCAATCCCATCTTTTCCCTTTTAGCTTTACTTGTTGCACTCTGTCAACGTGTCCTCTCTCTCTTCCCTCCAGCTGTGTGCGGCTGTCTGTTCTTTCCAGTCTAGGGGACAAAAAAGAAACTGCAGATGCTGGAATCCAAAGTAGACAGGCAGGAGGCTGGAAGAATACAGAAACCAGGCAGCATCAGGAGGTGAAGAAGTCAATGTTTCAGGTGTAATCCTTCTTCAGGACTGGCTGGCAGTTGGACACACCATTGTTCTGCCATTCTCACATTCTAGCCACCCTTCCCATCCCCACTGTTGCATAAATGCTCCCCACCACCACACTTCACGTCAGCTCTGATGAAGAATCGTTCTAGAATTCTTGAAGAATTGCTGTCTCTCCATGCACGCTGCCTGACCTGCTGTGATCTCCAGCACTTTTTGTTTTCAGTTCAGGATCCAGCATCTGCAGTAATTTGCTCCTATACTGGGTCTCCTTTGTTTCTCTTGCTCATTCCGTCCTCAGAGAATTCTAATAGATTTGTCAGGCATCACCTTCCCTTGATAAGCTATCTTGACTCAGGCCTATCTTACCATGCACTCCCAAATACTCCACAATCTCATCCTTGATAATGAAATCTAAAATCTTACCAACTGCCAAGGTCAGACTAACCGACCTCCATTTTCCTGTCTTCTGCGTCCCTTCTGAAACATTAGCTATTTTCCAGTCCTCTTGTACATTTCCTGATCCTTGTGATTCCTGAAAGATCGCCACCAATGCCAGTACAATCTCCTCAGCCTTCTCCTTCAGAACTCTGGGGTGTAGTTCATCTGGTCTGGGTCATGGATCCACTTTGAGACCTTTCTGTTCCCCACCGTCTTCTCTTTAGTGATGGTCACAACACTCACGTCTGCCCTCTGACTCGTGTGAAGTTGAAGTTCTGGGATGTTGCTGGTGCCTTCCACTGTGAAAACTGTTGCAAAGTACCTGCCCAGTTCCTCCACTTTTTCTTTGTTGTCCATGACTACTTCTCCAGCCTCATTTTCCAGTGGTCCAATTTCCCCTTTTGCCTCTCTCTTACCTTTTTGATACCGAAACGAAATTTGCAATCTTCTTCTATTTACAAGCTAGTTTACCCTCATATTTCATCTTCTCCCCCATTATTACTTTTTTATTCATCCTCTGATAGTTTTTTTTAAAGGCTTCCCAGTCCTCTGGTTTCCTCCGAACCTTCCCCACATTTTGTGCTTTTGCTTTTATGCTGTCCCTGACTTCCCTTGTTAGCCACGGTTGCCTCATTCTCCCCTCATTATGCTATGCCTCCCGAATTATCCCCAGAAACCCCTGTCATTGATGCTCTGCCAAATTCCCTGCTAAGCTCTCCTTCCAATCAACCCTGGTTAGTTCCTTCCTCATGTCTTTGCAGGACACTCTCAACATGTCTGGATCTCCCAGCCACAAACACCATCACAGTTACCTGCCCAAATCTGCTTGGGCTGCAGACATCAGGACTGCATCTTATTTGTGACTGGAAAGAAATTAAGAAGATGATCTTGTGAGGACACATTGGTGTCCCTTCATTGTAAATACATTCTCACATTTGTGTGTTCACTGTTCCTCATCAGCTGTATGAGCGATTGGCATTGACAAATCAACTACAAGAATTAAGGTGCAGAGAGTGAGGACTGCAGATGCTGGAGATAAGAGTCGGGAGCGTAGTGCTGGAAAAGCACGGCAGGTCAGGCAGCATCCAAAGAGCAGGAGAACCGACATTTCAGGCATAAGCTCTTCATCAGGAATGAGGCTTGTGGGTCAGGGTTGAGAGATAAATGGGAGGGGGGGTGCGGTTTGGGGAAAGGCAGCTGAGAAAGTGATAGGTGGATGAAGGTGAGGGCGAAGGTGATAGGTTAGAAGGGGGAGTGATGGACAGGTCTGGAGAATGGTGCCGAGTTGGAGGCTTGGGACTGAGATAACGTGGGGGGAGGCGAACTGAGAAAGCTGTTTAAATCCATATTTATCCCGTCTGGTTGCAGGGTCTCAAGGTGGAATATGAGGCGGTCCTCCTCCAGGCATTGGGTGGTAACAGTTTGGCAGCGGAGGAGGCCCAGGACCTACATGTCCTTAACAACGTTGGGGGGGAGGCAAAGTGTTCAGCCTTGGGGCAGTGGGTTTGGTGGGTGTGGGTGTACCAGCGATGTTCTCTGAAACGATCTGCCAGCAGGCATCCTGTCTTCCGATGTAAAGAAGACCGCATTGGGTACAACGGATACAGTAGATGACATTGGTAGAGGTACAGGTGAATTTCTGACAGATGTGGAAGAATCCCTCGGACAGAGGTGAGGGGATTGGTGTGGGCGCAGATTTTGCACTTCCTGTGGTGGCAGGGAAAGGTGCCAAGAGTGAGGCATGGACTGGTGGGGGGAGTGTTGACCTGATGAGGGGATCACAAAGGGAATGGTCGTTTCGGAACACTTATAGGGGTGGATGATACGATGTATGCAAAGGTTGGTGGGGTGGAAAGTGAGGACCAGGGGCATTCTGTCCTTGTGTATTGGGAGGGGTGGGGTTCAAGGGTGGTGGTGCGTGTAGTGGATGAGATGTGCTGGAGGGCATTGTCAACCACATGGGAAGGGAAGTCGCAATCATGGAAGAAGGAGGCCATCTGGGACTTTCTGAGGTGGAATTGGTCACCCTGGCAACAGATGCAGCCGAACACACCACCTCCAAGATCGCCATCCATCCAACCACCTCCGCGACTGCCAAGACTACCGCTGCATGATCCACCAACACCGCTAGATTCACCAGCATAGATGCGATACCTACCTTGCACATCACTTCCACCCTCGCAGTTGCTGCCGCGGCAACCACATCTGCCCTGCTGGAAGGCTCTATCGTTGACATCATTTCTGCCGCCAGTGACATCACCAGCCGAGCACCTAACTGAAATGTTGCGCTTGCTGCTCGTGATGTCACTTCCACCTCCTTTATGAGCGTTACTTTCATTGGTGACATCACTACTGACCCATAACCCTGCCCACTCAAGTGACAGTCTCCTCCCCCACCTTGAGCTCCAACCCCACTTCTGTTCCTAGCTCCCATCCCTGCTATGTCCTCACCATTCCTCCAGACCTCCCCCTCACTGAGGACGAATGTTTAGTCTTCAGTTAAGGTCTCACCTTTATCTACAGTCTCAGATTAATGAGTTTGACACTCTCAGTGAACTTGAACGTTTCTTTCGCCGCTTCCACCTCCATGCCCACTTTATCGACCAAAACACCACCCACCCACCAAGGACCCCTTCACCTGCTTCCAATACACCCCATCCACCTGTACACCCCGTGCCAGCCTGTTACCCTCTCTTGATTTCATTTCTAACCGCCGCCGTGACATCAATCGCCTCAACCTCCCCAACCGCCTCACCCCCCTCCAACCTCCCACCGTCATGACGCGCAGCCCTCCACTCCCTTTGCTCCAACCCCAATCTCACCATCAAACCCACAGACGGGGGTTGGGGGTGTAGGACGCAGTAGTAGTGTGGCATACCAACCTCTGCACTGCTGAAGCCAGGCACCAACTTGCAGACACCTCCTACTTTCCCCTTGATCACAGCCTCACCTCCCATCACAAAACCATCATCTCCCAGACCATCACATCTGGGGAGCTCCCATCCACAGCCTCCAACCACATTGTCCATGAACCCCGCACTGCCCGATTCTACTTCCTTCCTAAGATTCATAAACCTGACTGCCCATTATCTCAGCCTGCGCCTGTCCACCAAACTCATCTCTTCCTACCTTGACACCGTCCTCTCCCCCTTAGTCCAGGAACTCCCCACCTACGCTCATGACACCACCCTGCCCTTCACCTACTCCAAGATTTTCATTTCCCCAGCACCCAGAGCCTCATCTTCACCATGGACATCCAGTCCCTGTGCACATCGATCTGCCATGATGAAGGTCTCCAAGCCCTCCGTTTCTTCCTCTCACGCCGTCCCAACCAGTAGCCTTCTACAGACCCCCTCATCCGCCTGGCTGAACTGGTCCTCACCCTCAACAACTTCTCTTTCCAATCCTCCCACTTCCTCCAAAACAAAAGGGTAGCTATGGGCACCCGCATGGGACCCAGCTATGCCTGCCTTTTTGTCGGATACGTAGAACAATCCATCTTCCGCAGTTACACCAGCACCACCCCCAACCTGTTCCTCCACTACATCGATGACTGTATCGGCGACGTCTCGTGCTCCCATGAGGAAGTTGAACAGTTCAACTTTACCAACACCTTCCACCCGACCTCAAATTCACCTGGACCATCTCAGAAATCTCCCTCCCCATCCTGGACCTCTCCATCACCATCTCTGATGACCAACTAACCACAGACATATACTACAACCCCACCAACTCCACAGCTACCAAGACTATACCTCCTTCCACCCTACCTCCTGTAAAAATGCCATCCTTATTCCCAATTCCTCCACTGCATCTGTTCCCAGGATGATCTATTCCACCTCAGAAAGTCCCAGATGGCTTCCTTATTCCACAATTGTAACTTCTCTTCCCACATGGTTGACGATGCCCTCCAGTGCATCTCCTCCACGCACTGCTGCTCTTGAACCCCACACCTCCCAATACAATAAGGACAGAACTGTCCAGTCCTCACCTTCCACCCCACCAACCTCTGCATACAATGCATCATCCTCCGCCACTGCCCTCACCTCCAAATGGACCCCACCACCAGAGATATATTTCCCTTCCCATCCTTATCAACATTCCGAAAAGACTATTCCCTCCACGACTCCCTTATCAGTTCCACACCCTTCAACAGCCCAAACCTCACTCCTGGCACCTTTCCCTGCCACCACAGGAAGTGCAAAACCTGTGCCCACACCACTCCTCTCAATTCCATCCAAGGCCCCAAGGGATCCTTCCACATCCGTCAGAAATTCATCTGTATCCCTACCAATGTCATCCACTGTATCTGTTGCACCTGGTGTGGTCTCCTCTACATCGTGGAGACAGGACACCTTCTTGCGGATCGTTTCAGAGAACATCTCTGGGATCCCCACACCCACCAACCCCACTGCCATGTGTCTGAACACTTCGCCTCCCCCTCCCACTCTGTTACAGACATGCAGGTCCTGGGCCTTCTCCACTGCCAAACTGTTACCATCTGATGTCTGAAGGAGGAACGCCTCATATTCTGCCTTGGGACCCTGTAACCACATGAGATAAGTGTGGATTTCAACTGCTTCCTCAGTTCCCCTCCCCCTACATTATCCCAGTCCCAAGCCTCTAACTCAGCACCTACCTCCAGAACCGTCCATCACTGCCCCCTCTGACCTATCACCTTCTCCGTCACCTTCATCCACCAATCACTTTCTCAGCTACCTTTCCCCAAACTCCACTCCCGCCTATTTACCTCTCAGCGCCAACCCACAAGCCTCTTTCCTAATGAAGGGCTTATCCCCGAAACATCAATTCTCCTGCTCCTCGGATACTGCCTGATTTGCTGTGCTTTTCCAACTACACTCTCGACAAGAATTAAGGTAGATGGGTTAGCCATCCTTAGCACGACATAATCTTCTAACTTATCTGAGCAATGCCAGACCTTTCATGATTAAATATCACAACACCTGGTTATAGTCCAACAGGTTTATTTGGAAGCACTAGCTTTTGAAGCGCTGCCCCTTCTTCAGGTGGTTGTGGAATATAAAATCGTAAGATACAGAATTTTTAGCGAACGTTTACTGTGTGATGTGACTGAAATTATATGTTGCAGAATTACATTTTTTTTGCTCAAAAATGGCATGAATCCATTGTAAGACTCTGTAAATCCCTTTTTTGAAATAGAATCTGAATATTGGGCCACAGAATCAGCCACAGAACATTGGGCTGACATGGCATCTATTGTTAAAGTTCACTTGAGAATGTAAGTGAATGTATATGAAAGAACTGAAACCAATATGGTCATTCTAAAAGATGAGAGACTTAACAAACAATCCAAGGCTTTTTCAATGTATAATTTCAATTACATCACGCTGTAATCTTTTGCTATAAATTCTGTGTCTTACGATCTTATACTCCATAATCACCTGATGAAGGAGCAGCGCTCTGAAAGCTCGTGTGCTTCCCAATTAAACCTGTTGGACTATAACCTGGTGTTGTGTGATTTTTAACTTTGTCCACCCCAGTCCAACACTGGCATCTCCAAATCATGTCTTTTCATGATAGCCATCTAAGCATTAGCGCAGACATTGTGAAGACTTTTATTGTTTGCGACCTTAATTTTTATTAAATAGCACAGAAAACAGAAAGATCAAAGCACTAAATTGCAATAGCAATTAGGATTATACAAGGGATATTGGCCTCAGCAGCAGCACAGAATTTGCTGTTTGAAAGCTGACTTCATGCAACATAGTTCCATAAATGACATTCACAAAAATGTCCTGTCTGTGTTGCTTTCATTGATGCTGCTGCGCTGGAGAATGCTGATGGTGCTGGCCTGTCGAGAACATTTTCATCCTTTCCATTCCATTCTGCCGGTTCCTCCATTTTCTCTGACTCTATCGCATATGTTCCATGGGTTGCCTCCAACATAGAGTCACAGAGTCATAGAGATGTACAGCATGGAAACAGACCCTTCGGTCCAACCTGTCCATGCCGATCAGATATCCCAACCCAATCTAGTCCCACCTGCCAGCACCCGACCCATATCTCTCCAAACCCCTCCTATTCATATACCCATCCAAATGCCTTTTAAATGTTGCAATTGTACCAGCCTCTACCACATCCTCTGGCAGCTCATTCTACACACGTACCACCCTCTGCGTGAAAACGTTGCCCCTTAGGTCTCTTTTATATCTTGCCCCTCTCACCCTAAACCTATGCCCTCTAGTTCTGGACTCCCCCACCCCAGGGATAAGACTTTGTCTATTTATCCTATCCATGCCCCTCATAATTTTGTAAACCTCTATAAGGTCACCCCTCAACCTCCGATGCTCCAGGGAAAACAGCCTGAGCTTATTCAACTCTTCCTATAGCTTAAATCCTCCAACCTGGCAACATCCTTGTAAATCTTTTCTGAACCCTTTCAAGTTTCACAACATCTTTCCGATAGGATGGAGACCAATATTGCACGCAATTTTCCAACAGTGGCCTAACCAATGTCCTGTACAGCCGCAACATGACCTCCCAACCCTTCTACTCAATACTCTGACCAATAAAAGAAAGCATACCAAATGCCTTCTTCACTATCCTATCTACCTGTGACTCCACTTCCAAGGAGTATGAACCTGCAGTTCCAAGGTCTCTTTGTTCAGCAACATTCTCTAGGACCTTACCATTAAGTGTATAAGTCCTGCTAAGATTTGCTTTCGCAAAATGCAGCACCTCGCATTTATCTGAATTAAACTCCATCTGCCACTTCTCAGCCCATTGGCCCATCTGGTCCAGATCCTGTTGTAATCTGAGGTAACCTTCTTCGCTGTCCACTACACCTCCTATTTTGGTGTCATCTGCAAACTTACTAACTGTACCTCTTATGCTCTCATCCAAATCATTTATGTAAATGACGAAAAGTAGAGGACCCGGCACTGATCCTTGTGGCACTCCACTGGTCACAGGCCTCCAGTCTAAAAAACAACCCTCCACCACCACCCTCTGTCTTCTACCTTTGAGTACATGACTTAACTTATCCTCAACTGAGGAATTTCCCCTCTCGTGGTGGTCAGCCATCCTCCGCAATTCTGACCTCACCTTTCCCATCTATCCTAGAGCGATGACAGGGTTTCCCTTGTCCTTACTTTCTACGTCATACATCTCAACATTCAAAGGATGTTCAAAGGATTCAGCCACCACCGAAAACCATCTCCCCTCCCCTGGACTGCCAGCATTCTGCAGGGACAGTTACCCCTGTGTCACCTTGGCCTACTCCATCACTCCTAACACATCCTCATTTCCTCATTGCACCTTCCAATGCAATTGCAGAAAGTGTAACACTTTCCCATTCACTTCCTCCCTCCTCCTTGTCCAAAGCCCTAAACATACCTTCCATGTGAAGCAGTGTTGTACTTGTGTGTGTGTTCTTGTTTCGACCTAGTCTACTGTATTTGCTGCACATAAGGCAGTCTCTGAAAGAAACTGTTGCCCACCATGCTAAGCGACTTTGCGAGACATCGCCGACAGTGAATGAATAGATCTCTGACCTACTTTGCAATTCCCTGAATGACTTACTGTGACTTCCCCCTGTTGGTTGCATTGGACCTGCCAACTGACCACAGTGGAATTATGATCCCCTTGACCCTGCCCACTCAATCAGCCGACTGACTGTCTGCAAGCCCCTGGACCTATCATAAAATACCCTTGACTCACTGTGCTGGGACACCCTGACAGAAGACTATCTCACTTGGCATAACTGTGCACGACTCCCCTTAAGAGTTTGAGCATGGCATTTCATTGAAGTGCCTGCAGTGAGTTCGCTGAGTACACTACTGGACATGGTGTAGAGGTAACATTGATGCAGTGCACTTCCATAGAACAACGTGTCAACCCCTTGTCTGATCACTGCTGACAACCATGATCAACTGCCTGGTCTCATGTTTCCACTAAATGGCAAGACAGAAGTAAAGTGAGTTCGGAATGAGAAGGTAATGCAAGGCAAGGTAGAGATGCTATGAGTGTCCAAGTAGACAGTGAGTGCTTAGAGCACAAGTGATGAGCCCCGAGTTGTACACTGGTCCAATCCGTGAGCGTTCACTGTGTTCCATCGACAACATTGCAATGGACGGTGCCAGTGCTCTCCAAAATGCAGAACTAGAGTGCTGAACAGTTTCTTTAAATGAATCGGAAATGTGCCAAGAGAGGCTTGCTACTTGTCCAATGCAAACCTCTGTGCCTGGGGAAATGGGGGGATTGCAGGTAGTTATTGCCATTGGAATGAACCCTGAGATGTTGGGGACTGCTGTCAAAGGTGGGACACCTGTCGGAACAACAATGAGCTGGAGCCACCAGAGATCAGATCAGATTTGTATGTTGGGAGTTCCCAGCCACTGGTTTCTGTCCAGAACTTGGGTGAATATGAAATGCACAACCATGAGGAGAGATTAGGTCCTAAAGGCCTGCAAATGTATGCAATAGACTTCTTCATGTTCACTTGCAGCATTCTTATCTTAGAGCAATTCAAAACCTGGTTGCACAATCGGGCTTGATCTTGATGTCAGAAATCTCATATCTGCCAATCTCTCAAAATGTTCCCAACTGGAGTCAGCACTGACCACAATATTCAGGCATTAAGAGGATTCTGCCCATTGAGACAGATCCGTACAAGGAATCATCCTTCCAAGCTGTTCAGACATTTAGTTGAATCATTCTTTATCTGTGTCATAATTTCATTTACTCCCCATTGCTTTATATCCCTGAATGCCATTACTTAAAAGTCTATTGATGTAAGTCTTAAAAATGTCAATTAACTCAGTATGCATCGGTTTTTTTTGGAGAGAGAGTTCCAAGTTTCAACTAACCTTTGTATAACAATAAATACTCCTTGATTTTACTCCTAAATAGCCAAACTCAAAATTAAAAATGATGCTTCTAGTTTTGAAGTAATCCTCCAGAGTAAATGGTTCCTGTGCATCTGCATGATCAAATTATTTGGAGTCATAGAGATGTACAGCACAGAAACAGACCCTTCCGTCCAACCCGTCCATGCCGACCAGATATCCTAACCCAATCTTAGTCCCACCTGCCAGCACCCAGCCCATATCCCTCCAAACCCTTCCTATTCATTTATGCATCCAGATGCCTTTTAAATGTTGCAATTGTACCAGCCTCCACCACTTCCTCTGGCAGCTCATTCCATACATGCACCACCCTCTGTGTGAAAAAGTTGCCTCTTAGGTCTTTTTTATAGTTTTTCCCCTCTCACCCTAAACCTATGCCCTCTAGTTCTGGACTCCCACACCCAAGGGAAAAGACTTTGTCTATTTGTCCTATCCATGACCCTCATGACTTTATCAACCTCTATAAGGTCACCCCTCAGCCTCTGACGCTCCAGGGAAAACAGCCTGAGCTTATTCAACTCTTCCTATAGCTTAAATCCTCCAACCTGGCAACATCCTTGTAAATCTTTTCTGAACCATTTCAAGTTTCACAACATCTTTCTGATAGGAACAGTGGCCAATCAGCATTTAAGCAATACAGCCACAACATGACATGACTTCCCAACTCCTGTACTCAATACACTGACCAATAAAAGAAAGCATACCAAATGCCTTCTTTAATATCCTATCAACTTGCGACTTCACTTTCAAGGAGCTATGAACCTGCACTCCAAAGTCTCTTTGTTCACCAACACTCCCTCGGACCTTACCATTCAGTGTATAAGTCCTGCCAATATTTGCTTTCCCAAAATGCAGCAACTCACATTTATCTAACTTAAACACCATCTGCCACCTCTCAGCCCATTGGCCCATCTGATCAAGATCCCATTGTAATCTGAGGTAATCTTTTACGAAGCTATGTGGAAAACACCCCTTGCTCACCTCTGTATCAAAACTATACTCACCTCCGTAGAGATACATGATCCACAATTTATATATAGCTTCAGTGCTATTATCTACTCTACGTCAAATTTGCAAGCTCCTCAAGATTTTTTTTTAACTCTGCATAATAACCTAGCCTCTGTTTGTATGTTGCCAAACCAAAACAAAATATTGTTTCAGATCCAACTAGCCAAATGCTTCACCTTTCATGTATGTTGAAGAAGAGGCTTCATCCCCGTCATAAACTCGGAAGTAGGAATGTTTACTGATGACTGGACAATGCTCATCACCATTCCTGTGACCCCAGATGCTGAAGCAGTCCATGCAATAGGACCTGGACAGCATTCAGGCTTGGGCTGATCGGCGAATTAACATTTTCGCCACACGAGTGTCAGCTCATGACTATCTCAAACTATCACCTCTCTCTTGACATTCTATGGTATTACTGTCATTGAAATCCCCACTGCAATCAATATCCTGGATTACCATTGACCAGAACTGAACTGGACCAGCCACAAAACACTGTAGGTGCAAAAGCAGTTTGGATTTCTGTCGTGAGTAACTCACCTCCTGTCTCCCCAATGCTGTTTTAAGATATTGCTTAAAAATTCATGATATTTTCCAAATAAAATCACTTTTTGGCTAGAGTTTGACTGAAGTTCATGAAATGTTTTGCTAACACTTTCCTCTGGCTTGTCCTGGCTCTCGACAGCAGCTGGTATCTTTCTGTTCAGTGTTGTCCTGCTCTCCAGACTAACCAAGTGTTGTCCCTCCCTCCTCAGTGACCACCGAGCCCTTACAGAGAGAGAGAGAGAGAGAGAGAAAGGTGCAAAATACTGAGGGAGCACCTGAGAGAGGGAAGATTTTTCTGCTGACTTCAGTTTCCGTCCTCTCATGAAAAAGAGTTACATTAAATGTTCTTGTCAGTTGAAAGATATTGAACTACTTTTTGTTTGGGAAAAAAGAGTCATCGTGGGATAATGGGAGGAAAAAGCAATGGAAACGAAAAGGAGTAGAATGTTCCTACTTCAGTTGAAATGCCTCTACAAGGACCTTGAGCTCTTGTTCGGATAATCCAAAATTTGGATAATTGATGTTTGGATAACCAAGGTTGTTCTGTAGTACAATTGACAAAGTAGACAACCAAAAAAAGATGCTGGAGGCTAGTGAAGGAAAGGTTGTTCATAATGATTGAGAGAATAGTTTTTATCGAGAATAGCTTCTTCTCCACTGTTATCAGACTTTTGAATGGACCTCTCCTATGTTAAAGCTGATCATTCTCTGCACCTTCTCCGTAGCTGTAACACTATATTCTGCATTCAGTTCTATTACCCTGATATACTTATGTAAGGTACGATTTGTCTGGAAAGCACACAAAATAATACTTTTCACCGTATTTTAGTACATGTGACAATAATAAATCAAATCAAATCAAGAAGGAAATGCATTCAAAGCATTTTACCCTAACACTAAATAATGTTGAAATTTCAGGCTAATGTGACATTATGGAGTTAAAAGTTTCTGAAAAGAATGTTTTTTTGTTAGAAGAGTAGAAACAGATTCTAAGAGCAAGGATTAGTAATGGGAGGTGTAGAAGTTTCATGAGGAGATTTTGAATTCATGAGGCCGGGAATGTCAATAGGAACAGAAATAACGGCAAAGTGTTAGCTTTTGGTTAGATTCTACAGCATTGCTGAATAATCAGAAACTTTGTCGTCAAACCTTGACCCTGCTGAATGAATGGAAATATTACAGTTACACAGAGAGTAACCCTTACTCCACTAAATGACAGAAGCCCCACATGGTTGCAGGGTGCATGGCTGAATAAATGGCAGCTTTGCTCAAAGATCAAGTAGGACGTCCTTACTCTGTTGAATAGGTTTCACTTCCATATATTTTCACAGGCAACAATTCATAAGTTGTGAGACACATACAAGATCTTCCCCTTGGAGATTCTGACCAAAGTGAAGGGAGCATGGCTAGCTTACTGCTCGTGTCCACTTCCCAGTGTCAAACTGAAAATTGCAGAAAGCACATCATGTACCAATGTAATATTTCAGAAGTAACTTATCACTGTTAAATACTTTAGAAAATACTGCAGCCATGAGAGACATCATTGCAAAGCAAGCCTTTTCTTACTTTTTGTGAAACTCAAGAGAATCTGCAGGCCTAGATGGGCCACACAAAGTAGTTTCGCATCCTAATCTTCTCAGGCACAACTGTTCACTATCTCAGCGATGTCCTGGAAGCGAAAGATAGCACTCTGCTTCTTTTCTCAATGACAAAATACCCTCTTAAACCCGTCTCCTCTATGTCCTTCCCCCCTACCTCCAATAGCATCAGCAGCCCTTGGATTTCCTCATAACTAACACCTCTGATCCTGGTGGACTGTAAGGCCTCTCAGAGTACAGCAGCAGCCAGATCAGCGGCACCACAACTGGCTCTGCTGTACAGCAGGAAGGGTTGAAGTGTAGGCGAGCAATAGTGAGAGGGGACTCTATAGTCAGGGGCACTGATGGCTGTTTCAATGGCTGCAAGCCAGACTCCAGGCTGGTGTGGTGCCTCCCTGCTGCCAGGGTCAAGGATGTCTCTGAGTGAGCACAGGATATTCGGAAAGGAGAGAGTGAGCAGCCAGAGGTCATGGTCCATATTGGCGCTAACAACGTAGGCAGAAAGAGAGATGAGATCCTGCAAAAGGAGTTCAGGGAGTTAGGTAGAAAGTTAGCCTCTAGGGTTGTAACCTCAGGTTTAGTCCTTGTACACATGTCAGTGAGGCTCAAAATAGGAAGGTAATACAGATGAATGTTTGGATAAAGAGGTAGTGTAGGAGGGAGGGCTTCAGGATGGCGTCTGGGCAGGTGGGACCTATACTTGAAGAACAGGTTGCACCTAAGCTGGAGGAGCACCAATATCCCAGCAGGAAGATTTGCTAGCACCACTCAGGAGGGTTTAGCAGTGCAGTGGGAACGGCAACAGTATGTCAGCATTTGGAATGACGGGGGAGAAGGGAGACATTAAGTCCAATAGGAAGAACAGGTTAATGAACAGGGAGGTTCTGATGACTTGAAATGTATTTATTTCAATGCAAGGGGTTTAACAGGTAAGGCAGATGA
Source organism: Chiloscyllium punctatum (assembly GCF_047496795.1). Lineage (NCBI taxonomy): Eukaryota > Metazoa > Chordata > Chondrichthyes > Orectolobiformes > Hemiscylliidae > Chiloscyllium > Chiloscyllium punctatum. Next base: position 14,414,899 of record NC_092760.1, read on the forward strand.
ACGTAGAGCCTAGATTAGTACGTGGAACAATGATGTGGTAGTCATTACAGCAACTCGGTTGGACAGGACTGGTAGCTCAATTTTCCAGGATTTAGATGTTTCAGACTTGATAGAAAGAGATGCAAAAGAGGTGAGGGTGTTGCATCACTGATTAAGGAGAACATCACAGCCGCAGTAAGAGAAAACATCTCGGAGGGTTCATACAACAAAGCCATATGGCTAGGACTTCAGAATAGGGTCGGCACAGTCACTATGATTGGGTTAAACTATTGGCCTCTCAGTCGCCAGTGGGAAAAAATGGAACAGGTCTGTAAGCAGATCATGGACAAATGTAAAAACAACATGGTTATTGTAGTGGGTGAGTTTATCTTCCCCAATATTGATGGAACTCCTCTAATACCAGGGGCTTAGATGGGGCAGAATATGTTAGGGCTGTCTCTTGAGACAATATGTAAATAGTCCAACTGGGGAAGGGGCTATACAAGATCAGTGTTTCAGTGAACCAGATTCAAAAAGTATGGCGCTGGAAAAGCATAGCAGGTCAGGCAGCATCCGAGTAGCAGGACGGTCAATATTTCAGGCACAAGCCCTTCATCAGGAATGCCTGAAATGTCGAATCTCCTGCTCCTCGGACCTGCTATGCTTTTCTAGTGTCCCACACTTTTCGATTCTGACTCTCCAGCATCTGCAGTCCTCACTTTCTCCTAGCTTCAGCAAACGAGCCTGGCCAGATGATCAAAATTTCAGTGGGGGAGCATTTTGGAAATGGTGATCATAATTCTGTAAGTTTTAAGATAGTTCTAGATAAGGATAAGTCTGGTCCATGGGTAAATGTGCTAAACTGGGCGGGGAAGCAAATTACAACAGGATTAGGCAGGAACTGGAGAGATGAGATATGGGGCAGCTGTTTAAAAGCTGACATGTGGGAGTCTTTTAAAGACCAATGGATCAGAGTTCAGCACCAGCATGTTCCTGTGATAAGGATGGCAAGATTGGAAACCCTGGATAACAAGAGATATTGAAAGTTTAGTCAAATAGAAAAAGGAATCAAAGGTGTTGCATTCTTTTGGAACCTCGGGCAAAGAAAGATCAAAACAAAGACACTTTGAAAGGAGGAAGGGAGGCAAAAGCAGTGACCACATGGAAGTGACTTAAATGGAGGAAGAATCCTACACTGCTGTCTGATCCAGTAGTAACCTGCACAGCTGCTGCCCTTTGCTGTTTGGTTTCAGGTATCTCTGGATATCAAAGATCATTCTAAGAGAAGTAAACAAACAATGAAATTCACAGCTGTCCTTGGAGAGACCTATGTGTGGGAGCTCACAGCCGGGGAACAGCTAAAGGGCTAGTTTTAAAGTGCAAACTTACTGGGTAAATCTACAGTAGTGAATTGAGTGTTTGTTTTTTGATTATATGTTTTTATTGAGATCTGTCTCTTGATTAAACTTTAAAAATATTTTTAAAAAGGTACTAAGCCTGGATAGACAGGCAGGAGGTTGGAAGAACACAGCAAGCCAGGCAGCATCAAGAGGTGGAGAAATCGACATTTTGAGTGTAATCCTACATTAAGGCTTCCCCACTTCCTGAGGCCGCCTGGCTTGCTGTGTTCTTCCAGCCTCCTGCCTGTTTACTTTGGATTCCAGCATCCGCAGTTTTCTTTGTCTCTAACTAAGTTAGCCAGGAGTAGCTGTGTTTTAGAGCAGTAAAACTGTGCTATTTTCTGGCCCTTTAGATGGTTAAGGTGCAAAGCTGGCCTTTCGTAGAGTGTTGTGCTCTTCCTGTTGGATGTGAGATATTACTGATGATTATGTCTGCTGTTAGTGTGTTTGGTTGCTAATCCTATCAGATTGCATGGATCGGTTGGAGCAGCAGTAAGAGGCAATGAGGAATTTGCTGGAGCTAGGGGCTGTGATGGATGGCAGTTATAGGAAGGGAGAGAAACCACAGATACATCCCCATCTCAAACAGGTACACTGTTTTGGAAAACGTAGGGGGTGATGGATTCTCAGGGGAATGTATTACTGATGGCCAGATTTCTGGACAGAGACTGTCTCTAATGCAATGAGGGATATGTCAGGTTTCAAGCGCGCGATTGTGTGAGGGAACTCTCTAGTAAGAAGCACAGACAGACATTTCTGTCACTGGCAGTGAGAAACCAGAATGGCGTGATGCCTACCTGGTGCCAGGGTCAAGGGTCAAAAGGGAGACGGACCAGCAGGAACTTATTGCACACATTGGAACTAACGATGTAGGAAAAGGAAATGACAAGATTCTGTGGAAAGAATATAGGAAGTTGGGCAGGACATTAAAAGATAGGTCCTTGAGGGTACTAATATCTGAATTACTCCTGGTGCTATGAGCTAGTGAGGGTAGGAATAGGAGGATAGAGCAGATGAATATATGGGTGAGGAGCTGGAGCTGGAGTAGAACTAACCTGTACAAGAAGGATGGATTGTACCTGAATAGGAAGGGGAATAATATACTGGCAGGGAGATTTACTGGAGCTGCTTGGGAGGGTTTAAACTAGTAAGGTAGGGGGGGGAGAGGTGGTTGGGGTGGAAGGAGTTGGGGGGGGCTGGGGGGAGGGGGTGTCCCCAGGAGATAGTGAGGGAAGAGATCAAACTGAGATTGGTTCAGTTGGGAAAAGGAGCAAGTCAAACATCAGACCAGGCAGGAACGAAGCAGATTACTATTTATTTCAATGCAGGAGGCCGAACAGGGAAGGCAGATGAACTCAGGGCATGGTTAGGAACATGGGAATGGGATATCGTAGTAATTACAGAAACATGGCTCAGGTATGGACACGACGGGCAGCTTAATGTTCCAGGATACAAATGCTACAGGAAGGACAGAAAGGGAGACAAAAGAGGAGGGGGAGTGGCATTTTTGATTAGGGTTAACATTATGGCTGCACTTAGGGAGGATATTCCTGGGAATGCATTCAGGGAAGTTATTTGGAGTGAACTGAGAAATAAGAAAGGGATTGTACCATAGACCCCCTCAATAGTCAGTGGGAAATTGAGAAGCAAATTTGGAAGGAGATCTCAGTTATCTGTAAGAATTATAGAGTGGTAATGGTAGGGGATTTTAGCTTTCTAAACATAGACTGGGCCTGCCATAGTGTTAAGGGTTTAGATGGAGAGGAATTTATTTAGTGTGTACAAGACAATTTTCTGATTCAGTTTGTGGATGTACCTACTAGGGAAGGTGCAAAACTTGACCTCCTCCTGGGAAATAAGGCAGGGCAGGTGACTGAGGTGTCAGTGGGGGAGCACTTTGGGGCCAGTCACCATAATTCTCTCAGTTTTAATACAGTGATAGAAAAAGGTAGACTGGATCTAAAAATTAAAGTTCTAAATTGGAGGAAGGCCAATTTTGTTGGTATTATCCCCCTCCCACTCCACCAAGGACATGCAGGCCGTGGGCTTCCTCCATCACCACACCCTAACCACCCGATGCCTGGAGGAAGAACATCTCATCTCCCACCTTGGGACTTTACAACCCCAAGGTGGATTTCACTAGTTGCCTCATTTCCCCTCCCCCCACCTTACCCCAGTTCCATCCTTCCAGCTCCGTCCCATCTGCCAATCTTCCATCCCACCGATTTGCTCCACCCTCCTCTCTGACCTATCACCTTTACCCCCACCTCCATCCATCTGTTGCACTCTCAGGTAACCCCCCCACCACCACCACCAGCCCCAACCCCTCCTATTTATCTCTCCACCCTCGAGGCTCCCAGCAATAACCTGCTCAGTGACACCCAGTTTGGGTTCCCCCAGGGTCACTCAGCTCCTGACCTCATTTTGTTTGTGTGTGTGTGTGTGTGTGTGTGTGTGTGTGTGAGAGAGTGAGAGAGATTGAGTGTGTGCGAAGGAGAGAGTGTGTATGTTCGCGTGTGTTTGTGTGTGTGAGAGAGAGTGCGTGTGTGTGTGAGCGCATGAGAGAGGGAGCGTGTGTGTATGTGTGTTTGTGTGAGTGTGTGTTTGTTGTGTGTGAGTGTGAGAGAATGTGTGTGAGTATGTGTCTGAGAGTGTGTGTTTGTGTATGTCTGTGTGTGTGTGAGTGAGAGTGTGTATGAGAGAGAGTATGTATGTGTATGTGTGTGTGTGAGAGGGTGTGAGAGTGTATATGAGTGTGTGAGCATGTGTGTGTGAGAGACAGAGAGGGAGAATTTGTAGGTGTGTGTGAGAGAGTGTGTCTGTGTGTGTTTGAGAGACAGAGTGCGTATGTGTGTGAGAGAGAGAGAGAATGTGTGTGTGAGAGAGAGTATGTGTGAGAGAGAGAGAGAGAGAGAGAATGTGTGTGTGAGAAAGAGAGAATGTGTGTGTGTATGTGCCTGTATTTGTGTGTGAGTGAGAATGGGTGTGTGTCAGAGAGAGAGAATTTGTATGTGTATGTGTGCGAGAGTGTGTTTGCGTGTGTGTGAGAGAGGGAGAATTTGTTGGTGTGTGTGAGGAAGAGAGTGTGTGTGTGAGAGAGTGTGTGTGTCTGTGTGTGTGTGAGAGAGTGTGTGTGTCTGTGTGTGTGTGTGTGTGAGTGAGAGAGTGTGTGTGTGAGAGAGACAGAGAGAGGGAGAATTTGTGTGTGTGAGAGGGAGAGAGTGTGTTTGTTTGTAGGTGTGAGAGACAGATAGTGTGTGTATGTGCATGTGAGGGAGAGTGTGTGTATGTGTGTGTGCGAGAGTGAGACTGTGTATGAGGGATTGTTGCTGAGTGTGAATGCAAGGGAGCTGCAGAAATGCGGAATTGCATTTTGTGTCTGCACAAGAGCAAGGTGACTAATTGTACAGAGTGAGAAAGACATCTGGAAGGAGTTCTGCAGCAGCTTTTCAGGATGGCCGAGTGGTGTAAGGCGCCAGACTCAAGGAGTGTTAGTCCTTGCTCTGCATCTGGGCTTGTGAATTCTGGTCCCTTCCTAGGGGCATGGGTTCAAATCCCACTCCTGACATTCTCCCTTTTCCCCAAACAAACCTTCCCACACCCACACACTGCCCCCAAATTTCATAGCTTCTTGGAGAGGAGTCACTCCCCCTCCACAAAGATGGAAGAATCCAACCCGTCAGTTTAAAAGATAAGGCTGAGGCATTTACAACAATCTTCAGCTGCAAGTGCCCACCGGATGATCTTACTCAGTCTCCTCCTGTGCTCCCCACCATCACAGACACCATTCTTCAAACAATTCCATTCACTCCGTGTCAGATCAAGAGACACTGGACACAGCAAAGGCTATGGGCTCTGGCACTGGTCCTGAAGGCTGCTGCTCCACAACATGCCCTTCCTCCAGCCAAGTTCTCCCAGGACAGTTACAACACTGGGATCGACCTGGCCATGTGGGAAACTATCCGGGTAGGTCCTGGACATAAAAAGCAGGACAAACCCAACTCAGCCAATTCCTCTCCCATCGATCTGTTCCCAATCCTCGGTAAAGTGATGGAAGGGCTCACCAACCTGCTCAGTAATAACCTGCTCAGTGACACCCAGTTTGGGTTCCTCCAGGGTCACTGAGCTCCTGACCTCATTTTGTTTGTGTGTGTGTGTGAGAGAGAGTGTGTGTGTGTGCGAAGGAGAGAGTGTGTATGTTAGTGTGTGTTTGTGTGTGTGTGAGAGTGCATGTGTGTGTGAGCGCGTGAGAGAGGGAGCGTGTATGTGTGTGTGTTTGTGTGAGTGTGTGAGTGAGAGAATGTGTGTATGTGTCTGAGAGTGTGTGTTTGTGTATGTCTGTGTGTGTGTGTGAGTGAGAGTGTGTGTGAGAGAGAGTATGCATGTGTATGTGTGTGTGTGAGAGGGTGTGAGTGTGTATATGAGTGTGTGAGCATGTGTATGTGTGTGTGAGAGACAGAGAGGGAGAATTTATAGGTGTGTGTGACAGAGTGTGTCTGTGTGTGTTTGAGAGAGACAGAGTGTGTATGTGTGTGAGAGACAGTGTGTGTGTGTGTGTGTGTGTGTGTAAGAGAGAGAGTGTATGTGTCTGTGTGTGTGTTAGAGAGAGAATGTGTGTGTGTGAGAGAGAGTCTGTGTGTGAGAGAAAGAGAGCAAGAGTTTGTTGGTGTGTGTCAATTCTCCTGTCCTCAGATGCTGCCTGACCTGCTGTGCTTTTCCAGCACTACACTCTCGAGTCTGATCTCCAGCATTTGCAGTCCTCACTTTCACCAAGAACTTTCAAATGTTGATTGGAGGCAGATAAAGAGACGACTGGAAAATGGGAAGCCTTTAAAAATAAGGTAACGACAGTCCAGAGACAGTATGTTTCTGTTAGGATAAAGTGCAAGGCTGGTAGGTGTACAGAATGCTGTATGACTAGAGAAATTGAGGTTTTGGTTAAGAAAAAGAAGGAAGCTTATATCAGGTATAGACAGCAGAGATCAAGTGAATCCCTAGAAGAGTATAAAGGCAGTAGGAGTATACTTAAGAGAGAAATCAGGAGGGCAAAATGGGGACATGAGATAGCTTTGGCAAATAGGGTTAAGGAGGTTCCAAAGGGATCCTAAAAGTACATTAAGGACAAAAGGGTAACTGGGGAGGGAATAGGGTCCCTTAAAAATCAGCAAGGCGGCCTATGTGTGGAGCCATAGGAGATTGTGAAGATATTGAACGAGTATTTTGCATCAGTGTTTACTGTGGAGAGGGATATGGAAGATAGAGAACATGGGGAAATAAATAGCAACATCTTGAAAACTGTCCATATTACAGAGGAGGTGCTAAATGTCTTAAAATGCATAAAGGTGGATAAATTCCCAGGACCTGATCAGGTGTACCCTAGAATTCTGTGGGAAGCTAGGAAAGTGATTGCTGGGCCCCTTGCTGAGATATTTGTATCAGCGATAGCTACAGGTGAGGTGCCAGAAGACTGGAGGTTGGCAAACGTGGTGCCACTGTTTAAGAAGGGTGGTAAGGACAAGCTAGGGAACTATAGACCAGTGAGCCTGACCTCGGTGGTGGGCAAGTTGTTGAAGGGAATCCTGAGGGACAGGATGTACATGTATTTGGAAAGGCAAAGACTGATTCGGAATAGTCAACATGGCTTTGTGCATGGAAAATCATGTCTCACAAACTTGATTGAGTTTTTTGAAGAAGTAACAAAGAGGATTGATGAGGGCAGAGCAGTAGATGTGATCTATATGGACTTTAGTAAGGCGTTCAACAAGGTTCCCCATGGAAACTGGTTAATATGGTTAGATCACATGAAATACAGGGAGAACTAGTCATTTGGATACAGAACTGGCTCAAAGGTAGAAGACAGAGGGTGGTGGTGGAGGGTTGTTTTTCAGAATGGAAGCCAGTGACCAGTGAAGTGCCACAAGGATCAGTGTTGGGTCCACTGCTTTTCATCATTTATATAAATGATTTGGATGTGAACATAAGAGGTATAGTTAGTGAGTTTGCAGAAGGCACCAAAATTGAGGTGTAGTGGACAGCGAGAAAGGATACCTCAGAGTACAATGGGACCTTGATCAGATAAGCCAATGGGCCTAGGAGTGGCAGATGGAGATTAATTTAGATAAAAATGTGAGGAACTGCATTTTGGAAAGGCTGATAAGGGCAGGACTTATATATTTCATGGTCAGATCCTGGGGAGTGTTGCTGAACAAAGAACGCAAGTTCATAGTTCCTTGAAAGTGGAGTCATAGGTTGATAGATTAGTGAACAAGGCTTTTGGTATGCTTTCCTTTATTGGTCAGTGCATTGAGTATAGGAATTGGGAGGTCATGCTGTGGCTGTACAGGGCATTGGTTAGGCTACCAATGGAATACTGCATGCAATTCTGGTCACCCGCCTATAGGGTGTTGTGAAACTTGAAAAGATTCATAAAAGATTTGCAAGGATGTTGCCAGGGTTGGAGGATTTGAGCTGTAGGGAGAGGTTGAACAGGTTGGGCTGTTTTCCCTGGAGAGTCGGAGGCTGAGGGGTGACCATATAGAGGTCTATAAAATCATGACGGGAATGGAGAAGGTAAATAGACAAGGTCTTTTCCCTAGGGTAGGGAGATCTATTTCAGGATACTGAGGGAAGCAAGGGAGGAGACTACTGGGGCCTTGACAGAGATCTTTGTATCCTCTTTAGCCACAGGTGAGGCTCCAAAGGGCTGAACAGCAGCCAATGTAGTTCCTTTGTTTAAAAAGGGCAACAGGGATAATCCAGGAAATTATTAGCTGATGAGTCTTATTTCAGGGGTAGGAAAATGAATTGGAGATGTTTCTTCAGGACAAGATTCACTTGCATTTAGAAAAGAATGATTTAATCGAGACGTCTCCTCCTGTCTGCATCTTCTTCGATCATTCCTTCATTGGCTTTCCCTGATCCCAGGAGTTGTTAACTGAACTGTGATGAACTTTGACTTGCCTTCACCTTTTTAAAACGATTACGTATGACTTCCATCATTCATATGGGGACCGTGGTAGGGTGACTTTTAAACTTTTCACATCCCAGGCTGACATTGTAAGTATATCCCATCAAGCAGGAAGTATTAAGTGGAAATGTACGGAAGTTGTTGCCAGAAAGCTGCAGCCAGGTGTGAGTTTGAATTCCCAAATAAAGTGGAACCAGATGCAGGAGTGTGTCAAACACACAACGGAACATTTCTTTTCATCTTCATGTGTTTGGATGTGTGCGAAAGAGAAGTTATAAGGTGAGGGGGAGGGTGTGAAAAAGCTTTGGGTAATTTCAAAGGGGCTTCAGCTCATTGTGAACCTTGTGAAACCATGATGATGTTGTCAATGATGGTCCCTTTCAGAGTTAACCAGAGAGAATTGACAGTTCTGCATGTAGGTTTGCTTGCTGACCTGGAAGGTTCGTTTTCGAATGTTTCATCACTATATTAGGTAACAGCTTCAGTGAGCCTCTGGATGAAGCACTGGTAGTGTAGCCCGCTTTCTATTTATGTGTTTGGGTTTCCTTGGACTGATGACATCATTTCCTGTGGTGATATCCTTTCTTGTTCTTTTTCTCAGGGGGTGGTAAATGGGATCCAAGTCCTTGTATGTTACCTAGTATAGTGATGAAACATCTGAAAATGAACTTTCCAGGTCAGCAAGCATCCTACATGCAGAACCTCAACCTGAGCTACAAATCCTCTCAAAACTCACTAAGAATTGACAGTAGCTGAGGTTAATCGGAGTATGCATTTTAGGGCTGTTTTCTCCAATCAGTAAGGAGGAGGGGATGAAGAGCAGATTCAAGTTTGTACTGAACTCTGAAAAGCAAATTAACAGCTGTGGAAGGGAGACACAGAAGAGGATGATGAGCAGTCAAATAATTAGTTGACATAAAGGCTGTGTCTGGTAAAAGTTTCATTAGAACATTCTGTAACCATGATCATATCGAATGGGTGATAAAAAACCATGAGTCCATCAGAAGTGATCAGGTTAGGGTTACAAAGAGAACCTGTCACCTGTATTTGTACAAGAAACATCTTTGTAACCATAATGTATAACCTGGAGTGATTATTGTAAGCAAGATAGCATGTCTATGTTTGTCTTGATCATTGGTTTATGCAGGAGGAGGCGGGTGGGAGACTTGTTTATGATCTACTGGCCTCCATTGTTTTGGGATAATGCCCAGTTGATGTTAGTACTGGTCACTTACAGGAACCTGGCTGAGTAGATCACCATTTTTAACATTTTTGTTACTGAAGAGACCTTTCACTAAAACATATGCATACAGTGTTGCAGTCTTAACAGCAAAGATATCACAAGCACACATTACAGAGTGAACACAAACAATAGAATTGACATCAGTACACCCTGGTGCAGCTTACAAACATTGTTGCAGTTCTGATAATATTTAGGGCTGTACTTCCAGCAAGACTCAGTCCAGCTCACTTCCAAAGGAGAGTATTTCTTCTTTTTAATCCTCTGATGGGATCGAGGTAGTTGAAATTTTAACCCATCTGCTGGGACTATAGATCATTCCTTCTTATACTCCTCACTTTGCTTCCTTCAAGTGCGATATTAACTCCAATGCAGTTTCAATCTTTTTTCTTTTCTTTTAAAGTTCAAAAGTTCTTTTCTTCACTTCTTTTCCACCAATCCACTCTGGTTCGGGATTAATAATAACTTCCTGTTCTAAAGCAATTTTTTTTACTTTTAAACTCATTTTCTTTGGAATGCTATTTAGCACAAGTTACTCCATTGAAAGATTTCTTAGCACTTGAGAGCTTAATACATGCTTCTCTCCTGAATGGCTTCCCAGCAAGAACTGACAATGAAGGGCAGAGTCTAGAAAGCTCCCCTCCCCCCCAAAAAAATCAAAGAACTGTGGATGCTGAAAATCTGAAACAAAAGCAGAAGTAGCTGGAGAAACTCAGCAGGGCTGGCAGAAACTGTGAAACATAGTGTTTGGAGCATGTGTACATGTGTGCGTGTGTGTGTGTCTCTGGGTTTGTGTGTTTGTGCATGTGTTTCTGTACATGTGTGTCTGTGTACATATGTGTGTGTGTGTCTGTGTATGAGTGTGTGTGCATCTATGTATGTGAGTGTCAGTGTGTGTGTGTGCATGTCTATGTATGTGAATGTGTGTTTGAATGTGTTTGATTGTGAGTGTATGCGTGTGTCTATGTTTGTGAGTGTGTGTGATTGTGTGAATATATGTGTGTGTCTATGTATGTCAGTGTGTGTGTCTATATGTGTGCTTGATTGTATGAGTACATGTGTGTGTCTATATATGGGAGTATGCATGTGTCTGTGTGTATGTGTGTGTGTGAGACAGTGTGTGTGTGTTTGTGTCTGTCTATGTGCATCTGTGCATGTGTGATCAGGTTATGGGAACAGAGAACCTGTCACTTGTCTGTGTCTTTGTGAGAGACTGTGTGTGCGTCTGTGTTTCTGTGCGAGTGTGACCATGTGTGTCTGCTTTTGTATGTGTGTGTCTGTGTGTGAGCGAGACTGTGTGAGTATGTGTGATCTTAAAAAACCATTTTGAAGGTAAACCAATTCTTGTTGTGAAACTAAAAATAGTCTTAAATGTCTTAAAACATAAGTTTTTTTCCTAAGTTTAAGATGGTAAGACTCTCATGCAGAAGAAGCAGAAAGGTCTCAGATCATCTTTCTAGTGAAAAAGAATGAAAAACACACCAAATACAATTTACAGTCTTTCATCTAGCTAGGAAAAGATACAAATACAGATTTTCTTTCTCTTCAAAAGTCTTTAAAAGCTTGGAAATATGTTTGATTGATTATAAAGAGAATGATTATGAAACATTTATGAAAAAGTTTAAAAGTAATTAACACCAATTAAAGAAAATGTCTGAAAAGGAAAGTAAGAAGCTAAAGGTTAAAAAAAGCCTCATTAAAACAACAAAGTTTCTTATTGAAAAAGGTTTTCAAGCAACTCGTCTTCGTCATCAAGCAATTACAAAAATAATTACAACATTCAAAAAGCTGGCTGAAGAAGATTCAGCATGTGGTGCAATTGAAGGGATTATATAATGCAAAACATTTAACAGCAAACCTTGCACATTTTAAAGAGACCCTTCAAAGCATTCAAGTCAGTAGTTTAAATAAGAAAACTAAAAACTGCAAATGTAACAACAGTGGAGAAAGATATTGCAGCTCTGAACGGATAGAAGATCATAGGTACATCAGAGAGGAAATTAAATTGGGCTGTTGGAAAATACAACTGACGAGATATAGAATTGCTTCAAGTCTCCAAACAAAGCCCAGAGAAGAATAAATTAATATGTCATGTAGGTCCAATATCAGATCATGTCTCAAAACAAAAGAATGTAAAAGTGAGAGATAATATCTTTGATAATATTGTGAGAGGATTTAACAGTTATGTTACATGAAATACCAATCATCTAATGGAAAATAATTAATTAAAAAATGTAGTTTCCCAATAAAACTTTGGGCAACTTTATTCATGATCGTTATAAATTATCAGAATTTTGTGATTATGGAGATTTACAAGGTCTGATACCACTTTTTTAAAATTAGAGATGTTATGATCATACAGAAGATCTCACATTGCAAAGAACTGTTGTTATGGACTAGGCCAGACCCCTCAAAATATTTGTAAGCAGGTAGCCCAGACCGTAACTTTGCTATTTGTTTTGCAAGGTGTATAGTGGATATTCCCAGTGTAAATTAGTTGGGTTGTCTGCCAGGTTTTCAACAAACAAGATTTATTTACAAAATTATGGAATGAAACACAAAGAACAGAAAACAGAATACCGCCTAACTTAGCCTATCCAAACCTGGCCTAATTATGCTGTTCCGAAAATGCATGCAACAGTCCTAATAAACAAACTCCTTAAACACAGCGTGAAAATGAAACAGAGGCTTACAGGTCGAAGTTAGAAGGGCAGGAGAGAGAGAAGTTCCAGTCCCAACTGTAACTGACTCCAACAGCCTTTTTTCCCAAACACAATTACTGAACTGCCCCAAAACCCTCAGCTGTCAGGACTGGCCACTCCCCTTTTAGTTTACAAGCTATTTCTAAAACATGACAAACATTGAGCCTGAGGTGTCATCTGTTTCGGGGTAAACTACAAGGGTCCCAATACACCATTCATCTCTGCACCAACTCAGCCGTTTCAGAGCCTGGGCTGATCCCCAACCCCTCAGAAAAAAAATTCAAGAGCACAGTTATCTTGTAACAGAACCAGTATTGTGACACTATCCAGATACTGATAGAAACTGAAACAGTACAAGAGAATGGACAGGAACACAAAGTCAACTCTAGCTGAAGAAGATGATCAGAATTTGCCAACTTTCCAAGGCACCAAGTAATAATATGGTAGACCAAAACAAAATATCTTCAAATCTTTTGATGCTGGAATGCACTGTCCCAGGAGGGGAATTGAAAGGAAAGCATAATGGAACAAGTCTCGAGCTTTATCACATCCGTAGATCCCACCTTGCTTTAAAGCCCTCTGGTGGTGCAGTACTAGTGTCCTGACCCCTTGACCTGGAGGCCTCAAGTCCCACATGTTCCATCCAGAGGTGTGTAATAACATCTCTGTACAGGTTGATTAGAGGAATAAAATATAGAATGTTTTGCTTACTTGCACGGAGAAGTTAACATTTCACATCAAGCATCATTGGAAGAAATCCCAAACTACTGACACTTACTTCTGTTAGAACACATCTCGTTATAAGATATAACACATTTGGAAGGTGTGACTTAGCCATTCCTTGGGGTAATACTGTTATGCACGAGAAGATAAGTGGTTTCGAACAGAGTCTGAGTTCACGCTTTGAGTGAAAGCTTTATTTTAGTTAACCACATTCCGTAAAGATCATATCTCACTGATGACTAGCTCCCCATCTTTATTATTTATACAATCAACACATACCTCATTAATTCTTCATTAATATATCCATCACCTTTCCTTCCTTCCTTCCTTTGGGGGTCTCAGCATTCCTTCACACCATATGAACATGGTATAGCACAAATGGTGCAGATTACTAGTTATTTGACTCCTTTCAAACCTCAAACTGAGCGTGTGCTACAGCATAATCTAAAATCTTAACATGGCTGAAAGAATAAAACATACATTGTGCAGGTACATGCTAAAAATAGAAAGAATATGAAGCATACTCTTAAAATTCAGAGCCCATTACTATGTGAGGCAGGGAGACATTATCCAAAACCAGCAGATATGCCCGCTCAGCAGAAAAGCAAGCTCCACATTTCAAATTCCACATTGCGTTGAAGAATGTCAGCCAGCCCTAAGCCAATTGTCAGTGATCGATGTGACTTCACTCACCACGAGGAAGACTTCATGCCCTCAGAAAGAAGTTCACTGAACTCAAGATAATATGCAAAAAATTGAGATTACTCACATTGTTGACCGAAGGGTCTGTTTCCATGCTGTACATCTCTATGACTCAATAACTGTTCGCAAAGGAGAGAGCAGAGATGTTACTGATCACACAGCTTTGGAGGATCTATTCTTTTGTTTTATACAGTTGTGAGATTTGGTGTCACTGGCCGGGCCAGCATTTATTGACCATATCTGGCTTCCCTCGAGAAGGTGGGGGTGAGCTGCCTTCTTGAACTCCTGCAGTCCACCTGCTGTGGGTTGCCCTGCAATGCCATTAGGGAGGGAATTCCAGGATTTTGACCCAGCGACAGTGAAGGAACGGTGATATATTTCCAAGTCAGGATGGGGAGTGGCTTGCAGGGGAACTTGCAGGGGGTGGTGTTCCCATATATGTGCTGCTATTGTCCTTCCAGATGGAAGTGGTCATGGGTTTGGAAGGTACTGTCTAAGGATCTTTGGTGAATTCCAGCAGTGCATCTTGTAGATAGTACACACTGCAGCTACAGAGCATTGGTGGTGGAGGGAGTAGATGCTTATGGATATGTGGTGCCAATCAAGTGGGCTGCTTTGCCCTGGATGGTGTCAAGCTTCTTGAGTATTTTTGGAGCTGTACCCATCCATACAAGTGGGGAGTATTCTAACATACTCCTGACTTGTGCCTTATAGATGGTGGACAGACCCTGGGGAGTCAGGAGGTGAGTTACTTGCTGTAGTATTCCTAGCCTCTGACCTGCTCCTGTCGCCACTGAATTTATGTGGTGAGTTTGGTTGAGTTTCTGGTTAAGGATGTGAATAGTGAGGACTTCAGTGATGGTAATGCCATTGACCGTCAAAGGGTGGTGGTTTGATTTTCTCTTAATGGAGATGGTCATGAATGTTACTTGCCACTTGACAGCTCAAACCTTGGTATTGTCCAGAGCTAGTTGCATTTGAACATGGACTGCTTCAATATCTGATGAGCTGTGAATGGTGCTGAACATTGTGCAATCATCAGCAAACATCCCCACTTTTGACCTTATGATGGCGGGAAGCTCATTGATGATGCAGCTCAAGATGGTTGGGCCTAAGACACTACCCTGAAGAACTCCTGCAGAGATGTCCTGGAGCTGAGATGACAGATCTCCAACAACCACAACCACAAGTTCCTATGTGCCAGGTATGACTCCAACCAGCAGAGAGTATACCTCCTGGTACCAATTGATTCCAGATTTGTTCACGTTCAGTTGAATGTAGCCTTGATCATTATTCTCTGTTAGACTTTTCAAAAAAATTAAATTTGTTAATTTTTACTTTAAATAGTGACTTTTGGGAGAATTCTTTGCCTCTCGAATTTTCACAGATTACAGCAGAAGGTGAATCTTTTCTGTGTGCCGGGTTTAAATGAGCAGAAGGGTTTACCTCGTGTCATAAGAGTGGCCTTGGTGAAACCCAAACTGGCCGTCACTGAGCAGGTTATTGCTGAGCAGGTGCTGCTTGATAGCCCTGTTGATGACAGTGTCCATCACCTTACTGATGATGGAGATAGACTGATGGGGCAGTAATTAGCCAGGTTGGAATTGTCCTGCTTTTCGTGTACAGGACATACCTGGGCAATTCTCCACAATGTCGGGTGGATGCCAGTGTTGTCACTGTACTGGAAGAGCTTGGCTAGGGGAGCGACAAGTTTTGGAGCACACGTCTTCAGTGCTATTGCCAGATTGTTATCAGGGCCCATTGCCTTTGCAGTATCCAGGGCCTCCAGCTGTTTCTTGATATCACAGGGAGTGAATTGAATTAGGTGAAGTATGGTATCTGTAATGCTGGGGATCATTGGAGGAGGCTGAGATAGATCATTCACTGGGCACTTCAAGCTGAACATTGCTGCAAAAGCTTCAGTCTTATCTTTTGCACTGATGTGCTGGACACTTCCATCATTGAGGATGGGGATATTTGTGGAGCTTCCACCTCCAGTGAGTTATTTAATCATCCATCACCATTCAGTACTGGATGTGGTGGGACTGCAGAGCTTAGACCTGATCCCTTTGTTGTGGGATTGCTTAGCTCTCTCTATCAATTGCTGCTTATGGTGTTTGGCATGCAAGTAGTTCTGTTTGGTGGCTTCACCAGGTTGACACCTCATCTTCAGGTAAGCCTGGTGCTGCTCCTGGCATGCCCTACTGCTCTCTCTCAATGGAACCACAGTTGATCAGCTGGCTTGATGGTAATGGTTGACTGGGGTTATGCCAGGCCATGAGGTTAAGATTATGCTGGAGTACAATTCTGCTGCTATCGATGGCCCACATTGCCTCATGGATAACCAGTCTTGAGTTGCTAGATCTGTTTGAAGTCTGTCCCATTTAGCACTGTGACAGTGCCACACAACATGATGGAGATTATTCTCAATGTGAAGATAGGACTTTGTCTCTACCAGGACTGTGCGATGGTCGCTCTTACCGATACTATAAGGTGCATCTTCATCTGGCAATTGGTAAGGATGACGTCAAATATGTTTGTCCCTCTTGTTGGTTCCATCACCACCTGCCATCGACCCAGTCTAGCTGTTTTGTCTTTGAGAACCCAACCAGCTTGATCAGTAGTGCAGCTGCTGAGCCACTCTTGGTGGTGGACCTTGATATCTCCCACCCAGTTTACATTGTGTGCCCTTGCCACCCTCAGTGCTTCCTCCAAGCGTTGTTCAACATGGAGGAGTACTGATTCATCAGCCAAGGGAGAATGGTACATGGTAATCAGCAGGAGGTTTCCTTGGCCCTGTTTAACCTGAAGCCATGAGACTTTGTGGGGTCCAGAGTCGATATCAAGGACTCCCAAGGCAACTCCCTCCCGATTGTATCCAACTGTGCCTCCACCTCTGTTGGGTCTGTCCTGTCAGTGGGAAAGGATACATCCAGGGATGGTGATGGTGGTGTCTGGGACATTGTCTGTAAGGTGTGATTCTGTGAGTATGACTATGTCAGGCTGTTGCTCGACTAGTCTGTGAGATGACGCTCCCAATTTTAGCCCTAGCCCCTAGATGTTAGTGAGGAGGGTTCACAGGGCTGTTTCTGCTGTTGTCTTTTCCGGTGCCTAGGTTAATGTCAGGTGATCTGTCCAATTTCACTTCTTTATTGAGACTTCATAACGATTGTTATAACTGAGTGGCTTGCCAAGGCCATTTCAGAGGCTGGTTGAGAATCAACCATGTTGCTGTGGGTCTGGAGTCACATGTCGGTCAGACCAGGTAAGGATGGCAGATTTCCTTTCTGAAAGGCGTTAGTGAAACAGATAGGTTTTTCTGAAAATTGATGATGGTTTCATGGTCATGAGTAAATTTTTAAGTCCA